>NW_005841942.1:1724710-1743525 GCF_000455745.1 Alligator sinensis
ACATACCAGAAATTGCAGAACTGTTCTGAATGGCATTCATTGGTATCAGACAGATTATTTGACTTAACTCTCACACAATAACAGAGCCAGAAGAACACAGAAGAAGAATTTTGATTAAGTAGTGTCTCTCTGCTTCCCAGATATGTTTCTGAGATGTTGTTCTAAAGGCATACTCTTGTCCAATAGAATAATGCATGTACAAGGACTGGAGAACAATTTTTTACAGCATATTGTACATGTATATATGCTGTAGGGCAACTTTGCTTAATCATTATAAAATTCTAATTAAATAATTGCTTTTCCTTCAGAGAAAATAATTTAATTTGGTTGAAGTAATGATTATTTGATTAATTAAAAATGAAATTATAACCAGTTATCTAAAGCAAATAATCTGAGAAGTTGATGATTTCTCAAACCGTTGAACAGCAGACCTGACTTGAAAGGAGACGAGAGTTTCTTGAAAGCTGAAAAAAATTCAACATGATGTTGACACTCATAGAATACTCAAATGCTATTACTAAGTCACAGCCAGTTACTAGATAAGTGCCTTTTATCTGTCCAGAAAAGGAAATCAATCTAGTTTTCATTTGCAGAGCTGTATATAGCATCTCTGCTAGTATGTTAGGGACAAATCTTTCAATTCATGTAGTCACAAGTAGCAAGACAAAAATGCATAATATCCCCATAGTAAAACTGGAAATGCCAGCAGAATAGCATAGAATAAACATCATAAATAGAAGCAAGATAAAAGCTGTTTTTTCTAAGGTCCTATCAGAAAATACAAAATGTGAACTAAATCAAAGTGCAATGCTGAGCAATATTCAGATTTTGTATTTATTGTAGCACTAATTTTTTATATGAAGATGTCACAGCACTATAAGTTCCTCATGCTGGACATTTAGTAGACTGCTGTGATTAGGTCCAATTGGATCCACATGCTTTATATTTCCCTGGGTCTCGGAGAATTTGAGTCACCTTTTCTGGCTCCAGGTAGTCTGGCATACTTTTGGGGGCACGTTTTTTCTAGTATACTTTCAGGGGAGTACACCCCAATGGGCAAGCTTGTCCATTTTGCTGGGCAAGGCTGCCCTTGTCCCACTGAGATCCTTAGTAACTTAAATGGACCCTTTCCCAAAGATCCAAACTTGTTGGCATTTTGGGTGCAGACTTCACCTTTTCTGTGATACATGCCAGTTGAAACAACAACACATGGTTCTGAAACACAAATACTCTTTCCTTTAGTTAGCACAAAAATAATACACAGCTCAGGCAAAATGAAATAATTATAATCACAGCTATTCCCTCAATTTTCTCACAACCCTTGGCCATTTTTAGGTAAAAGGCATTCTGGTGTTTTTCCTTCATGCTTATAGCTCTACCATTGATTTGTACTACTGTGAGCCACACAAATGTTGATTGGCTCAGAAATAGCTTGTAGTCAGTCATACCTTCACTTTGAGCAGCACATCTGTGAGGAGTGGTCACCCCTTAATGGAACAGAAGCTATGTTATGCAGATCAAGAGATAATCTTGCCCTGGAGTGGCATAACTTTGAGCCACATTACAAGTGCTTTAAGCCACTTAAATGTGTTAATGTGTGACAATCCAAGGGTTAAGAGCTCCAGGAGCTGCCCCAAATCAATATATAATAAGGCTCTCAGACAATCATAGCAAGAACCTAAAAAGAGTTTAGGCAGAGTTTAGGTGACTAATACCAATTTTAGGGCCTCATTACATGGTAATTATGGGTAGCTCCTGGAACTCTTAACCCTGAATTTTCTGCAGATTAACATCTTAAAGTGGTTTTAAGCACTTGTTATGTGGCTCAAAGTTATGCCACTCTAGGACAGGATTATCTCTGGAACACGCTACCCAGCTCCTGTTGCATTAGTGGCAATTCACAGCTACTGCTCTTAGCTCTGTCCCTGCTTACCAAGCCTCTAGTGGCAAATCACAGCTGTGCAGGTAGGGGACACTCAGAGATGGTTTCTAAACTAAAAGTGTGACTGCTCCAAACTAGCACCAACACCAATCAATATTTGTGCAGCTCACAGTGCAAGGTGTAATGAGGCCCTATGATGTAGCCACTCTATGCTATACCTTAGTAGCTTAGTAGCCTAGTATAAACATTCCACCTCCCCACCTCCCTACTGGCTATCAGGCCCACTGTCCCCCCACCTTCCCTAGCACCCAAGATCCTGCTCACTGCCCCTTCCTCCCCCTCACCGCCCACACTGTCTGTCCCAGGGGAGCAGGCAGGGAAGGGTAAAACTGCATGCTTGGCCACTGCTGTTGCTGCTACTCTCTGGTGCATCTACACATGCACCCAACTGTGCAGTTGTTACTGCATGGTCTGCACAGTAACTGCCGTTACTTCACAGTCCTGGCAGTGCATGGGTCATTCGTGGCCCTACTGCACAGTAGCAACAACCTACTGCACAGTAGCTCATTACTGCTGTGCAGTAGCATAAGCGTCTCAGTTTGTGCCTACCAATGCTATGTCACCGTAGCATTTCATGTAGACACAGCCTCTGAAGTAGAAGAACAGCAGTCCGGCAGCAGTGATGGCTATGCAGGTGGGTTAATGCTTCTCTGCCTGCTCCCTGGGAACAAGTGCAGGCAACCACAAGTAAGTAATGCCCTGAGGGTGGTTGGAGGCAGGCGGAGGCATGCACAGAGAATGTGGGAGCTGCAGGACGTAATGGGACAGGGGTTGGGGAGGGAAAGTCTTACCTTTAAATCTTCCAAGCCCCTGCTGGCCTGAAGCATAATTGCTCCTATCTCCAGGTAGCACTAACACCTATTAACATGTGTGAGACTTACAGTGTAAGGTGTAACAAGGCCATTAGATGCCTAGGTTCAAAATACAGACCTTTAAAACTCTTTCACCTGCTTCCAAACCCTGGATGCACTTCTATTTCTAGCATTAATTTAGTCATTTAAGGATTTAGACAGGCATAACACTTCACCATTCCAAGAATGTTAATGATTGGAAACTAGTTCATAGTTGCCCCTGGACAGAAGCATCCTGCCATATACTTCTCAGGCTTCTAAGAAGAACCCTCACCTGTTAGGGATTTCACTGCTGCAAAAATGCCACCTGGAGTGCTAGAGTATCCATATCATCATGCCATAAATCCCCCCACTCCTCCCCCTCATGCCAAATGAGTCTGGTACCCAGGAGAGCAAGGTCTCTAGCCTGGAAGAGCTAGAGCCAATTTGACAGTATGGCTCTCAAGGTAGGATCTGGGTAGCTGTGGTGACCTGAGGGACTGTCCCCAGAGCAAACAGTTCCCTGGGGCCACAAGCAGGAAGCCACATCACACTCCCAAGCATCTCATAGAGGCATATCCAAAGCAGATTCAGTGGTGTGGTCTTGCGCCCCTTTCAAACTCTGCTAAGGGAGCAGAAATCCTCAAAGTGGGTAAGAATCTCTTCCCTTTATTCTCTTGTGTCCTCAGCAGAACCTCCATGCCCCCACTCCCACCTGCTGCTCCCTCTGTCCTCACTGTCCCTGGCTGACTATGGAGGGTGGGAGCTCCACAACCATTTCTTCCCTACTTTAGCTGGGGCAGCAGTGGTGGAAAGTGAGATCCCCCTCCCTGTGCTTGCTCCCAGGCTGGCAAGGAACATCTGGAGATTCTCAGCAGACAGGAGAAACCTGACCATGACTGCTGCTTAGGGTGGCCATCATAGAGGACAGACAGGTTGTCCTCTGTCCTCTATTGATATGAAACTGGATATCTTTATGTCTTCTATTTTTCTCTTGAAGAGAAAAATAGAGGACATAAAGGTGTTGGGTTTCATATCAATAGAGGACAGAGTAGCAGAAAACCAGAATGTCCTCTATGATGCCCACCCTACAGTGCTGCTACAGCTCTTCCCAGCTGAACAGAGGAGGAATGGTTTTGGTATCCTATCCCCCCATAAACTGTGCCTCCAATTAGCCAAAAAAAGTGTCAGTCATGGGGAGTGGAGGTGCTGCTGAAGATGAAGGGGAAGTGAGAGGGTACTGAGAGGAGGGCACACCTTCTGCCACTGCTAGTTGTCCCTAGGAAATGTGTGTGCCATGCTCACTCTGACACATGGCAGGTTACCCTGGGTGGGGTAGGGGAGGCTGGAGCAAGCACTGAGCTGACCCCAAGAGCCTTATCTGAGGTCCTGGGTGCCTCCTGAGGCTGCAGTAGTGGCAATCCTTCCACTATGCGCTTGGCTGGCAGCCAGAATGTGACTCCACCCAGCCAGACTCCAGTTTTGCAACACTCCGCTTTTGGGGGTTTTTGGGTGCCTTTTTTTTTTACCCTGGGATATCCAGGGGTCAAAAATAAAAAATTAAAACCTATGCTGCTCCCTTGCAATGTGGAGAACAGCTGAATGTGCAGTATGTGGTGCCACATACTACACAGCCATACTTATCTGGATGTGGCCTGTGAGTTCAAGTTCATCTGGGACAAAAGGGGGAATTCAACCCAAGTGTCCTCAAATCCTGAATAAGTATTATATACATGTGGCAAAGCAGGAAATATGAATGTTGATTGTTGGGATCCCACATCAGATCCCATTGTGTGTTTATTTTAACATCTGTCAGGGGGCAAAGAGAAGGTGTAGCATGAGGGAGGACTACATCTACAAAGGGGCTTTTGAAGCACCTAACTTTTACGCCCTCACTGCCTGGTGGAAATAATAACATCCAAAATATATTTCTCAAATGTCAATGGATCAATGGATGTCTGTATGTGTGCTGGGAGGCTGCTCCAATGCTCTGTAATTACAGTGTGACAGAGGAGACTTGATTAATTGAGTCTGCTGGAGTGTCCTAATCAGCGTGCTCCAGTCAGCCTCTGTGTCTTGTGTATCACTGCTCCCGTACTTCAGAATGGTGGTAGGGGTGTTTTAACTAAAGCTAATTCAACAAGCTTTAGATAAATGCCCTCACTGCCATTTTGAAGTGCAGGGATGCTGGTACATGAGAAAATGCAGGTGTTTTAATTGGAGTGGCTCTCTGAGCCACTCTAATTAAAGTCCTTCCTCCACCCCGCTCACCCCCTGGAGCATGTAAAAATGTCCCATAACTCTTGATAGCTCATTTGCCCAAACCAGGCATAGCTACCAAATTCGTAGTAATGTTTTGACACACACTAGTTAATTGATTGTTTATTCCCAATGAATGCTTCTGGAAAGAAATTAACCCTGAGGGTTAGATAAAAATCTACACTATTCTTCCTAGAAGGCTTCATCATCCTAACCATCTTCTTATATTTAAAAAAAGGTTTGTCTGTGTAATTGAATAAAAAAGAGTAGGCATTTTTTTACATCAAGTTAAGGACTTGATTTGATACCAAACTGTTTTAAAGGTAGCAGATATTTAGGCCTGATTATTAGCTAGTATAACCTGGCAAAATTCTGTTTACTTCAGTGTAACTATTCTGGTTTGAAACATCTGTAAGTGTGTCATAGATAATGATAATGCCCCTCTGGGGGTGAAAATATGAGACTTAATGTATTGCTAAACTAACCAAAAAAAAATTCTCATATAAGTACTCAGTGTCAGTAGCACATTGCTCCATGGGAGGCATGTCTCTACACTTCACACTGGACTTTGTTGCTCCAAGGTGCACCATTTGCATGTGCATCTGGGACCACAGCATGGTACAAAGCAGCCCCAGCTGGCAGGGGGCCCTAGGGGTCAGCTTGGGGCCAGCCTGGGGCTGCTCCTGCCAATTTCAATGTGCTGCAGAGGAGCTGGCTAGGGCACAAGGGTGCTTCAGTGTGGGGCTAGCCAGCAGGCAGAACTTTTTTTTTTTTTTTTTTGGATTTGCTCTAAAATGAAACTAAAGCTAAATAATTAGAGAGAGAGTGGACTGTTGGGAAGGGATGGCCTCCAACTCACCTGAAAAGAGAAGAAGCTCTTCTCAGCCAGAATGGCTGACCTCCTTGACAGGGCTTTAAACTAAGACTGCTGGGGGACAGGCAGTCTACTAACAGTTCTAGTCCAGGTCATGTCAGCCACACTACCAATAACTTGGGCAGCCTAAGGGATTCCACTCTGGCAACAGGCCGAGAAATGGTGCCTCTTAACCTCTCAGAGAAGATTTGGGCTTCACATGGCAGACTTAACTGCCTGTACACAAATGCCAGGAGTTTGGGAAACAAACATGAGGAACTGTCCCTTCTCTTATGTGATAATGACTATAACCTTGTAGAAATTATGGAGACCTGGTGGGACTCCACCTATGATTGGTTGGTAGCAGTACAGGGTTACACCTTGTACAGGAGAGACTGTGTGGGGAAGAGGGGTGGGGGCGTTGCTCTCTATGTCAAAGATCAGCTCACCTCCGTGCAGAATGGATTTCCAAACCAGGAAGGGTAGCCAGGATCTGGAATGGGCTTCCAAGAGAGGTGGTGCTATCACCTAGCTTGGAGGTTTTCAAGAGGAGGCTAGATAGTCACCTGGCTGGGGTCATCTGACCTCGGTCCTCTTTCCTGCCAGGGGCAGGGGGTTGGACACAATGATCCATTGTGGGCCCTTCCAATTCTACAATCTATGAAGGGCGTCTTGAGACCCTCTGGGTCAAGATATGAGGAGAACATGGGGAGGGAGACTTACTTGTAGGAGGCTACTATAGACCCCACCACCAAGAGGAAGACCTAGATCAGGAATTCAGTAGGGAACTGGTTGAAGCCACGTGCTCCCTATGCTTGATCATCATGGGGGACTTCAACTTCCCTGACATCTCTTGGGATGAGCGCATTGCCAAATATGACAGGTCACATAGCTTTCTCACATGCATCGATGACCTCTACCTAACCCAGGTGGTCTATGGGCTGATTAGGGGAGAGGTATTGCTGGATCTGGTCCTGGCCAATGAGGAGGAACTGGTGAGCAATCTGCGGATCAAGGGGAAGCTTGGTGACAGCAACCATGACTTGGTTACCTTCTTAGTTCACGGAAGAGCAGGCAAACCCCTCAGTAAAACAGAAGTCCTTAACTTTGGGAAGGCTGACTTCTGCAAACTGAGAACTGGTCAGTCAGGCAATCAGAGGTTATACCCCCCGCCCCTTGCCAGAAAAAAGGGAGTACATGAGGAAAGGTCATCACTCAAAAACATAATCCTTGAAGCACAGGGCAAAAACATCCCTTCTTGTGCAGAGCACAGTCAAGAAAAGCCAAGGCACAAACCAAACTTAGGATAGCTACAGGGATCAAGAACAACAAAAAGTCCTTCTTCAGATATATGGGAAGTAGAAAAAAGAACAAGGATAGTATTGGGCCACTGAGAGATCCAATGGGGCAACTGACATCAGATGACCAAGAAAAGTCCAATCTCCTCAATGACTTTTTTTTTTTTTTTTTAAATCAGTTTTTCACCCTCCCATGAATGGCACTAACCAATTTGGGCCCAAAATTGATGTTGATCAGGTGAGGGAACACCTTGACAAACTGGACATTTACAAGTCTGCAGGCCCACATGGAATGCACCTGAGGGTCTTGAAGGAGTGGGCAGACATTATTGCATCCCCCTTGGCAAGGATATTTGAAAAACTGTGGCACTCATATGAGGTCCTGGATGACTGGAAAAGAGCCAGCGTGGTCCCTATCTACAAGAAAGGGAGGAGGAATGACCCGGAGATCTATAGATCAATCAATCTGACATCTGTCCCTGGAAAAATCCTGGAGAAAAGTGTCAAGGGATCCATCAATGCCAGACTAATGGAAAGCAAGCTTCTGAATGCCAGTCAACATGCATTTGTGACTGGCAGGTCTTGCCTGACCAATCTCATCTCCTTCTATGACCAGGTAACGTGTCCTGGACAAAGGAGATGATATGGAAGTCATATATCTGGACTTCAAGAAGGCCTTTGACCTACTTCCCCACAATGTCCTCATGGTTAAGCTGGGGAACTGTTGCCTCAATCATCATATGGTCTGATGGCTAAGTAACTGACTATGGGGTCGGAACCAAAGAGTACTAGTTGGAGGGTGGAAATCAATGTGGCACAGGGTTACCAGTGGAGTTCCTCAGGGCTTGGTACTTGGGCCAGTACTCTTTAACATTTCATCAATGATCTAGATTCAGGAGTCAGATGCAAACTGGCCAAGTTCGTGGATGATACCAAATTATGGGGGAGGGCTATCACACTGCTGGACAGGCTGGGAATATAGGCTGACTTGGACACACCCTCAATGTGGGCCGACCAAAACGGGATGGTCTTCATTGCAGAGAAGTGCAAGGTACTGTACCTTGGTAGGAAGAACCCTCAGCATACTTACAGGCTCAGCAGTGCTATGCTCACTAGCACCATGACCAAAAGGGACTTGGGCATCTTGAATGACCACAAGATGAACATGAGCCACCAACGTGATACCATGGTGGGCAAAGCTAATGAAACTCTGGTGTGCATATACCGATGCATCTCAAGCAAAACAAGGGAACTCATCCTCCCACTTTACTCGGCCCTGGTGAGATCTCAGCTGGAGTACTGTGTCCAGCATTTCCCCCTCCCCCACCACACTTCAGGAAGGATGTGGTGAAGCTTGAGAGAGTCCAGAGAAGAGCCACTCATATGATCCAAGGCCTGGAGAGAAGGCCGTATGAGAAGAGGCTGAGGGACTTGGTACTCTTCAGTCCGGAGAAGAGAAGGCTCAGGGGGGACTTCATGGCAGCCTACAACTTCATATGAGGGGTACATCAGGACCTGGGAGAACACCTGTTCACCAGAGCTCCCCAAAGGATAACAAGGTCTAAAGGCCATAAACTGCAGGAAGGCCGATTTATACTAGACATAAGAAAAAAGTTCTTTACGGTGCATGTATCCAGGGTCTGGAACAAACTCCCCGCAAAGGTGGTGCAAGCACCTACTCTGGACTCCTTCAGAAAACAGCTGGATTTATTTCTTGCTGAGGTCACTTGATCCCAGCTGACTTCCCATCTATTTCAGGGGACCTGGACCTGGTGATCTCATTTCCAGCCCCTAATGTCTATGAAATTGTAATTTATAAAGCATTCTAGTATTGATGGGACTATACATGGCAGTTGCCATAGTAGGAGAGACAGAAAGGTTAGGACTCTTCAGTTTGGAAAGGACAACATGGGGGACAGATATGACAGAGGTCTATAATCAGAAAGTGTGTAGACCAAGGAACAGGGGACTATGGTTCACTGGATCCCAGAATACTAAAACCAGGGGGTACCCATTGAGATTAGTAGGTGACAGGTTTAAACCTAACAAGAGAAAGCCCCACCCCCCCTTTTTTTTTTTTTTTTCCCCCACACTTTATAGCTAACTTGTGGAATTTGTTGCTATGGGAGGTGGTGGAGGCAGATAGCATATCCAGGTTCAAAAAAGGGATTGGATAGATTAATGGATGATAGATATAGTAATAGCTATTGAACAGAATGATTGGAGATGTTTCCATTGGCATCTCTAAACCTATAAGGGTAGATGCCAGGGGTGGGTAATGGATAGAACACTCTAGATCTATCTGGTTCAATGCTCTTCTTCTAGCACCTACTTCTGCCACTGTCAGAGAGAGGATACTGGGCTAGTTCAACCACTAGTCTGACCATGCATGGCACTTCTTAAGTTCTGATGTAAAAGAATGCGGTTCTACCATATTTTCTCCAGACAGCTCTCATATCCTCCCAGAATAGTTTAGGGAAGGGGTTCCCAAATTGTGGCACTTGTACCCTTGGGAGTATGCAAGACATCTTTGGAGGGTACAGAAGAGGAATTGTGTAAAGGCAAATGTAATTTTCATTGTAATAATAATTGGCATTTAAGGGGCTGAAATATAAAATGTATGCTGCTAGGGGTATGCAGGCAGCTGATAAATCTGGAAAGGGGTACACAATAAGAAAAAAATTGGGAGCAGTTGGTTTAGGGTACAAGGGGATCAGAATGAGGAAATCTTCCCTGCCCCAATAGATCTTTGTTCTACAGATTATCTGAGAATTGAATGCCTTTTGCCTGTGTTTGCCCTTTTATCTGTTTTTGCCCCATTGGTCATCATGGCACCATGGAGGTAAATAATCTCTTTGGAGTAACACATTTTTTTTCCAAGTCTGTGGTGTAACCTAGACCCTTCCTGTCAAAAGCTTACTATGGGATAGTTAGACCTAACTGTTAAAAGGAAGACAGTTCATCTATAGTAGCTTGTAAGTTCTGCACTTTGGGTTAAAAAAAGAACCAACAGACAAGTTTAAGTGTGGAAAATTGTCTGCCTTGTCCATTGCTGGAGCTACTATGAAGACTGATAGGCCAAAGCTTCAAATCCAATAATTTGTACTGCAGCTCTAACAAAATGAGCATTTAAAGCAAGGGCAAGATAAGAATTACAGACTACTGAACAAGGTAAAAATCATCTCTCAGTAAACATGTTCTCTTATTCTTTGCATTCTGCCATTCTGCTTGATTAATATGGGTGTCATGTTTCACTTTTCATAAGCTGGGAGAGATGTTAATAAGATGTATTTTCAATTTTTATGGTAAACTTACCATGTCTATTTAGCTACAGTCTGTGGTTTATAATTGAAACAGATCTTTTTTTATTTAGTGTTATTATTCAAGCCATAATTACAGGGATGTATTAATTATTATAAGTAGAAGGGAATAGTGAGAGATAATTCCATAAATCAGATTGGCTAACATGATGGGCATTAATTTTTCTGTACATACCAATTAACTGCATCACACACACAAAACAAACAATCCCCCTTCCCCATACACCTATATTGTTCATTCATTTCTGTTTATAATGGCAGTAATGCTCTCAGGGCCAAAAAAGGTTTTATAGCCCAAAGTATGAAACTATAGAAACTAACTTATCCAGCCAGTAACTAATACAAGAAAAATAGCTTCTCTCTTAATCATACTGTTCAACTTTACTGATGTATATAGGTTTCCCTCGCCAACCATGGTTTTGCCAACCATGGTTTTGAGTATCACAGTTAATATTCTGTATACCATTTTGGCTACCACAGTATACAGTTTTGAGTAACCACACTTTTCCATAGCTGCACATCAGCCCACCAACCCCCTCGCCCTGCTCATGCCTCTCTTCCCCCCACCCCCCACAGCCCCTGCTCCCTCAGCTGGAGGTGCCCTCCAGCCCAGCCAGTGGTGCACATGGTGGCAGGGAACAGTAGGCCCACTTGCCATTGTTTCCTGCTGTCCTGCTTCCTTCCCCCACAGCCCGGTGGAGCCAGGGGAGCAGAGAAGCCTCAGAGATTCCCTTACCCACTGCTGCTCACCCCACACTACCCCAGTGATGTACCTCCTTTGCCTGCTGCTGGTTTGAGGGGCACAGCCCCACACTGCTGCCCTCAGTGCAGCCCCACGTGCAGGAGGTGCATCACCAGGGCAATGTGGGGTGAGCAGCGGCGGGCAAAGAGATCCCTGCACAGCTTCTCTGCTTCCTGTCACGCTGGGTCACAGGGGAGGGAACCAGGGTGGCAGGGAACAGCAGCCCCAGCTGGGCCAGGTCATGGGAAAATCCAAGCCCAGCAGCTTGTCCAGGAGTGCAGGCAGGCGGCTCCCACTGCTGCCCATCTCAGATTGCCTGATGACTTGGCCTGGCCAGGGCCCCATCTGTGGGCTGCTGGCAAGGCAATTGTGCACTGCCAGATGCAGGCACAAAACACCCCTACCCTGCCATTCAGATGGGTGGGGAAGCACCACAGTGTGGTGCGCAGGGCCAGCGGGGATGTCACTCCCCTCCCCTTCCATTCCCCCTTCCCATTCCCCTGCCCTGGGTAAGAGGTAAGTGCACCAGGGGAGATGCTGCTGCAACACCCTGGGCATGCTTCATCCCCACCCATCGACACGTACCCCCTATGATCTGTCTAAGTACCCTTAGGGGTATGCCTATGCCCATTTGACCACCCTGTGTATTAAAGGTAGATAAAAAAAATATTTTTATACACCATACTGTACAGTATTCAAGTCCCCATCCCCATTTTTCCCATAAGCCTTTAGTTTTGCCAACCACGGGACCTTTCCAGAAACTAACCCCCACGGTTGGCGAGGTAATCCTGTACAGACTTTAAATAGGCATTTATACAAGAGTTAGCATAAAACAACTTTCATAGGATCTGACAAATATAACATTAGATTTTTTTTTAAGTTACTTGTTCTTTAAAATATATTTCTTGTGATTTTAATCTATTTTTTTTCCTTTTGGTGTAACCTCGTTTTCTTTTGCATATATCCTCTGAAGCCCATCAATAATCAGGCCATACATCTATTTAAGGTCCATAAGAAAAGGTTTTGGCATGTGGCTCTGACCTTTAAATATAAGCATAGAGCCCATTGAAAGGGAGATAGAAATTGAAACAAGGTTTAAACAAGAGAAAAAAAAATATGTAGTGACAACTTAAAAGAATACTTCTCACATTGGGGCTTTACTGGGATGATGAAAGGAGACCCACATTTAGTAGCTAAATGGAACAAGATGGCTAGGGAAGTTGTGGAATCTCCTTCAAAAAGCAGACAAATAGGCATCTGTCTGGTATGGTTTAGGAGAAACATCATCTACATCTGCTTAAGGATCTATATTAGATGACCTTTCCAACCCTATGATTCTATGCTAGTCTGCAGTTACACTTCTGGAAAATGCACAGTGAATTTAGTAATGTTTCTTTTAATGTATCATATGGTAGGATTACATAGTAAAACAAAGCAAGATAAGCACCCCCCCCATTTATTTGAAATAGTATAAATATGATAACCTTACAGGTATGTGAAAACATTCTTGTATTTGACAGAATTTTTCGAGAAGTCTGAGAATAATTGTTTATAAACCTAAAAAACATCAAATAAAACTATGTGATTTGCTGTTGGAACTCTCCATTGCTGTTCAATGAGATATTGTAATATATAAAGACAAGGCCAGATTTTCAAACCTGGTATTATGGAGAGTCTCTTTTGTGTCAAGATCTGTCATAGAATGAGAGTAGAGCATCACTTTCACAAGCCTTCCTTCAGTTTCTGTAGATGGTGTAGGCCTTGATGGAGTATGGATTGATTTCTGTATATACAAATCACACAGAGGCCCTGGCAACAGCATGCGCTGAAGTAGGCCCCTATGAATACAAAACTAGGCATACTATATATGGTTTGTACAAAAGTAAGAAAAAAGGATCTTGGTTATTTAGAGGTGCATCAAAGTCAAACAGATAGACATCGGATTGTCTATCAAAATTAAAATAGCAAAAAACCCCCAAAAAACAAAAAAACAAAATCAGAGTGACCTAGGAAACAGGTATCAATATCTGATGGGAAGGGTGCACTAACTGATGGAAAGTAGGATGTGGATGATGTTTTACTAATTGATGAGAATTAGGATGTGTATGCTGAAATATGAAGTTGTTTTGATCAATGTGTAAAAAGGGACTGGGAACCCTTAATACTTTGGACTGGGTTTGGGATTATGTTCATGCCTATACCATGTGCGCAAATGACCCAGGGTGCACCATGGACCAGATGGTCATGGATGTTAGTGCTTAAGCTTGTTGGTAGACAGTAAACCTGTACAAGCTTTTTGTCACTATCCTGCAGTTTCTTTTTGTAACTATTAGGTTGTTAGGGGCACAGCAGCACAGATGGTATCCTGACAACATGTGCACAGACCACCTAAAATGAGAGAGCCTGGCATAACCAGTAATACCTAACCCCAAAAAACACTGACAGAGTTAGATAACAGGATTGATGGAGTCTGTCCTGACAACACTGGTGACTCCCTGGAGACCCACAGATGAGAATGGAGATATATGAGTTTCATTTTACATACAGGATTCCCAGAGAGGCCATGACAAGAGAGACCGCTAAGGAGACATACTGATTCAATATACTCTGAGGCTACCTTAACCCACCCTTTTCTTTTCATGCTTTTAGACTGCACTTGCACCTTCCAAACATATTTTCTCCCTACCAAAAGAAGGGAAAATTACAGTCACTTTCTGCCATCACAACATCATCCTTTATTGGAATCTAAACCAATGAATTCTGCTACAAATATAATCCAAAACCTACCACTAATTTCTAGACACAAGATTATATAAAAGCATTTTGCAGCTGCTATATTGAACATATTTCTCTTTAGAGTAAAACATGAAGATAATTAACTAACTTCAGCATTTTATTCCAAACTTCTAACATGTAACAATGAGATAACATTTTATCAAAATTTGAACAGGGTCTCAGAAAAAAGGAGGTCTGTAAGGGCATTCATAGATAATAGGGCCAGTCACCTGAGCTTGAACACCATAGCTGTAGCTAGCATCATTGGAGAGGCCCCAACCATGCTTGCCTTAAACCATCCAAGTCTTTTTCTGAGACAGTTAAGAGCAGTCCAGGCCCTGCAGGGCAAATGCCATTCTGAGGGTTAGAAGCTGGTGTTGGTGATGAAGTTATTTAGCCACAGTTCTTGTGAGCATGATTTGTGAGACAGTATTAATCTTTGTCACAGAGATATATTGGTTGTGGTCTACTAACAAGGCTAAAAAGTGAAGACTTATGTTTGCTATTAAAATAAGCAGATATTTATGACTTTGTATACATACAAAGGGCTGGTCTGTATTAGAAAATGCCAGGGCAATACTTGGTTTTGAGATCTTGTTGATATAGGCAAACTATAAAAGCTACCTTGAACCAGGAATTTCCTCACTCAGGTCACTAAGTTTCATATGACTCTGACCTGAACAAGATTCACATACACTAAACCAGTAGTGCTCAAAGGCCCTATGGACTAGATGAACAGTGCAGGATCAGTCTTCAGGGCAGATCTTTTGCAGGTTAGCACCTGGGATTGGGCCTTGCATGCCTGGATTGTGCTCCACACTGTCTCTAGTCAGCCCTGTGTGCCCAGATCAGTCTTTGTGGCACCCCAGCCCCATGTACCCTATGTAGCATGCAGGGCCATGCTATACAGCCTGCTGGGCTCCCCACAGATCCAGAAATTCAGCAGCAGAGGAACAATAACTGCTTCCCTGATGCTAATTTTTCAGACCCATGGGGAGCCCAGTGGGTCTGATGACACAATTCCATGGCCTGGATCATGGTGTTTGAGCACACCTGAACTGGACTATATTTTCCCACAGATGAACATTCGTCTCTTGTCAAGGGTGGCTACCTACATGTAAGGGTCAAATTTGTCTTATAAGCCCATATTCTGCCTCAATATAATCATGTGAAAGGCATGGTATATTTGCACCCTATAAACCAACCAAAAGATAGATACAACTCGCATGCTTTTGTGAGCTGAAGCTCACTTCATAGGATGATATGAAAGGCTATGCACAAAGCAGTATATAAAAGAGAAAAAATTGAAGGTGGAAAGAAGAAGGGAAGGGGGTAGTGCTGGGAGAAGGAAATACATTTCTAAACCACATTAAGATAAATCAGGGCATTACACACTTTTTTTCAAAATAAATCCAAGTAAAGGCTTATAACAAATTAGCTATCCTGGAATAATTGTTTCAGAACAGATGTTTTGTTCAATTTTCAAGTCTTGCCCTTTATCTGATTTCAAGGGGGCACATTGATTTGAAAAACAATGATCTTTTTCCCACTAGCACACACAGAAATTCTTTATTTATTATGTAGGAATTATCAGCAATAAGTAGGAGAAAAATCTATAGATAGGATCAGGATTTAACTTAGATTCAGGGTTTCCCCCCCCCCAATAAGGTGTAGTTGAACAGGTTGATTTAAATGTATGGTTTTTGGATGGGGATATTGTTTTGTTTCTTCCCCAGCCACTGACTTTTTGCCAGCCTATGAAAAAGAGGAAACAGCCTCTTCCAGTGTGCATACAGTAAAGAAAAAAAGCCTTCCTTTTTTCAATAGCAAATATTGCCCATTATATGATGTATGTGATAATAAGCTTGGTAGAATTCCATCTGCTTTCTAGAATAGGCTTCTTCAGTAGCAGTGCCAGGTAAGCATCTCATAAGGGTTTTTTCACAGCAAAACTGGACACAAACTTAGCATGGTTATCTTGGGCTGCCCAATCATAGTCAGGAAAACACCTAATTGAGTAATAATATGGACAAAACAGCAGATGTGTATGAGCCCAATATCCCCGAGTGCTTTAGCTGGTCTTAAACATTCTCAGCTGTGCATATTTGAGAAAAATATGCAATTTGGAGTAAATATATTTTTTGCTGCCAGGGACTGCTTAGTGGAGATGGTAGTTGTAATGATGATACCAGACCTAGAAGCTATATTTTATATAAAAACGTCCCCTATCATGGAATCAAGGGGAAGCCTGTATGCTGCAAGTGAAAGATACACAACCGTTTTGTTTGGCTCTTTGGATGACTCTGCTTGTCTCAAAACATTCCTTGCTTTGATCAATAAATTGTCATAAATAAAAAGCATAGCAATAGGGTTGAAAAGAGTTTTGCTAGGGAAGTAATAATATGACTCAATATGTCTTAAAATCCTAGGAAGCCAGGATTCTGTACAATGTGGTATAGCTTCAAATCGAGGACAATCAATTCTACATTCTGGTGCACAAATGTTACAATTTGATGATTTGTGAGATGTTTTATCTTCTGGAAAAATGCCTGTATTCTAAACCAAGTTACTTTTTTCCCCTACAGGTTTTTGGGTGAGTAAGATGCAGGACTGATTGTACTGCTGCCCAGTGACAATTATATGATAATATGTCATTGAAATTCTGTATGCAAAGCAAATGGTAATCCTTCATTTATATCTGCAAGGGGCATATATATTGACTCCAAATTCCAGGTCATCCAAGTTAGAGATGTGAAAAATTTTGTGCAGATATTGAGTATTAATTACTAATATTCTCAGCACAAAATTAGAGACTGTCCCTATTCCCACAAGTATAAAAAGGGATAGAGAAAGATTGTTCACTGGCAGCACAGACCATGGAATTTATGTAAAGAGAGATTTTTGTCAAATATTACATAGGTTGAATACCATTTTGCTACAACATAGCCACCTTTTCTACATACTATCTGTAAAATCAGGTATTCCTTATCTTGTGCGGCTATCACAAACTCTTATCCAAGGTCCAGATCCTCACCTATTATAAACTTAAAAATGGTTTTTGACTTTGATGGAACTATACGGATTCACACCACTTGAAAATCTGGCCTAACAATTTCCTAAATGAGTATCTGTGGTCATCAGAAAGAAAGGATATATTGGGGTGATTAAAATAAATAGAAGCATTAGTAGAATTCAAATAAATATTACAATAATTGGAATTAAAATAATTAGAAGGGTTCTTGGACCCCAACTAGAAAGACATCCCTGCCATTAGAGACTTCCCTCACATCTTCCTCCAAGTTTTTAACCAAAAGGAGGTCACTAAGCAAGTTGCATATGTATAAGACTCACACTTGTTACACGAACATATCCCCTATACCTTCTGTTAAATTGCAATAAAGCAGAACTTATACTGCAAAAGAATGAGACGAGATAGGAAGAAAATATTCATACTATGTGTAGCAACAGCATTTTAGTCTACTATGCTACTGATAGCAAACACCATAGAATCATAGAAGTAGGGTTGGAAGGGACCTTGTAGATCTTCAAGTCCGACCCCCTGCCTGGGCAGGAGGAAAACTGGGCTCAAATGGCCCCAGTCAGGTAGGCATCAAGCCACTTCTTAAAGACCCCCAGGGTAGGAGCCAGCACCACTTCCCTTGGAAGTTGGTTCCAGATCCTAGCCGCCCTAACTGTGAAGTAGTTCTTATGGATGTCTAATCTAAACCTACTGTCCAACAACTTGTGGCCATTATTCCTTGTTATCCTGGGGGGCGCTAGGGGAAACAAGGTCTCTCCCAAACCCTTCTGGTCCCCCCTAGTGAGTTTATAGACAGTCACCAGGTCCCCCCTCAGCCTTCTCTTGTGAAGGCTGAACAGGTTTAGGTCCCGTAGCCTCTCATTGTAGGGTCTGCCTTGCTGTCCCTGGATCATGCGGGTGGCACTCCTCTGGACCTTCTCAATGTTGTCCATATCCCTCTTGAAGTGGGGTGCCCAGAACTGGAAACAGTACTCCAGTGTGGCCTGACTAGTGTCACGTAGAGGGGGAGGACCAATATAATCATTACTGAATAGGACTTACTACTCAGCATGGAAAGGGATTTTTAATTTTTCAATGATTTTCCCAGGGAAAAACACTCTAAACATCCTGCAATTATCTAATCACACTTTGTATATACAAAAGTAGCAGAAACTATTGTTCTTGATTCACCAGAGAAGGTATATTCTGATTCATCCTCAAAACTCTGAGATTCTCATCATAGAGAAAATAGGACATCTGGAAAGAGTTACACTACAGTTTGGTTTGTTTATGATTTTGTTTTGTTATGGATATTTTAGTTATAAGTGCTATGCAAAGCTTTGGGTGCCGATTTGATTCGGAGGAGATTTGGCCGGATTCTGTGGCTGAATCTCTCAATTGGAATGGAATCAGGAGACCAATAAAAGGTCCAAATTGATTTGAAGCTCTCCGAATCAATTAGGAAAAGATTCTGAGAGCTTCAGAGATTTGGGCATTCCTCACTCACTGCCGCAGGGAGCTGGACCCAGACTCCAGGCTGGTAAGTAGGGGGTGGTGGAGGGGGGTCTGGAGTAGGTGGAAGGGGACCATGGGGGGACCCCTGCTAGGCCCCATCCCCTGCCTGCTTCCCAGTCCCCCCCCCACCAAACACCCCTCAACCACTCTCCCAGCCCCAGCCTCATGGCTTCCCCACCCAGGCCTAGCTCTTAAAACAAAAAAGCCCCCACTCATCAGCTGCTGCCAGGTGGGAGGGCACTCTCCACTCCCCCCCACTGCA
>NW_005841942.1:1743594-1746076 GCF_000455745.1 Alligator sinensis
ATTTCTTACTAAAATAAAAATAAAAATAAAAAAATCCCCACATGCACCCCAAGGCCTCTGCAGCAGCCAGTTTCTGGGAGCTTGTGGCAGAGCCCTCCATGCAGCGTGGGATAGTGGGGGGGGGGGGGAAAAACAAGGATTACAGTGGGGATTGCCCCCCCAGCTGGCAGAAACCAGTGAGCTTGGGGCTTAAAAAAAAAAAAAGAGCTGGCAGGCTGGTGCCAGGTGAGGCAGCCATTGATGGGGCTGGGAGAGCAGGTGGGGGATGGGGCCTGTCTGATTCAGATAGTCAGCTGATTTGGTGGCAGCTGAATCTCCAAATCAGGTTCAACCAAATCAATTCAGAACAGTGGTTCAAATCACACCACTGTCCCCCAAATCGGCCAACTCCAAATCCAAAGCAAATACTAGCTGCTTTGCACAGGCCTAGTGTTTATCCCTGTTGAAGTTGCAGGTTATTGCTCACACTGTCCTCTGGGTGGCTGATGTGTAATGTTGCTTAAGAGCAAAAATATAATGAAAGTGATTTAAAAAAAAAAAAAAAATGCAGCACATGACAAGCAGGAAATCTCCAAGTCTCCACTTCAATATGTCTGCCTGGAGAATTAGTGTTCGGATAGCCTGGTGTTCCCTACAGTGGCTCCAAGGTATGGTACAGAAATTCTTACTGCTCTCACTTCTCTGCACTCTGCTGGCTTGATTTTCGTATGAAAGGTCGAATACAAGTCAGTTTTTGCTTTCCTTTATCTTTGCCAGGGCGCTGAAAGTTTCCCCAGATGAGGACTTGGCAATGGAAACAGGAACAATTTCTGCAAAGTGAAACATAGGCTATTCATAGACATTAGGCCTGGAAGGGACCTCGGAAGATCGAGTCCAGCCCCCTGCCCAAAGGGCAGGAAGTCAGCTGGGGTTATAGGATCCCAGCAAGATAAGCATCCAGTTTGCTCTTCAAGGTGTCTGTTATGTGGATATGTGTCAAATCAAAAGCTTGTCTCTAAAACAGTGGTTTTCAATCTGTGGTCCACAAACTCCTGCAGGTCCCCAGACTATGTATAAGGGCTCCATGAAAGAGGATTATAAATCAATCAAAAATATTTCAATACCTACACTTATAATTGAAAGGAGTCTGTACCTCCATTTTAAATTTTTAGGGGTCTGTAAATGAAAAAGGTAGATAACCACTGCTCTAAAAAGTATCTTTCCAAAGGACATAAATAGAAAATATTTGTCTCCTGATAACACCACATGTCCAGCTCATGGGGCAGTACTGAACAAGCCTGTATTCCTTGCTCCGAGATGTCAGTTCCCTCTACACACTGGTTTTAAAAACTAGGTTTGAAACAATTGTCTGGGCCAGTGGAGTCTCTGTAGGCTGGAGTTTAATGGGTGGCACACGGGGGAATGTAACCAGGTTCATGTGTCTCAGCAAGGGCTTTCAGCAATTCCTGAGGACTAAAAGGGAGGCGTACAACCAGTGGAAGGGAGGAACTATCACCAAGGAGGAATACTCCTCCTTGGCCCGGGAGTGTAGGAGGGCTATTAGGAAGGCCAAGGCAAAGATGGAACTCAGGCTAGCGCCCAGGATTAGGGACAACAAAAAGTCCTTTTTCCAAGTACATTGGGAAAAAGAAGGTGGCACGAGGCAATGTAGGGCCCCTGAAAGACACAAATGGCAATCTGGTGGCTACGCCAGACAAGAAAGCTGATATTTTTAACAGTTTCTTTGCCTCTGTTTTCCTGAACAGGGACCGGGATATCCCACCTACCAGAGGTAAGGACAATCTTGGGGATAGCTCTATCAAGCCTTCAGTCAGCACAGATGTAGTTAGGAATTTTCTGGAAGGGCTAGACATTTATAAATCTGCAGGTCCAGATGCCCTCCACCCAAGGGTTTTGAGGGAACTGGCAGGGGTCATTGCGGAGCCTTTGACCCGGCTGCATGAGCATTCGTGGTCATCTGGCCAGGTACTGGGGGATTGGAAACTGGCTAATGTGGTCCCTATTTTTAAGAAGGGGAGGAAGGAGGACCCAAGTAATTATAGGCCTGTAAGCCTCACCTCGGTACAAGGGAAGCTCTTGGAGAGAATCATCAAGGAGCACATCTGTGGGGGGCCAGCAGGGAAGATCATGCTCAGGGGCAATCAGCATGGCTACACCAAAGGCAGGTCCTGCCAGACCAACCCGATTGCCTTTTATGACCAAAGAACTAAATCCTTGGAAGATGGTGTCACTGTGGACATAGTCTTTCTAGACTTTAAGAAGGCCTTTGACACCGTCTCTCACCCCATCCTCATCAATAAATTAAGTTACTGCGGCATTGATGCCTGCACAGTTGGATAGGTAAAAA
The DNA here is from genome assembly GCF_000455745.1 of Alligator sinensis. Taxonomy (NCBI): domain Eukaryota; kingdom Metazoa; phylum Chordata; order Crocodylia; family Alligatoridae; genus Alligator; species Alligator sinensis. Next base: position 1,745,942 of record NW_005841942.1, read on the forward strand.
AAATTGGCTGATGGGGCGCACCTAGAGAGTAGTAGTGGATGGGTTGTACTCAACCTGGCGAGATGCGAGCAGTGGGGTACCCCAGGGCTCAGTCCTCAGGCCCACACTGTTTAACATCTTCATCAGCGACTTGGA
>NW_005841942.1:1746403-1765910 GCF_000455745.1 Alligator sinensis
GAGAGGGCAGCAGGACAGGCCCTACGAGGAGAGACTGAAGGACTTGAACCTGTTCAGCCTCAGCAAGAAGAGGCTGAGGGGGGACCTGGTGGCTGCCTACAAGCTCATCAGGGGAGATCAACAGCAAATAGGTAGAGACCTTTTCTCCCCAGCACCACCTGGGGTGACGAGGAACAATGGTAATAAGCTGATGGAGAATAGGTTTAGGTTAGAGATCAGAAGGCAATATTTTACAGTTAACGTGGCCAAAATCTGGAACCAACTTCCCAGGGAAGTGGTTCTTGCCCCTACCTTGGGCAGATTCAAGAGGAGTGTCACAGTGGGGTCCTACAGGAGGGCCATGATCTCCTTAGGCCCCTTCCTCCATGCTAAGTTGGCCCAAGGGCACCCTCCGATTCTCACCCGCCATGTCTTTGATGTTTAGATAAGTTTGGGAGGCTGCCTTAAGTCTTCCTGGACACGGTTCGTTGTAACCTCTGGCCCCGTGAACTCCCGGGCCCCTAGTGGGTCTTGTCCTGCAAATGGGTGCTTTGGGGCACCCTAGCCTTATGGGCCATGCATGGCTCCAACCACCCCTTATACCCAAGCCTCGCAGCTGGAATAGACGCTGGTCTGTCAGGTTTACACTCGCCCTCTCTCTGGGGCCTTCTCTGTGCTGCTGCCCTCTCTCTGGGGCTCACCACACCCACACTAGGGCTTCTCAATCATGCCCTCTCTCTGGGGCTGGGGTCTATGCACCCCATACGCCACACCCTTACTGGTGCTGGGGTCCCCACGCTACTGTGGGTTCCTTATGAGGTCTCCTCCAACCCCTAATAGCCTCACCCAAACCACCGGTGATACAACACCACAGCAAAACACAAGCCCCTAGGCTATAACTTAACTTAAAGCCGCCTGGCTGAAGCCACATTGCTCAAACGTCCCAGAGCTGCCATCCTTTACCCGGCATGGGCTGTACCTGCGGTTCTCACATCTTTGCTCAGGGAGCTCCTCTCTCTCCAGCTGCTGGCAGGGAACTGCCCCTGGCCTCCTGCCTGTGATTTATATAGGAGCCAGGCCCTGCCCCTTTCAGTCAGCTGACCTCCTGGTTGCCCTGGCAACCCACAGCTGGGCTCCTTATTCACTGCTAGGGCTCTCTCTCTCAGTTTCTCCTTTTTAGGAGCAGGGCACCTCAGTGCTCTGCTACACACCTCCCCCTTTACGATCAGACTCACCAAGGCGAATTTTCACTCTAGTCAGGTGTCGCATCCCTCTGTGGCTTTTCTCAGCCTTTCTTCTGGCACTCGGCAACTCAAAAAAAAAAAAAAAGCACTGGAGGCAGAGGTTTTCAGGAGCCTCCTCCTTGCCTTTTACCCAGGGCACACCACGTGGGATTTTTCAGGAGTTACCCTGCCACAGGTAATCCCCCCACATTAGCCATCCCTGGTAGGGTGCAATTCAGGCCTACTTTCTTTTCTTCCAACACCCTTTCAACATAATAAGACAGCCTCCTCTCTCTTCCTGGGAGAGCTACATCCTACTACTCGGGGCATTTTTTCCCCCTCTTACTCCTCATGTGCCCCGGACCTCCTCTACTTTGGGGCCCTTGTAAGAGTCCCTTCTTCCTGAGGTTTCCTGCCAGTCCATGAGCCTTCCCCAAAGCTCCCACTGCACCCTAAGTGCTCGCTGGGCATTTTCCTCCCTCCAAAATTCTCTCTCCCACCAGGTCCTGTATACACGTTCACAAAGGCTACTACCCCAACTCTGGCTTCCACCACTTTTCTCAGGGTCCACCATTTGACTTACCCTGGGAGGTTACTAAAATAAACACAAGGCCTCCTTCCTCCCTTTGTTCTTTCTCCGACTGGATTACCTTTGGTGTTGAGGGTCCTTCTGCCTCCTTAGCTTGGCCTGTAGCCTGCATCCAGTCCGGTCTCTGCTGTTGTGCAGGGCTGGATACCTCGTCCTTAGGGTGGAGCTTGAGACGTCCTTCTCCTCCCCCCTTAAGTTCCCTGGGGTTTTGGCCCTTTCCCCCCCCCCCCCCCACCACGCGCCGTGCCCCCTCCCTTTCCCCAGCTGTATCTGTTCTACTACATAACAGAGCCTGTGCCATCTTTGGACTCTGGCCTTTTTGTCTTAGCAGTCCTCCCTTTTCAGTGTGACCAGGGTAGCTTAGGTCACCGTTCTTATTTCTCCCACTGACCTGCTCACTGCCTTGCACAGCTATCATATCCCCCTTATCTACCTTCATCTGTTGTATCTGTTTTGGAACTGTTAGTACCCCAGCATTGTACCTGCTGGCAAGTTTTTCTAATTTCTCTCTCAAGCCATTCAATTCCTCTGCATACTGGCTTGCCCAGTGACTCCACTTTTGCTCAAGGTACTTGATAACTGTGGGGATACTCCCTTCCCCCATTGTTGCCACATCTGTCTCGGGAGGTCCCTCCGTCATTGTACTCTTTTCTTGCTGCTCTATTCCCCTCTCCTTCTTGGAGCTTCCTAGCCCACTATTCTTGTGGGTTTCTGGGTCTACCTGGTCCTTTAGATGTATGGTCCATGCTGTCTTGACCCATCTCACAGTCTCTATCAAAATTCCTCTCAAGGCTTCCAGCTCTCACAACTGTTCCTGGTACTCCATGCTGGCCCTGGATGCATGTTCCTCCAATTGCAGTCAGCTTCTCTCACTGTATTTGAGCAACCTGTGCCAGTTGCTGCTTGATGTCTGCTTGTAATGTCATCTCCCTGGCTGTGCTCTCTTCTAAAAGGGTCCTCAGGGACTGCATCTCTTTCTCCATATGGTCCTTATCCTGTTTCACCTTTTGCCACTGAGCCTGCAACTCTACACACTCCTTTGTCCTGTCTCTTAGCTTTGTTTCAAGGGACTGCTTCTGCTCCTGTAACGTCTCCTGATTTGCCGTATATTCTTTTACTTTCTCCATTTCTTTTGTTACCACTTCCCTGGTCTCTTCTGCCTGGGTATGGCTCTCCGTAAGTTTTTCCCCTCAGCTCTCCAACCAGGTGTTCAGCCTGGCCAGACCGCTCTTGCCAGTTCTCCAGGTCCTCATGCAGGCTTTCTATCTGTTCCACTTGACTATGGATTACTTTCTGGACAGCTCTTATGAGGCTCTTTGACATCTCTAGCTTTTGTATTACCTCCTTTTGTTCTCCCGTTTGGTCCATACTGGGCTTTGGAGACTTCTTCCTCCATTCAGCCATCTCCTTCTGCATCTCTTGCAACTTCTCCTCTCACTGTCTGCTCTTTTTGGCCTCCTCTGCCACGAGCCATTCCAGCACTCGAGTCTTTTCTGCCTCTGCCGCAATCAGGTGCTTTATCTCCTTAGACCTGCCTTCTTTCTTCCTGGGTTGTGCTCACAGCTCTAAAGTGGCCTCTTTTGCCTTGGCTTGCTCCTTCTGTGACCTCAACATTTCTAACTCCAGCTCTAGATGGGCAGCTTTTTCCTCTGCCTCGTCCACTCACAACTGCCAGGTGAAGGCTTCTTGCCACCTGCCTTCTAGAGTTGCTATTTCTGCCATAGTTCAATTTTTTTTTTCCCTAGACCTGACCCCACGTCTTCTCTTCTATGATTTTGAATGGCAGTCTTGTCTCTGATCTGGGCTTATCTTCTCAAGCCCCAATCTCACTGCCTCACTTTTCTTTATATTGGTTCTATCCCTAAGGTTCGTTCCCCCCTCCTAGGGGACATGGGTTCCTTCCCCGTGCACGGCCTTACGTTCCCAGCCAACGCATCATTTGTCACAGCAGGGTCCTACAGCAGGGCCGTGATCTCCTTAAAGCCCCTTCCTCCATGCCAAGTCAGACCAAGGGCACCCTCCGATTCTTGCCCGCCATGTCTTTGATGTTTAGATAAGTTTGGGAGGCTGCCTTACATCTTCCTGGACATGGTTTGTTGTAAACTCTGGCCCCGTGGACTCCTGGGCCCCTCGTGGGTCTTGTCCTACAAATGGGTGCTTTGGGGTACCCTAGCCTTATGGGCTATGCGTGGCTCCAACCACCCCTTATACCACACCCCAAGCCTTGCAGCTGGAATAGACATTAGTCTGTCAGGTTTACACTCGCCCTCTCTCAGGGCCCTCTCTGTAGTGCTGCCCTCTCTCAGGGATCCTCTGCTATGCCATCTTCTCTCTGGGGCCTTCTCTGTACTGCCGCCCTCTCTCTGGGGCCTTCTCTGTACTGCTACCCCCTTCTCCAGGGCTCGTCACGCCCGCACTGGGGCTTCTCAGTCATGCCCCCTCTCTGGGGCTCGCCACGCCCGCAGTGGGGCTTCTCAATCATGCCCCCTCCCTGGGGCTGGGGTCTATGCACCCCATACGCCACACCCTTACTGGCGCTGGGGTCCCCACGCTACTGTGGGTCCCCTGTGAGGCCTTCTCCAACCCCTAATAGCCTCACCGAAACCACTGGTGATATAACAATACAGCAAAACCAAGCCCTTAGGCTATAACTTAACTTAAAGCCACCTGGCTGAAGCCACATTGCTCAAACATCCCAGAGCTGCCATCCTTTACCCAGCATGGTCTGTACCTGCAGTTCTCACATCTTTGCTCAGGGAGCTCCTTTCTCTCTAGCTGCTGGCAGGAAACTGCCCCTGGCCTCCTGCCTGTGATTTATATAGGAGCCAGGCCCTGCCCCTTTCAGTCAGCTGACCTCCTGGTTGCCCTGGCAACCCACAGCTGGGCTCCTTATTCACTGCTAGGGCTCTTTCTCTCACAGTTTCTCCTCTTTAGGAGTAGGGCACCTTGGTGCTGTGTGACAAGGAGGTTGGATGATCACCTGTCTGGGGTCTTGTGAATCCAGCATTCATTCCTACCTGTGGCAGGGGGTCAGGCTAGATGATCTGTTCAGGTCCCTCCTGACCCTAGCTACTATGAAACTATGAATGCAGGTGGATATGTCTTAGGGGAAATGCAGACAGGAGTGTGGGGGAAGCAGGTTGGCATCACAGACTTAGTTATTTCCCATTATGTTGGACAGGATTATTTTTCTAGGGCCTGATTCTGCACAGCACTGAGCACCCCAGCTCCCACATTTTCAGTGGGTTGGGGGTTGCCTTCCCAAACCAGAATGTATCAAATAAGAACTGACCCAGCCCTTCCTCTGTACTTGGGCTGTCCCCAGACTGCTTCCTAAGATTGGGAAAGTCTAGGTAACTCTTTGGATTTTAACTTGGGTACCTGTGGCCTGATTTATGTTAGAGTTGAAGCACCATGACACTCCATTCCTTAGCCTGAAGGACAGAGGAATGGTGAAATGCAAAAGCAAAATCAAATCCAAGTGAGAAAAAGATATAGGGATTGAAAGAGTCAGTGATGTGCAAGCCCCAAGCTGGCCCATGGCTTAGGGGAAATTGTCCATGCAAGCGAGGGCTGTGGTGAAGCAGCTAGACAATATTGTTCTGTCACAGATGATGTTCTCCCATGCACACTGTTAATAACTGTAAAGCATCTGGACCGACGGAGGAGTCCTGTTGCAACAGTCCCAGTCTGGAATGCCGGAGATGAAAGTCAGTGCCCACAATTCCTCCTGGATGTTTTCAGCATCATGCTGCACATTCAAAAGAGCAGCAGCATGGTGATCTGATGCAGGAATCATTTATCTGATCCAACAAAGAGAGGGGTTATGGGCACCAATCCAGCATGAGGCTGAGACAGGGGGACACCAACCCTTCTCACCTATAGAGAGGAAAGAGGCATTGCAGGTCATTGAGGATGTGTGTCAGGAAGGCACCACTGACCTTTTAGCCAGCTGTTGGGCCTCATCCATAGTCCTTGTTAATAAAAAAAGATGGCAGCACCAGCCTTTGGACTGTCAGACATGAGATGAGATTACTATAAGGATTTTTGTCTGTTAACATAAATAACTAATAACTTAGATCAGTGGTTCTCAACATTTTGAGATTTGAGACACACAGCAACAAACTTGAGGTGCCCCTTAACAGTTTGAGGCACCCCTGTGAAAATGCCAGTTCCTAGTTTCACTCAGTTTTTGATTACAGAAAAATAGCAGGGCAATTCTTTTGTTGCAAAGAATGCAGAAAGGCCACCGCAGGTTTGCATGTTTTTAACACTAAGCTTCTGGGTTTATCTTGTGAACCATGTTTGCACACCTAACTGTGGTAATGTCACATGGTACCCTGTGATACCCTTGAAAGGATCTCAAGGCATCATCCTGGTTGAGAATCACTGACCTAGATCCTGTCCCAGGTTCATTCCCATTTTCCACACTGGAACTTTGAAGTTAGCATTGGCAAGTGGGATTAGATCCAAAGGGCAGGCAAAACATTGCTTTCACTTCAAAAAGAGACCAGAAGACTCTTAAAACGGGAGTTTTCCACTTGTGCAATGTCCAGCCATGACTGAGGCTAATAGAGGAAGTGTTGCAAGGCACACCTCTTTCAGCCTGCTTGTGGTATGAAATTACAGTGTGCGCTAAAACTCTGAATGAGAAATCACAAGATTACAAATGCTGAAGGCTGAAAGCAAAGATATGTAACTTGGCTGAAAATGAGTATCTTCCCACGGGAGCACAGTCAGCAGGGGGGAGATGTCCAGTGCCAAAAAAGAAAATGGATATGGTCCAGAATTGTCAAACTCTCCAGCTACTTCCAGACATGCACATGCTCGTTGGTGACTGCTCCTATTTTAGAAGGCTTCATTGTGGTTTGCTCAAATTGCAAACTATTAAACAGGGCAGGTACGAGAGGGTGGCCACATCAGTAATCAGCAATATGGCCTCCCACAGCTTGGAAATTTTATGATAGAGTATTGGAGCAGCGTAATGTGGATGTGGCCAGGTGCCAACAAGAGGCCTTCCTTCAGGTGACTGTGCAGATGGAGTGTCTTCATTTTAACCCTTCCTCTGAGGACCCACATCTCCTTGCAAGGGGCCACCTTTTCCCTGACCTGGGGAGGCTTCCCTTCCCTGAGCACATAGCTTGCTTGAAAGGACAAGACTCTGAGGACTTCAATGAGCTCCCTCTCCAGGACACTGGCCTTCAGACTTTACAGTTCACAGAGGAGGAGGACATTTCAAGTGACTGCCAGTGAGATAGACTTTCTGGCCACACACCCAGCAGGAACAGCACCTCCAGCCACCATGCTAAGGGAGACTTTTGAAGCTGGGACATGGGGAAAGCATGGGACCATGGAGGAAAAGAACTACCATAAGCTTAAATTTCAGGGCTATCAGCAGGTGCATTATATGTCAATAAACTGATGGCATCATGGGGAGGAATGAAAGGACAAGCATTTGTCACCCTGTGCCTGTTTGTGCATCACTACCCAGACAGCGTAGCTTTTACTAATGTCTGTCCTATCAGGTGCTACAGCTCCAATTGCAAAAAAGGGTGTGCTTTCACTACAGGTAGCTAACACCCATTCACCATTCTGCTGCAGAAACCCTGTGGCCATAAGGCACTGTGATTTTACTGCAGGGCAAATAGGGCAAACTCAAATATGGGCAGGGTGCATGGTGATGATTTCATATGTCTCCCTTGCAGCCAACACTGCAGGTGCCTTGCCATCCCATAGAAATTTATGGTGAGATATGGATTGTGTGTTAATTACCTCTCTATAAAAACACTGGTGTATCAGAAAAAGCAAAGTCTGAAACAACCAGCCCATTCTGGCAACGTGGCAGGTTTCAGTCACATGTGGTTTGGGACCCAAGCTGATCCACCACCTGTTGCTCACCTGGGGTTGTGAAGTTATTCCCCATCCTTGGTGGCAAAAGTGAGGGTTGAAATTTGCCTCCTTTACAGACATTTTGCCACCTTCGCTTTCAGGGGATCAGGAGAAACTCATGGTCACCCTGTGTCACAACAGAGAGGAAAAATCAAGGCCAAAATATAGGTTGTATTTATTTTTGTTCTTTTTTTCATAGATTCATAGATGTTAGGGGCTGGAAGGGACCGTACAAGATCATTGGGTCCTGCACCTCTACACTTGATCAGGAAAGACTGCTTTATTTTTGTTTGTATAAAAATACATGTGTTGGAGGTGAAATTAATTTTGCTGAGCAGAGCAGCTCAGTGCTGCTATGTATTGATGGACAACTGCATGTTTGCATTTGCCCAGCCAGCCTACCTGAGGGCACCTCTACACACCTGGGAAACATGCTGCCTTGGTCTGAGTGATATTTTAAGTACTCCATCTCTTGTCTGTCTTCTACAAACACTATTTGCTGTCAGTGGCTTTAGTTCCCATGCTGGGTAGGTTTGGAGCCTGCCCATCCCTCGGAGCAAAGTCAAAGCTTCACCGCACTACACAAGGCCAGAGGGCAGGCAATAGGCAGAGTGGCTGATGGTAAGACCTTGCACTTTTACTTATATTTCCAGATCAAAGGAACTTGTTGCCATACTTTTCCAATAAAGGAGATAAGGAAATAAGAAAGAAATGCCGGTAGCACATGTGTAGTATTTATTGCCTTTGGTGGGAGTTCATAAACCGTCTTTGACCCCCCGGTCACAAGGAGAGAAGGACAGTATGGTACTAATGGAGGCCTTTAATGCTCACTTTCTGAGGACTGGGAGGTCCAAAGGGCAGATCAGATGATGTGGGAGCTAGTTAACTGCATGCAGAACCTTTCATCATTGCATATCACTGTACCTCATGTTTTTTATGGCTAGAGACAGCAACAACAAGGCTCTGAATGAGATTGGCACTCCAGAGTATTGTTTCACACCAGTCCCAAGGTGAGACTGACACCTGTCCCTAGAGGTCTGTCTGAAGTGAACCAAGAATCTTAATCCAGTTTCTCTAGAGGGGAATCATAGCCCCAGACACCAAACCAGACTTCCTTTGTTCTTTAAATATGAGGACAGAGCATAAGCTAAGAGGAAATTGCACATGGAAGAGACCCCATTTCTTTATAGGAGTTAAGATTACTCCCTAGTTTTCAGATGGACTTTACACCTGCAGCAGAAGTGAAAGGGTGATGTCCATTTCTGAAGTTCAAGCCAGAAGTATGCTATTATCCCAACACAGATCAAAGGGGGCAAGAGGGTGCAAAAGCCCCCATGGCTCATCAAAAGCATATGGGAATGTCTCCTAGCTAAAAAGGAGGCGTACACCCAATGGAAGGGAGGGGCCATCACCAGGGAGGACTATACCTCAGTTGCTTGGGGCTGTAGGGGGTCAGTCAAGAAGGCCAAGGCAGAGATGGAACTGGGACTAGCTACCCAGATCAAGGACAACAATAAGTCCTTTCTTAAATACATAGGGGGTAAAAAGAAGGTACTGGGTAATGTGGGGCCTCTGCAAGACATGCTAGGAAATCTGGTCATCGCACCAGATGACAAAGCTAACCTATTTAACAATTTATTTGCCTCCATTTTTCTGAGCAGGGACTGGGTCACCCCCCACCCCCCCACCGGGACCCCCATAGGCCCCAGGGGAGGCACACCCAGGCCTAGGGTCAGTGAGGACCTAGTCAGGGAACTTCTGGAGGGACTGAACATATTTAAATCAGCAGGTCCTGACGATCTCCACCCCAGAGTGCTGAGGGAATTAGCAGAGGTCATAGTGGGACCCTGGCACAGCTTTATGAGCACTCATGGTGCTCTGGCATGGTGCCAGAGGACTGGAAAAGGGCCAGTGTGGTTCCCATTTTCAAAAAGGAAGGAAGGAGGACCAAGGAAACTATAGGTCAGTTAGTCTTCCCTTGATCCTGGGTAAGCTTTTTGAGAGAATTATCCTGGCACATGTCTGTGAGGGGCCAGCAGGGGAGATTATGCTTAGGGGCAACCAACACAGGTTCATTAGGGGCAGGTTCTGTCAGACCAACCTGGTGGCCTTCTATGACCAGGTCACAAAATCGTTAGGCTCATGGGGTAGCAGTGGATGTAGTCTTTCTGGAATTTAGGAAGGCCTTTGACACTGTCTCTCACCCCATATTCATTAAAAAATGAGGGGACTGTGGTGTTTACACCTACACAGTCAAATGGGTCATTAACTGACTGGAGGGCTGCACCCAGAGAGTGGTGGTGCATGGGTCTTATTTAACCTGGAGGGATGTGGGCAGTGCAGTTCCGCAGGGCTCGGTCCTTGGGCCTGGAATGTTCAACATCTTCATCAGTGACTTGGACGAGGGGGTAAAAAGCACCCTGTTCAAATTTGCAGGTGACACTAAGATGTGGGGAGAAGTGGGCATGCTAGAAGGGAGGAATAGGCTACAATTGGACCTAGACAGGTTACAGGGGTGGGCGGATGAGAACAGGTTGGGTTTCAACACTGAAAAGTGCAAGGTACTGCACCTAGAGAAAAAGAACCAGCAGCATATCTACAGGCTGGGGAACTCCCTTCTTCTCAGTGCAGATGCAGAAAAGGGTCTTGGAGTCATTATTGATGCCAAAATGAACATGGGCCGACAGCGTGGGGATGCGGTCAGGAAGGCCAACCGTACCTTGTCATACATCCACAGATGCATCTCAAGCAGGTCCAAGGAGGTGATCCTCCCCCTCTATGCAACACTGGTCAGGCCACAGCTGGAGGACAACATGGACAGGGTCAAGAAGAGGGCCACCTGCATGATCAGGGGTCAGCAGGGCAAGCCCTACTTGGAGAGGCTGCTGTTCAGCCTCCACAAGAGAAGGCTGAGGGAGGATCTAGTGGCCATTTACAAACTAATCAGAGGGGACCAGCAGGCATTGGGGGAGTTCCTGTTCCCCACAAGCGCTATCAGGAGTGACTAGAAATAACAGTCACAAGCTGGCAGAGGGTAGATTCAAGCTAAATATCAGGAGGCACTACTTCACTGTCAGGGCGGCTAGGATCTGGAACCAACTTCCAAGAGAAGTGGTGCTGGCTCCTACCCTGGGGGTCTTTAAGAGGAGGCTAGATGAACAACTTGCCAGGGTCATTTGACCCCAGTACTCTTTCCTGCCATGGCAGGGGGTTGGACTTGATCTGCTCAGGTCTCTTCCGACCCTACCAACTATGAAACTATCAAGGGAAACTGCTGCACATGCTGTATGCCTGACCTGCCAGTAGCAGGCAGTATTTTAATTGGCATAATTTCCCTGATATGGAATTGAGACATAGCAGACCTAAGATTACAGACCTTGCTGTTGCTAAGTTCAGAGAAAAGTGCTCATGCAGGTAGCCCTGTGCAGAGGGCATTTTGCTTTGTGAGTTTTGAAGGAACCAAAGAGCCTGATTAAGCCAGATGCTATATTCACATAAAAAAATATAACAGTGCGCCCATCTTATACAATTCCTCCAGTCACTTATTCATTTTACTTGGTCCTGCATGTCCTCCAGTGTATGCAGGCACACACTGCACTTAATCGTACCTATTCATTTAGCAAGTACATGCAACCATTCTAGTATCATCAGGAAAAGCTCCCTCCTCCTCCATGAATTACAGGCATTGCAGGAAAAGCAAGAGCAAACCCTCTGCAGTGAGAGTTTGACACATCAGAGGTCTCTGAAAAGGGACTCAAGAGGTCTCAGTTCATTTCCCCACCCCAGCATGTCTTCTAGACCCACCACTTACCCTATCTTTGCCTCACTATCCTCATCTGCTAATTGAGAATAGTGATCATAGTCAGTTTTACAGGGGTTATGTATGAGTTAAATAACTAATGTTTAGGGGATATGGCAGTGATGTGGGAGAGAAACAAGAGTACCTTTATATACAGATTTTCTACCTCATGAGACATTTGTGTGAGCTTCCCACTGGGCCAAGTTTTAATGTCCTGGATCACTGACTTCTCGAGTAGATTTCATGGCAGCTGTCCACCCTGCACCTACCACTGGGGGCACTGGATGGAGGGGGTGGGTGAGGCCTCCATGTAAACAGGCCCAGGACTCATGTGGGCAGGGTGTATTTGGTGGGCTGGATGGACAAGATGACTGCAACCTAGTTCTGTAACATCTGAGGGCTTCAACAAGCCTTTTTGGATGACAACATGAAAAAAAACAAAGGGGTCCAAGCAACTAGCAAGTGAGAGGAAGCTTCTCCTGGTTCCTACCTGTTTTTATTTCTTACAAGTTCAACCATGGGCAGATTTAAATACTCAATCAGTGTTGGAAGGTACCACACACCTGGAAAAGACAGGAAACTTGCAGGTGATCTGAGGTACTAAGATATTCTACATCAAAACAAATTTAGCCTCCTCTGGGGATACTTATGTCTGGATCCTTATGCAGCCCTGTGAAAGCTTACATGATACACAGCCCCTCATTGGTCAGCAGCCACCTATGAGGTAGGGCATGGTCACCTAAGTGTCATAGTGGTGCTTACATCACAAAGGCTGTTGGCTCACCTCTTTCCTGCGTCCTGGACCTGGTGGCTGGAGTGCCTCCAGATGTCTTCACGATAGGAGCTGCTCAGAACATGAGAGAAGGAGAGCTTGTTTAAGCCAACTTTGAACAATGGAAGTCATTGATCTGAAACTACCTGGCAGAGGTAAGATCCCCACGATGTCCTCCATGCCTAATCTCTTGTCCCGCACCCATTCTTGGAAGCACAAGGAATAGGTGGCTTAGCTCAAATCAGCTTTTCTAGAGCCATATTTTGAGTTCTGCAAACCAGTGTTACTTGGTGGCCTGGACTGTAGAATGGGTGATTGAGACCAGGTCAGGATCAAGCCTCAGCCTCTGAACACTGATCATTGGAGACTATGTTAGATGTTCTGGGAAAGGCCTCCTTCCATCTCTGAGGTATTTCTGACCTTGTCCCCCTTGCAACCAGGTGGGTGGTGTGGGGTGTTTCTATATACATTACCTAAGCTTAAGCACTAGGGCAGCCTATAGACATGCTGGTTTGCATTTTAATTAAAACACATTGGAGCAGGCTCAATTAATTGAGTCTGCTCCACATTCTAATTAAAATGCTCCAGCATTGACTCACTGTCATGTATAATGAGCCCACCCCTCCCTGCTCTGGTCCCCTCCCCCCACATTTTAAAATAGCTGTGGGGGTGCTTTAACTGAAGTTAATTGAATAAGCTTTAGTTAAAGAGCTCCAATGGCCATTTTAAAATGTGGGGTGTTTAAAACATGTGATGGTGAGCCATTTTAATTAGAGTGGCTGTTGGGGAACCACTCTAATTTAAACAGCCCCTCGCCACCCTTGGTTGTATAGGGAGCCTAGGTTTCAAAAACGTTGGCTCTAAACCATCATTTTGGGTCTGTGATCCCAATTCTCCAACTAATTGCCAAGGAGAAAAGAATTGTTATTGTCTGGGTGACTTTCCCTTATTTTCCTGAAAACAAACATCACAGTAACCACCCCTTCCACCTGGGTGGGCTATTTTGCAAGCAAATCTTCTAGCATAACAGGGCAGGAGAAAGGAGAAGACACATCTTCTTCTCCCTGACCAGGTCCAATCTCACCCCTTTGGCTGGTACAGCTGTGGCCATTGTTCACAGGACTGATGATTATAGATTCTTATCTTCTGATACGGGCCAACACCAGAGCATCATCTCCATCCTGGCAAAGAAGAGCTTTTTGGCAGAACTAAATTGCACTAAGGAAAGTGCCTCTTTGGCAGTACCAGCTGCCTCAGCCCAGGAGGGTGACCTAGAGAGCTCTCCCATTGTTGCTGTGCTAGGAAACCTTTCCTTTGTAGCCAGGCCACAGGGTTTGGCTCCAACAGAGCTGCTAGTGGGTGGTAATGAATGAGACCAATGTGATTTCTCACAAGGAAATCAACAGAATCCTTTCCCTCCATCTCAGGTTTTTTCCACCAGTGATGCCTCTGCAGAAAAATGCCTGATGGGCTAAGCTCAGGGCAATCCTGGCCCAGTGTTTGGCTAGGCAGATGTTACTGACATTACTGTGAGACTTCTGCTGGAGAGACTCCAACAGGAGGAGGTAGGGTGGTGGTTCTGTATCACACGGCTGCTTTAAGCATTTCCTTCCAAGGCTGTGCAGGGTGGGAACGCAACTAAAACTGGCCCTTGCCCATCTGCTGTGTCTTTTCTATTCCTCCTCTGCTATTAAAGGTCACAATACAACTTGCCCTTGTTATATTGTGATGTCACTGTGATATCAGGGCACGATCACATGGGCATCATTTCCCCCTCCCCAGTGGAGGGTAGATACAGTATAAGCCACATTCAAGCAAGCCCTCACCCTGTGGATAATGCTGTGAGCCTCTTTAGCATTTTTCTCCAAGTATCTCACAGCACTGAGATATGAAATATAGTTTCCCAGCAGCCTTGTGAGCCTGGAAAGCCTCAGCTTTGTGGCTCAGGAAGTGAAGTGACTTGCCCACTGTTCTCCAGTAAGTCAGGAAAAGAACAAGGAATACAGCCAAAGGTACTGAATCTCTGTCTAGACCCTGGGCAACACTTTTCCTCCACCTGATATGCTGTCATCCAAGTATGGCTCCATTGGGATAGGGGAACCTGGTTCACAAGTATTTCAACACCTTTCTTCATTCAGTAACAGAATCAATCACCCAATGGTTTTTGGCAGCATCTTGTCTGGCAAACTCCTGCTAAATTTCCTGCTCATGATCACTCAGCAGCTCTTTGTTACTCCCCCAGTGACCCAGTCTCTGAAGGAAACATGTCAGTCACTCCCACCTCCCCAGTGCACTGGACTGACAATGCCTGTGATGCATCTGACTACTTTTCTGATTGTATTTCTGTCTCTCGCACCATTCCATTACATTGTGCCCTAACGGTGCCTGACACTCCTCCCTTGTTAATGCCAGCTGTGAACATCTGCATGAAAGGACAAGCCCAAGACACCCTGGGTTGTGTTTCTATCCAGGGAGCAAGTTTCTCCTCAGAGTGGCTGTAGAACAATCCCGGGGTAGCTGATGTCCAACATCACAGTCCTGGATGATTTGGCACTGGTCCCAAAGGAAACCCATTGTTCTCTTTCTTGGTGTGTTTCCAGGAGACAAGAGTAACCGTTTACTCCAGCCTGGAAAAAGTCTTGCAGGGGGACACAAAGGACCTGGATAGGAGCCTTGTCAGGAGGATCATCCACTTGGCCTCCAAAGACATGAGGGAGACCCAGGTGAGTGAGCTCTGCCCAGTTTCTCCTAAAAAACCCTTATTCTATGCCTAGTTTTCCTATGCCACAGCCTCCAATGTAGCTTGAGCCTGTGGTATATCTCCTGCCTGGGACTTGGTTAGAGGCTGCAGCCTTGCTCAAGACAGATCTCCTCCAGATGTTTCTGGAGAACACAGATATGATCCAGCCCAGTGTTGAGCTCCTCTGAAACAAGGGGCAGCTCATCTGCTGAGAAAAAACAGAGTGCATTAGGTTCTTTGCTGGGGACAGCATTGTCCAAGAAGTTTCTGGCCCAGTCATCCACTAAGTCCAAGGCCCAGTCATCCAGGCCCTGCACATTGAGCAGTGTCCTGATGAAATGGAGGACAACCTTCTTCACCTGGAGGGGAGGAGAGGACAGATTGGAGTAAGGACTGCCCTTATGCACAAATGGTGGAGGGAATCAGCCATGGCACAAACCCTGCCTCAAACCTAGGTGCACCTAAAACAAAACACTAATGATGGTGCTGTGAGAGCTATGGGTCTCCTGTGACTGGGAGTGAGAGCTGGTATCACTGCTGGGGCAACTCCTTGGTGAGCAGTGATTCCTACTTGTGGGGCAGAAGGCATGAGAACCCATGATGTGAGTGTTGTGTCACCCCATGCAGGACTATCACCAAGGGAGAAAAACTAGGACCCACAGGGCCTTGATACTGGCCTACTGCCAAATTGCTGTCCATGCCCCCCAAATGCAGCTGCTCTCCCGTGTGGACATCACCAGGTGGGTCCTGCAGTACTACATGACCGGCTGCCAGGTAAGAGCCTGGGACTGCACCATGTTGGGAACAGGTCAGCCATGGGACTGATGTCTCCTTTGCACCTGGATGCCTAGAGAGGCTCTGACTGTCTGAACCTGCCCCTGAACTCATGCCTGTGTTGAGCATCCACATTAATCCTTCTGGGATGATGTGCAGTGGTAGGGACCTACGTATGGAGAGTACTGGAATAGATGCTCCTGATAACTTGTCCAGTGCTGGAGGGGGGTGCGCATTCATGCCCTTGTGCTGCTCCACAATCACCAGCCTGCCATTTTTTTGGACCTGGCAGTGAGGTCATTCTGGGGCCGCTCCAGGCACTGATGGTTGTTTTGCATTTCATTTCCCAGGTGCTTGGCATCAATATCATCAATAAGGTAAATGTTCAATGACCCCACCTCTGCTTATGCTTTTCCCAAACCCTAACTGCAGGAGGCACAATGACCTTCCCCAAGTGGGAGTCCCTGCTGCTGCCATGCACCTCGTTTGAGATGGGTGTGGGCCCAGGGCTTTCTGGGGCCTGTAAACATCTCTCAGAGATGCAAATTAGGCTGTCTTTCATCCCTGACCTTTACATTCTGGACCTTGGTTCTTCACTGCTCCTCATACCCATCTCTATGTTGTTTCCCCAGGAAATTCAGGACCCAGACTTAAAGCTGACCCTGATCTGGTCAGTCACTGAGATCAGCTGTGCCATCCAGGATGCTTATGATTCCAAAAGCTTCCAATTCACTTGCAAAGAGGAGCTCCTGGGGTACATGCTGGTGAGTGTGGAGGAGCCCTGGGGACCAAACTTCAAAGGACCTAGTAGGAACCTATTGGGACTGGTTTCCCTGGGAGTGGCTGTTTTGTCCCTTGGCTGTGATGGGTTTATTAGAGAGGTCTGCTTGGGGCCCAGAAAACCGGTACCACTCAAAGTTTTCTAGGCTATGCTGCATTTTGGGCTGCTCTTGGAGGGCCCGGCTGTGTCTGGTGAGTGACTGGGATACAGCTCTGCCCTCTGCACTGATGACATTGACCTGAGCAGGATCCTGGGGCAGTGGCCAGCACAGCCCTGGCTCTATTTACAGCCCACCTGGGAGGGCAGCCTTGTGGGTTTGTCAGGGGGAGGCTCTCTGCTTTCCACATCCATTTCCCCTGTGTCATGTCTCTAGTTCTGCCTTTTAGAACTTCATGAAAGAGGAAACAATGGATTCCCTGGCCTCCTCTGTTTGCCTCAGGGCCATGCTTGCCATTAAGCACCTGAGGTAGGTGATTTCTGCCCTGCCCCTTGGCACTGGGATGCCCTGGTCAGAGATGAGTTCCTTTCTTAACTCTGTTGTTCTTTCTGTCAGATCTGAAGCTGAGAGACACCGGCAGGGCTCAGGCCACAGGCTGGTCCCTGCAGCTGGAGTCAGAGGGGTTTGAATTTGTTTGGTCCGCTTGGAGATTTGGACTTGAAAGACCTGGTGGTGGTTGTGGGACAACTAGGAGTGGTGGGGAGTGCAAGGAGCTTCTCAGCTGCCATGTCCAGGGGGGTTGGATTTTGAGTTCTAGGTTCAGATCATATCTTAGCACTAGACCCACTTTCCCTTGAGGCTGGCAGTCACTCTGACTGAGGGCTTTTCTTCCTCTTTTTTCTGCAGGCAAGGTGAAACCCTCACTGAATCTGGATGAAAACAGAAACATCCTTGATGACTACCTCAAATGCCTCTTGCCTCTTCCAACTGTGCAGCAGCTGAGGGAGGAGAATGAGATGGCTCAGGACTCTTTCCAAATACAGGTACACCTAAACAGCTGTCTTCTGGCATCACCTGCTGGGACCTGCTCCCCAGCCTGCTCTGAGTCCTGGCAGTCACCCCTGGCCTTCCTAGAATGGTTCTGGATTTTGTGACACATACCCCAGCTGGTCCTGAGCTTCCCTCTTCTATCTCCTGCTTGCAGTCATAGCATGAGTTGTCCATGCAGGCGTTGGGTGAGCTCATGAGGGGCCTCCTTGAAGAAGACCCCACTGAGAGTTGGTTCATGGAGACGTTCCATGTGAGTAGCTGGCAGGAGCAGATAGCAGGACAGACTCTTCTCTTGGGAAGGTGGGAATAGGCCAAAGAGGAGGAAGGTTTACCTCAGCAGGTCAAATGAAAGGAGAGTCTCCCAAGGTGTCCTTGGGACAATGGATGGTAATTCCCTTGCATCCTACTAACATCCCTAGTAACTGCACCATCTTGTGCCAGGGTCACTCAACAGCTCCTCTGGCTTCAGGGGAATTAAAGGTCCACCTGGGATGTATCCAGATGATAAAAGAATCCGATTGCTTGGAGGGATTCCAGTGGTGATGGTGATGTCTGCTTTTGAAATGGTTCCTCTGAGCTGTTTTAAAGGTTCCTCTGACAATAATTTGCTCTCCTGACAGCTTCTTGAGCCATGGCTCTTCTCCAACAAGAAGTGGGAGAGAGATAGGGCCTTGCAGGCCAGCTCCCGGCTGCTTGTCACCTATCAGGAGGCAGTCTATTGCAGAGTAAGTATGGTCTAACTCTCTCTTGCCTTGATGTCCTCATGGCAGCCTCACCCTGAGATGCAGAAAGCTTCCCTAGCAAACAGAGTCCCATAGAGATGTATTCCTCTTTTCACCTTCCCAGGATCATAAACTTGAATCTCACTCTAGCCAAACCCAGGCATATGTCATTTATTTATTTATTTTTTTTCTCAGCTGCAAGAGCCTTTTGAGCAATTTGGGTCCCTGCTGGGGCTGTGGCAGCCTACACCTGTACCTCTTTGGCCACACCCCACCTGTGGGCCACTGAGTGCATTGCCTGCCTTCTTCATCTACAAGGTGAGAGCACTCTGAGTAGGTGCAAGTGGCTCTGACCCTTTTCTCCCTCTAGAAATGCCTACTAACTCCTCTGTCCATTCGCTGCTAGTCTAGTAACACCCCGAAAGGGCCACAAGTGGCCCTTGGAAGATCTCCTTGTAGGAGGGAAGAGTTGTATGGTGTGAAGGGCCTGGCCCTTTTTTGGGAAGTGTGAAAAGAAGCCCCCCTAGCAAGAATGGGGAGATGTTTGTAGCAGCTCTGATCCCACTGCACCTCTGACCCCACTTAAGTCCCTCAGGCCTCGAATGTGACCCTTGGACCACAATGTTAGATTACATGGGGGGCAAGGAGAAAGGGATTCGGTGGTAGGGGTCTCCTACAGACCCCCACACCAAGGGGAAGAACTAGATTTGGGGCTCCTGAGGCAGCTCTCGGAGACCATAAAAGCTAAGGAGGCGGTAGTCATGGGGGACCTAAACTACCCAGACATCTGCTGGGAGACACAGATGGCAAAGTCCCACTGTTCACGCAGGTTTCTAACCTGTGTACAGGACCTCCACCTGACACAGGAGGTACATGGTCCCACTAGGGGAATGCCTTACTGGATCTGGTATTGGCAATGGGGGATGACTTGGTAAGGGACCTACAGATCGGTGGTCATCTGGGGGACAGTGATCACCAAATAATAGAATTCTTCATAAGACGTCGAGTGGGTAAGGTAACTAGTAGGGTGAAAGTGCTAGACTTTAGGAAAGCTGATTTCAATGAACTCAGGCGATTAGTCAAGGACGCACTGCAGAGTAGGAGTTTTGAAGTGATGGGAGCCCAAGAAGGGTGGCTGTGCCTTAAGGAAATGATCCTTCGGGCACAAAGTGAGACAATCCCGATGCATGGAAAAAGAGGGAAAGGGGCCAGGAGGCTTCCTTGGCTGACCAAAGAAATCCAGGGCAGCCT
>NW_005841942.1:1767193-1767402 GCF_000455745.1 Alligator sinensis
TTCAAGAGGGATGTGGATAACCTGGAGAGGGTCCAGAGAAGGGCCACTCGTATGGTTAAGGGCCTGCAGACCAAGCCCTACGAGGAGAGACTAGAGAACCTGGACCTTTTCAGCCTCCACAAGAGAAGGTTGAGAGGCGACCTTGTGGCTGCCTATAAATTCATCATGGGGGCACAGAAGGGAATTGGTGAGGTTTTATTCACCAAGGC
>NW_005841942.1:1767541-1771885 GCF_000455745.1 Alligator sinensis
GTTAGATAACCATCTAGTTGGGCTCATCTAGACCCAGCCCTCTTTCCTGCCTATACAGGGGGTCGGACTCGATGATCTATTGAGGTCCCTTCAAACCCTAACATCTGTGAATCTATGAATGTCCATGACATTGCACATGGTTCCTCCATGGAGCCAAGATTCTGTTTCAGACATCATTACAGCACTTTTTTCTCCTTATTTTCATTCCAGACCAGTCCATGACCATGGATGCAGTGGAGGATGAGCTGAGAGGTCTCCATGGGGAGCTCAAAACCTCCAGCCCTGAGGCTCTGCTTATAGCATCCTCCCACATGGCAAGGTCAGTGGCTCAAGAAACTGGTGTGGAGACTTTGGGAACTGGATGTCCTTCATTGTCCATTCCTTTGCTCATCACACATGATTTATCTTTTTCTTTGGATTGCATGGGGGAGGCATCCGGGACACTTATTGTTCATCCAGTATCTGTTGCTGTTTACCCATGTCCATGGTAGGAAGAATAAGTCAAAGCAAGATTAGAAAATGTTGCAAATACTTCTGTCCCTACACAGAACAAACCTTTGTCAGTACAGCATCCAAGAGAGAGCCTCCACCAGGACTTAGTCTCCTTGTGTGCCTGTTTTAACTTATCCTGGGGTGCAGCTTGGCTGTGTTCATGTTGTGTTGTCAAATGATGCTCTCCCCATTGAAGACTGGTGGAACATTCAAGCACGTGATTCACCTCTTGCACATGCACCAAGTCACCGTAGGACAGAAGCTTATGTGCAGCACAACTCTTTAAAATCACTCTTGAACTCTGGCATTCAGTGCAGTTTCCCTTCTTTCTATTTATCTCCAGGACATTGGAAAATACTTTCCACCCAACCAGGCCCATGACTTTGTAGGGAGCATAATGGATGGTATGCTGTCTGCCAGTCCCACATGTGCCACAGTAGCAAGACATTGGCTCATTACAATCATTAGGGAGCACAGAGATGCCCTTCTAGATGAGGTAAAATTGAAGCTGAGGAGGCTTTCTGCATTTGCTTTATGCTTTTCAGACACAGCTTTCATGTGGAGTGAACAGCAGTCTTACTGTTGATCCCTGGACATGAAGCAAGTTCAATTTCCCTTACTAGCCAGAAATGGGGAAGAGCAGATCAGCTACATCCAAGAGAAAGAGCACAGGAAGGCAAGATGGGGATTCAGTAACCTAAGTTATTGATAAGAGCTTTCAGCCCTGGAAGGTTTAGAAACACAGACTCTGGGGCAAATACAGCAGGAGAGGGCAACAAGAAGTCTGAGGCACCCAGCTGTAGCTGGGCTGGAGCACCATGCTTAGGCATGAGGAACAGATGCACACTTCCCTCAGTGCCACACCATGCAGGGGGTTCATGGCAAGGCAGGAGCTAGAGATGATTGTGTGTCCTCAGGCATTTCGCATCCTTGGTAGAAGCCTTGGAAGAAGTTCCATCCTGATCCTCTCCACAAGGCTGGGAACAGGGCTAAGAAAAGAATGGATGCCAGAGATACTGCAGCCTCCCCACTCTCCCTGTTCTGGATGGGACTGGCTATGGGCAGATAGACCTACTGCCCTGCAGGCCTGGCTATGTGCAGAATGGGGAGGTATAGTTAGAAATGAGGAGTGTGAACTCCAGTGTGCACTCCCACCTCCCCAGTGCAGTTCCAGCAGAGCTGGGCTCACCTGGAAAAATTACAGTTACAGTCATGTTGCTCATGGTCCCAGGGTTTCTCACAGGGGTTCTGAAGTTGATGGTGCTTGTTGGTTCTGAGCTGAGCATCCACACAGGCAAAAGGCCAAAATTAGCTTCTTAAAACCACCCCCAGATATTGATATTTGTTGGGGTGTTTGTGTGAGCATGTGGGTTAATGTCAGGCAGAAATAGGTCCCAGGAGGCACATGCAATTAGATTGTAGGTGTGTGCACATGGATGGAGGAATGGTTGAGGGTGTGTGGGCTAGTTGGTGTCTGCACACATGTCACAGTGTCCACTTTCACCCCAAGCAGGGACACAGGGACGTGCTCACTTCGTAGGATCAGCTGGAGCCAGCAGTGTCTGGACATTGGTCCCTTAAAGGAAGGAATTTCTAAGATGGCAGCAAATTGCCAAACTGTGGGAGGGATTGGTTTGGATTGTGCTGGCTGAATGAGAAAGGAGTCCTTGTTCATATTATCTTCCCTCCAGGTGCCTGGGCACTATTTTTATCTGGATGCCCACAATCCAGGAAAGTTCTGTGAGAGGCTTCCTGCTGGAAGGCGTTTCCATTCTTGCTGGTTTCCATCTAGAGGCAGTGATCAGCAACTTCCTTAGAAAGCCTCTGCCAATGGACAGATACTTGCCACTCCCTACCTCTTGTGCCTGGTGGCACACACACATCCCACAGCCTGGCAATGCCCAAAGAGTTTCAGTTCAGCTGCAGATCCTTTGGGATGACTTGGTAAGAGTCAATGTCCTAGTGCATTTGTGTAAGAAATGCCAGGCTTGTGCCTAATGGCATTGGCAGATGACATCAGTGTGTCCCAACCCTGTCCTAGACCAGGAGAGCCCTTGGCCTTTGTTTCAATGTCCTATTGCTTCATGACATCACAGGAGTATCTGAAGCTCATGTGTAATTTGTGTTCAATTGCTGTGACACCTCTGAGTTCTGGACGGCCTTGAGGGGGGGGGATGATTTCTTCACTCTCCACATACTATGCTTGCTCATGAACAAGTTTCAATGTCCAGCCAGCACAAACAGGAGCTCAGCTGAGGACACCGTGGCCCTTGGACCTCTAGCCATAAGTGACAGCTAAGGCCTAGCTCTGTCGGTTCCCCCTTGAGGGCTAGAATCCTGGTTCTCCAGAGCTTGAGGTAGGATGTCAGACTGTGGGGCAAACTTTTGTCCCCTGCTCTCCTGTCCCCCTCTTCAATCAGCAGCAGAAACACAGCAGCTTCATGCTACATGGAGGGCTGACTCCATGAGATTTTGGAACTAGAAACTCCTGTAACTGGGAGGCTCCTTCTGCTTTGCAGCTTTCTGTTCAGGCTGCTGGTGCCCCTGTACTTCCCAGGCAGAAATGAAGGGATGTGACTAGGAAGGGATATGACTTGGGAGTACAGGGATGTAACTGGGAAGGGAGCCAAGTGCTAAGGGAGCTGCTGCAGGAGCTGTTCTGTGCTTTCCAGGATGTGAGGAAGAGACCTTTAGACTTGGAGTTATGGATTTCCAGGTGTCTTCCCCAGGCTGACTCTGGTCTTCTCTATCCCTTTAGGCAACATGTGCATCTTTGGAGATGCTCGCCACCATTCACTCCAACCCAGTGCTGAGGGAGATGCTCCCAGAGATCCTCTGTGCTCTTCTGGAGCAAGCTGCCCACACTGTGGAGAGGCCATGCCAATGCTCACAGGGAGCATCCAGAGGAGGCAGCTGTGGAAGGAGCAGCTGCAAGAAGTGGGCAACCCTTGCAAATAAAGAGTAGGCTGTGACTGCTTTCACAGGCTCCACTTCACTTCAGGGTAGCTGCCATCAGGGTGTTCTTGTCCTTGCCAAGGTCTGTGCTGAGCTGTCTGGGTCCTGCACCTGAAAGAAGCAGTGGGGGGATGGCGGGGGGGCATGTCTGAGAAGGGCAGAGTTTGAAATGTTAAGGCTGGGAGGGCCTATTTGTTCCTCCAATCTGAGTTTCTCTGGCACAGGCCAGGCAGTTTCAGCCCAAGGGATTCACAATCTCTAATAGTGATCAGCACACACTGGACTCCCAGTGCTTGGAACCTGGGCATGTGACTTCTGCACATTCCCATGCCCTACATGTAGCTTTTGTTCTTGTAGGGAGGGGAAAATGGGTTGCCAATTCTTTCCATAGTGAATTTGACTTGGGAGAGCCTCCATGCATCCCTCCTGGCTTCCAGCATTGATTCATGCAAGGCCCTGCAGACAAGGATTTCCTTACTGATCTCCCCTACTGACCCCTCATCCTAGACAGCAGCTCTGACTTTGGTCCTAACTAGTGCATCTTCTATATCCACCCAGTATCCCAAGAAGACACCTCTCTAAAGCAGGCAATGTCCCAATCTACTCACATTGGCATAATCTTTCCTGCTTAGCCCCTGTCTTCATGATTTGCCTGACTCTAAGCGGACAAGTCTCCCCATGTCCAATAGGAGAGCACTGTGTGCTGAGGCTCTTCCTCACAGTGTTCTATGGGATTCTGCTCTGGCATGGGTTACTTTTCTGCTGTAGGGCTGGGCTGTTGGGACACACTGATTTCTTTTAGCTTATATGTGACCCCATCATTGAAGAGCAGAAGTTCCCGGAGTCAGTGCTTCATTTACTTCAACAGCGAGCCAGGGATCTTAATAACCTGGTTCA
>NW_005841942.1:1771913-1790575 GCF_000455745.1 Alligator sinensis
AGCAGATGGCAGCCAGAGGACTGGGCAATATAATCTATGGTGCCCCTGATCAGGTGAGGTTGACATCCCTCTGCACTCTCTAGAATGAAGCTTGACTTTAGAGACCAAACAATGAGAAAGGGACAAAAGGGTGAATAAGAACCTGAAGTATATCCAGTTTTTCTGTCTCACCTCTTGTGGTGTCTCTGCAATCAGCTGGGTGTGACAAGTGTAATTTTGGTGCATAAGTGGGTGCCTTGTGTCTCACAGGCATACAGGAATGTAGCCATGGGAGCTTGGTCAAATGAAGTCCCGAATGCTCTGTGAATGGGAAAGCCCAGAGGTGAAGAGCATAAGCACTGATCAGTGTGTCATGTCTTCTGTTTGTACAACTGAAAAAACCCCCCAAAAAAACCCAGAACACCATCCTGAAGACCTTGTTCCAGGCATTGGTTGTGCCTACCAGTGCTCAGATCATGCAGGAGGACATGCATGTACTGACCAATTTCTTGAATCATCTACAGACAGATGCGGGGCCCCTGGTTTGGGATGTAGTCACACACATCAGGCCCTTCTTCAACCACGTGAGTAAGCAGCACTTCCAACCCCCATTCCAAAGCTCTTCATTCAGGGCCATGTCAGAGGTGGGAAATGCACTTGCTGCCCTTTGTTCCAGTCCAAACTGGAAGGTCTTAAGTTCTGTGGAAGAGATGAGTTTTCAGGAGGAAAGCAAGTGAAGAGAATGGGATGACAGATGGGCCCTTGTAGACAAGGAGGGACTCTCAGGAGATTGGGCGATGCTACAGCTGGTGTCATGGGGCTCGGTAGGGTTCTGGGGCTGTTCTCTGCTGTGTTGATTCTCCTGAATTGGAAGCAGAGCTGGGCAGGGACAAGCGAGCCCTGGGGCTGGGGGATTTGGTTTTGCTGGGATTCAGAATCAGAGCCCCTAGTGACCTCACATTCAAGGAATGAGGCTTACTGTGCTCTCTGAGCTCTACTGAGTGCCCTGGTTCCCAGGCAGCCCACCTGGAGCAGGAGCTGTCAGAGCCCACCTCCCTGGCAGATGACCTGATGGGCAGGAAACCAAAGGCTCCTGTCAGGAGCTGTTCCAGTCCCGTGAGAGAAAGGTTTGGTTGTGACCACACTGGGGTTTCTCGGCCATAGGATGATGACAGTCTTTGATCAATGGCTTTCACCCTCTTTGGCACCCTGGCAAGCTGCATAAAGAGAAGATGGCAAGCCTATTATAGAAGCCAGGTGAGACAGAGTTTGGCAATGCTCCTGTTTCACTTGGAGGACCCCAACCTGCAGGTGGCCAAGGTAAGAACCAGTGACACTGATTTCCTCAGCCCTACCAGGTCTCTTCAGTCCAGCCCCAGGGATTCTCTTCCATTTCTGCATCCTATCCTGTTTGCACTGAGGCGGCTTCATCCAGGCACTTCCTTGAGCTTGGGGCTGCTTCCCAGGTCCAGGGCAGGTTGCACATCTGACTCCCCTGTGCATGCAGGAAATTTCCGTGTGTGGCTTTACTGAGGGGGTGATGGGTGCTGCCTGCAGGTGCCATATGAAAGCCAGGAGAAGTCCTCCCTTTGTTCATATCCACTCCTTTTTGCCTAGTGCCAGTCACCTCCTGGCCAGGCCATCCTGTTCCTGGCCTGGGTGCAGTCCTGTGTCAAGAGGCAACCCTTGGCCTCATCTCAGCAGCCAGCAGGGAATACCAACCTGGTGTGACCGTGTTTTTCAGGAGTGCAGAACAATGTTGGGCTTCTGCTGCTCTTACCTGGGCTTAAGGAGGGTGCAGGCAGCCCTGGCCCTCCATGGCCAAGGGTCAGAACAGGTGAAACAAAAGCAGCTGCTGGGAGACATCTGCAGGCACTTGGTGAGTGAGTTTGTGAGTGGCAGGAAGTGACTGAGGGTAGGGCTCATTGTAGGATGGTGGGAGGGAACTGGGCACAGTGTAGATAACTGCAAGGGTTGGGTCTAGGACCGTGAGGCATGGGGCAGGCCAAGATTGCTCCTTCTAGTTTCTTGGTGCTCCTGTTTCCTCCTGACCAGTACCAGCATGTGGTGTGAGAGCACTGCTCACCAGAGGGAGCTCACATATCCTTGGTTCCCTCCAGGCCAAAGAAAAACCTGCTCTCCTGGAGGTTCTCTACCAGGCAGCCCAGAGGCACTACATGAGCCTGTGGTCAGAGATCTGGGTGGCAGCCATCAAATTTACAGGTGAGAGAGGATGCCTGGTCCCTTTTCACTCTCCCCTCCCCTCGGTTCCCCAGAAAGGATTTGGAAAGGATAATGCTCCCAGTGTTGCAAGGTTGGGGTTGAGAGGGATTCAACCAGACAGAACGACTGGGGGTCATGGCAGACAAGTCCTGTGACATGATTCAGTAGTCCTGAGTGATGGAGACGTGTCTGGGATGTGGTCACCCAGCATGGCTCACGATTCCTTAGCACCACTTCATGGGGAAGGCAGATGGGAAGGGGCATGGGCCTCATGGGCTGCTGAGTGCAGGGACCTGGTCCTGGGAGCAGCCCTGTCAGAGAGATCCCTGTATGACCTTACTGAGCCCATCTTGAAACTCCTTGAGCTTCTCTTCTTCCTGGGAAGGAGGCTGTATCCCCTGCATGTCCACCTGCTGCTGGAGTCCCTGCCACCCCAGCTTGTCAGGGAAGGCTGGGTCCCTGCTCCATCTGCCCCTGTGCTGAGGGTTCAGAGAAGTTCCTGATGCCCTTTACATGCCCAGTCCAGCCAAGGGAGAGAGGCAGGTTTCTGTGGTTTACCAGAGATGTTGGGAGCAGCCCATGTGTAGACTGCCCTTTTCTTCCTGGCTCTCAGCCCTTTACTCAGACCATGAGAACCAACAGTGAACGTGTTGGCCACAACCCACCTGTGATGGCAAACACGGCACAGGGGAGCTAAAGACCTGCTTCTGGGTTGAGTTCTCCTTGTGCCTTGACCATGGGAAGCTCTGTTCTCCCTGTTGTGTGTTTAGGCATCATTATGGAGCCTGCTACCCCAAGGGGTGCCGAATGGATAGATGTTCCCCACCTGCTGAGCTGTAAGTCAGAAATCCAGCCCCTGCACTTCCCTTCTGGAGCCGAGAAGGAGCTGAAAAGGGACTGACCCCTGCTCCTGCTTTGGAGCCCAGTGCATCCACTCTTCCCTAAGGATAACCTAAGAGAGTCTTGCCCCAAGCAGGCAGCTCACATTCCCCTGGAGCAGTAGGGTGCAGCTGGAAGGAGCTGAATCCATGCATCTCTTGCCTGTTCTGCCTAAGTCCCTCCCCAGCCACAGCTGCTCAGCCTCTGGCCTCCCTTGGCTTCCTGGGGTCCATTAGGTTGGGGAAAGTTGTAGTCATTGAATGCCACTGCCAATCCTCCCCTGAGCAGCCTGTCTGTCAGGTCCCTTAATCAGGTGCAAACCAACAAGAACCAGGCCTGTTTCATATTAGGTCTGAGTGCCCAGTCACATCCCCTTGGCAATGGCAGCTCTTGGGAAGGTTTCTGGTGGGAAAGGCGGGAGAATCTTGTCAGTGAAAGCTATTGAGAATCTCAATCTTCCTTCATGGGCAGCAAAGCTGCTCAGTGCCCACCAGAATCAGCATCTCCCCTTAGCTGGAAATGCAGGAAGCTCCTAATGGAGGAGCCACAGCCACATCTCTGTGGGAGAGTCTCTGTAGCTTGGGACCCAGAGAGACCACAAGTCTGTGGCTGTTTGAGACATTGGTAATGAGATGATGGGAGCAACACTACATCCATTGTGCACTGCCCACCCGCATATCATGCCTGAGCCCCGTTCCCCAGGGATGACCTTGCTCTGGCACTGCCAGCATGTGTGACCAGAGTTCCCTTGAGGTGAAAGTATCTGTTCATTAACATCTCCCTCTCTCCTTCCAGCTCTGTGAACTCTAGAAAAGAACACATTTCAGAAAGTCCAAGATGTGGCCACTTGGGTCACAGAGGCCATTTCCAAAAGCCCCTGGGGAAGGACATTGCAAAAGGAGGAGAACCATGGGCGTACCCTGCCCCATATGATTTCATTACTTTGTTTCGGGTGCCTGAGGCCCCACTCCATGTAAAAGTGAGCTCCCATGTATGAATGTGTTTGATAATAAATTGTGTTCTGCATTTTTCTGGCTGTTGTTGCTTCTCTACTCCTGAACACAGCAGAGAGAGAGGAGGGTGAAGCCTTGTAGCTTTAGGAGTGTGTCTGCTTGGTTTGGGCTTTATGGTCAGGTTTGGGTATCTTGCCTTTTGGTGGGGTTGTGTGGGTAGTGAGCTGGGCACTGCTGCTGAGGGCATAGGTGCTACTACATGTTAACCAGGAGGTGGGGCTCTGCCAGGCAGACAGGCTAGGTACAGATGTTCGGGAGGTTAGGGAGAGAATAGAATGGGTTAAAAATGGCCACTCAATCTAACTTAGTTCACCCGGGTGTGTACCTTACACTTAGATTGACCTAACTAGGGATCTAACTGTGAACTGTACAGAAGTTCAGGAAGTTTAGATTTGTCTAAAAATGGCCAACCTGATCAAAGTTAACTCTGTTTCTGAGGTGGTCTAACTTGGATCAGGCTTGACAAGACTGATGTAACTGAACTTCTGTACAGTTCCCAGCACAGCCCTGTGGTTTGGAAAGCCCAGCCACTGGCCCCAGCCCCGGGGCTGATCTTTTCCTAGCCCCCACCCCCGATGTTATTTTTAGTCCCCTAATTGCTGCCCCCCACACCTCTGCTCACGGACCATCCAGCCACCCTAGGCTGCCAAACCTTAGACAGCAGCAGTGGGGTAAAGATCCCAGCCCGCAGCAGCAGCCCGCCCCTGCCCTGCAGACAAATCTGAGGGGCATGTGCCCCCCAGGCCTCTCCCAAGGTGTGCACAGTGGTGGGAGTCTCCCCCTTCCCCTGCACCCCTGGATGAGCCTCCTGGGCTCTGAACATCCCTGCCAGTGTCCCCAGAGAATAAGCATCAGCATCTGTCTTCTCTTTGAAAGGGATTGTGAAACATGGGTAGGGCAGGCATGAGCAATCACAAACTCAGGTGGGCAGGAAATGGGTTTTCTATCTTACAAATAAAAACTGAGGTCTAAGCATGCTTCCTCTTCTGCATCAGGATGAATCTGTGACCTGAGGAAATGTAGTGCAGTAGTCCTGTCACTGCAGGCTGGGAGAGCCTAAAAGCAGCTCCACCTTAGCTCCACCTTAGCCACAGATTTCCCTGGCTTGAATATATTCTCTGCAGCTGATGCCTCTCTAGACAGGCTCCTTCACCCTGTGCCACAGTCAGAGACAGACTTGGGGGTGGGATGCTCAGCAATTACACACATTAGAAGACACCCTTTGCTCTGAAAAGCCTTTGTTTTCCATTGGGCATTTTGTCCATACTGCAGAAGAGATGGTAGCCTTGTATACAGAGCACAGGGCCCAGCAGTCAGAACTCCTGAGTGGTCTTGGTTCACAAGTGATTGGACTCAGTACAGTTGATTACTGCATACTAGGTGACCTTTTCTGGTTTGTGCTAGGCAGGCGATCAGAGCAGCTAATCACAATCAAGCCTTCTACCTTAAATCTATTAATGGCAAAATCTGCAGAACACAGGATTTCTTTCCCTTTTCCCCCTTTGGTGCCAAGTTCTAAGCTGTACTTTCAAATGCCACTTATTCCATTATGAAGATTTCATTTAAAAAATCAACTAAAATTTAATATCTTCCATGTGTCAGGTATCCAGATTCTAGCCTTCTCAGTCTAGAGGAAAAAGAAATCAGGACTTGTGGTAGAGGTGATATCTTTTATTAGACTAAGCAGACTTTTGCAAAAAAAAATTCTTTAATTGCAAGCTTTATCGAATTGCAAGCTTTATCAAAGATATCAACTTTTAGCCAATTTTTTAAATGAAATCTTCATAATTTTACAAGGAGGAAGCAATTTTGACCACCTAAAACCTGAGATCATGTTCCTGCCTTTGTTTGAGGGAATTTGCATCATCACAGAGCCTCACCACAGAGCTCAGAGACACCTTACCACATCAGAAATGCCTGCCCAGAAGAGCACTCCATCTTTTTTACTCCTCTGTGAAATATGAAGCACCATAACCAGAAGGAAATATGACTACATCCTGCTTACCACCAAACAACTTAGATGTAAATAGACTATTCCAACTTTTCTCTGAGCCTAATCTGCATCTAAAATGATCTGTTCCAAAAAGGAGATTTTACCACATCTTCAACTCTCCTATGAAATATGAACTTTCATTTCTACCCAGGACAACTTTTACAATCTTCTCTCCCATGCCTGAAGAAGGGTGCTTGTGTCTGAAAGCTTGCAAATAAAGAATTTGAGGTGTTTTGGGTTTTTGGGGGGGGAGTTGCAAAAATGTAGTTGGTCTAATAAAAGATATCACCTCTACCATGAGTCCTGATTGATTTTTTCCCTCTAGACCAATACAGCTACAACCTGGGTATCTGAAGCTGTGAATGAGGCACACTCTTAAAGAACCCCACTACTCACATCTCTGCACTGTTAGACACCCAAATACTTTAAAACAAATCTGGCATTGTTTACTTGAAGAGAAACCTATTGTGAGAGGGCAGGAATGGGGGTAGAAATAAGCAAAGCCTTAGATGGTGTTCTCAAAACTTTTCAGATGATGACAGAATTACTGAGAACTAGTGCAATCACCTTCATCCATGTACTAATAAGGGTCAGGACCAGTGACAATCACCTGTCAACATAGGATGGTAACTGGAATTCCGAAGGGAAGGAAGATGGAAACAATTTTGCAGGCTTCAGCCAGGGAACACATTAACAAAGGCCCTATCTGATGAGACACATGCTGTGCTGATGAATAGATGGGTCTTGTTTAATAAACCTGATGGCACAGTGAGATAAAAGAAATGTAGAAGATTTTCAGTGTATCGGGGCACTGCCTGGCCATGGGCCATAGCTTGCATACTCATGGAAACTCATGATTGTTATGTGAGGCCACAGATGACAGGGACAGGGCACATATAGTGCTTATCATTAAGAAAGGGAAGAAGGAGGACCTGGGGAATTACTGACCAGTCAGTTGGACCTTGATAACAGGAAAGATCATATAGCAGGTCCTCAAAGAATCTATTTCTAAGCACGTGAAGGACAACAAGGTGATCAGAAACAGCCAGCATGGATTTGTCATTAGTAAGCTGAGGAAATACAGACTAGATAGAAGTACTGTAAGGTAAATACACAACTGGTTGGATCATCATGCTGAACTAGTAGTCATCAGTGGCTCAAGGTCCAGTTGGGAGGAGGTATGAACCGGGATTTCCCAGGGGCCTGTCCCTGTATTGATTAATATTGCCATTAATGGTTTGGAGGATTAGCTTGAGTGCACATTTAGCAAATTTTCAAATGACATCAAGTTGGGTTGAATTCCAGATACTGGAGGGTAGGGCTTGACTTCAGAATGACCTGGACAAACTGGAGAAGGGTGCCAAAATCAACTAAATAATACTCAATAAGGACAAGGGCAAAGTTCTGCACCTAGGGTGGAACAACTGCAGGCACAAATACAGACTAGGGAACAGCAGGCTAGGCTGCAGTGCTGTAAAAAAAAAACAGTCTAAGGGTCACAGTAGTTCATAATCTGAATATGAGCCAACAGTGTAATCTGGTTGCAAAAAAGCTAAGAGCATACTGGGTTGCACGAACAGGAATGTCACTTGCAAGGCAAAGGAAGCGATTCTCCTACTCTATTAATCACTGGTGAGGACTCACCTAGAGTCCTATGTCCAGTTTGGGGTCCTGCACTTCAAGAAAGATGTGTACAAACTAGAAAGAGTCCAGCAGCGAGCAACCAATTATTAGAAATCTGAGAAATACAACTTATCAGGAAAAGCTGAAAGAGCTAGGATTGTTTAGTCTGGAGAACAGAAGACTGAGGGGGGTTTGATAATGGTCTTCTAATACCTGAAAGATGGTTATAAAGATGATGGAGGTAAACTATTCTCTGTGGCTGCAAGAGAAAGGACTAGGAGCAATGGTCCCCTTAAACTTCATGTGCAGTGACAGGGGAGCTGCCACACACAGACTATGCCTGTGAACTTTCCCAGGGTTAGAGTCTTTCAGGTTAGATAGAGACTAAACAGCAGTGACAACTCTGGTGATTTCATTGCAAGTCTTGTGATATTTGGTGATTTTCTTAAAGCCCCAGTTCCTGGCATGAGATGATATGGGGAATATCTTAGCTTTCATTTGAAAGCACAGGGCTGAGTGGACATGGCACAATGCCTGATCCAGCCTGTGCTACTCATCGGGCTCACAACACCAAAAGGTTGAGTACCACTGATGTAGAAGGCAGGGCAGGGAAGCACCTTAGAGACTAACCATGAATATAGAGACCAAGATGCACAGTTGTAGTTTAGATTCCAACCAGGAGGGGGAAGGGCTCAGCATGCACATTGGCTAGAACAGCATCAGAGCTTGTGAACTGGAAGCGTGGGCGACTTCTGGTTTAATGAAGCACCCAAAGGTGCAAACTAGCATAAGCATTCACTTGAAAGCAACAGTATATTGATTAAAGGTTCAGATTCTTTTTTATTTATCACTTAAATTAGTTCAGGGAGAAGTGGCCTAAAATGGGTGTAAACTAACCAATGGCATCAGATTCTCCCACTGAGAAGTGAAGATATCTGCACTACCATTTGTCTGCAGAATAATAATTCACTAACTGTATAACCTAATATCGCAACATAACTTCAAACAAACATGAACTACTTCCTCCTGGAAATATTTTAACATATAGTGTCTCAATGATAGCTTAGTCAGAATTGTTTGTTATTCAGAGTTTAATTAAATATCTGAATTATCTCTTAATAATAAGCTATATTAATCAGTTGTCTCCTGGTAAGTAAAAGGGGAAATGAGACCTGAAGAAAAATTCATCAAAAGCTTGTCTAAGTCTATCCCAAGAATGCAGCTAGTCCAATAAAAGGTATCTCCCACAAAAACCATTGCCTCTCACAAGCGAGAAACAGTAGCCAAATTCCAAAGTTACTTCAGAAGTACACCAACTCTAATAGGGTTTAATTGAATCCCTTGATATACGAAAGGAATATATTTTCCCGGAATTTATTTTTTGATCATGGCTAGATAGCAATAGATAGTGGAATGGAAAATTGCCCGTTGGGCTTTCAGAAATGTATAATCAGCCCTTTGATTACTGTGCCGAGATATCAAATGAATACGATGACATTTGGAGACCCGATTTTTTCAGCAAAATATTTTTTTCTCTTTTCCCAGGAAAAAGGGTAATATGCATCTTTTTTAAGCATGGTACTTACTCCTTGAAAGTTCACTAAAGAAAGAGAGAGTTTGCTGTATATATGTTGTCCTGGGAAGGTTTTCTTTTTTATATATAATATTTTGTAGAAGAGACTTAAGACTCCTTCTGATATCCAGAATCAAACCTCAAGAAATTTCAGTTTGCAGGAAACATTTGAACTAATAGTCCTCATTTAAAAGAAGTCTCCTTTTTAGAGGAAATATTATTTACTGTTAAAAAAATACAAGAACTGGAAGCCACAGCACAATTGTCTTGTGAAGGTGAGGCCTTGAAACAAGTAGCTGAGAAAGAGGAGCACGTAAAGACTGCTTGACAAAGCAATTTAAGAAAACAACTATTTCAGCAAAATGGTAGGAGAAAAGCTGACTGCATAAATTGAGGCTAATGAAGAGAAGCAGAAAGCACACACTACTGCTAAACTTCAGGGCTTAAAAGAGAGGGACCAGCTAGTTGAAGTTTGAAAGAACAAAGCTTTCAAAGTTAGATTGCTGAAACCCAAGAAAACCTGGAAACTTCTTCAGCTTCCTTTCTATCCTCTCTTAATGGACAAAGAATGGATTTATAATTTGCCTTTTTTATTCCTTCTCAAAAGCATTCTTGACATTGATATAGAGCTGAGTAGTTTGAACTATTAACTAGAGGCAAAGAGAAGATTATGACTTGATTTCCTTTTTCTCAAGTACAATGTTGAGTATGATGTCTCATTAAAGCCATACAAAGCTCACCTTGTCTTGGTTCAAATATAATATTCAAATTAGCAATTTACTATATATGTTTTAACCTGAATATCTTCAACCTCCAGAACTACTTATGCATTTTACATTTAGACAGACATGAATTTTAAAAGACCCAAACAGTAATTCTGGCATAAGAGGCCAGGACCTAAGAGGCTCCCATCATACAGAATCATGTCTCCATTTATTTGCTCTTCTGGGCCTGTGAATAGTTTATTTTTGGGTGTTCAGTGGGCCAGCTTCAACAGAAAGGGGAGACACCCTCTTCCCTCAACTAGCCCAAAACCTGGTGGTTAGGATACTCTTCAGGGAAGTGAGAGAGAGATTTTGAATCTTGTCTAGGTTAGGTACCCCTAGAACCTAGCTCTGACTTCCTGAGTAACTATTTTGTGGCTAGGCTATTGCGGGGAAAAGATGAAGACCGCTTCTCTGGCTGTGTTGTGTAGCGCGTTTCATATGTGCTTTCAGGATTTGACCTTGCCCAAGGAATTTAGAAGATGTCTAGAATGTAGGCACCTCCCAGCAGTGATTTGGATAGTAACAGAATCTACATGGGATTGAGGTACTAAAATGGCTGCTCTGAATTGTTTCTGAGTATATACACTAGCTCAAGTCTGTGCCTCTAGGGAAATTTTCATGACAAAATGAAGGTGCCTTCCTGCAGCAGGTAAGCAGCCTCAATTTTGATTGCTATTTATGATTTAAAATCCTAAATTCCTGTTTGATTCCTGAATGGTCAATCTAGAACAAGCCTAGAATGCCTAAATGTAAATACGGCACAGCACTTTATTTTTCTGAGATAATCCTCTCTCTTTCGTCAATATCCGCTTCCGAGTAACTTTCAGGGAAATCATCACTCCTTTCTTTGGGAAAATATAATACTTTCAAGCTTTCCTATTATTTATCAAGTTCCAGCATTTTTTTCACCTTCCTCTGAAACACTAAATATTGGCAACAGCAAAGTATAGCAGCTCTGAATAGGGTGTGATGGCAATTCTGGAGGTACTCAATTCCTGATTGGAGGCTCTTGCATTTCCCTTCAGGGTCAAACAAAGTTGCAGGATTTGGGATCAGGGGAATTTTTCTCCAGATCAAATTTATAAGGATTCTGTGGGGCTTTGTCTTCCTCTAGTACAGGGGTTGTTACCTGGAGGTACACCCAGGGGTACTTGGGAAAGCCCATGGGGATATGCGTGGGTGGGCAGGGACAGAGCACTGGCAGCCACCACCCTGCACCGCCTCCTCCCAGGAGCAGGACTGGGGCAGGGTGAGGGCAGCAGTGCCCCTCTATGGGCCACATAGGCACGACCCAGCTGGTCAGATGCCGGGGGGTGGGAAGGAGTTTGCACACAGAGGCAGCTGCAACCACTATCCACCACCCCACTTTGTCTCCCTCTGCATCCAGCTACGCACCACCCCCCCTGCTCCGTGGCCATACATGCTCCACTCCCCCACCAGCTTCACATCCATCCTTGCACCACCGCCCCCCCCCCACTCCATGGCCGGCCCTGGGGGTACGCTTATTTTAAAAGGTTGAAAACTCCTGCTCTTGTTTTAAGCATAGTCTTCTTTTAGAATCCTTTGAGTGTAAGTTAATAGGGGTGTGCAAAACGGACCCATATTTGATTTGGATTCAGAGTCATTCCAAATCAGGGACAGTGAGTCAATTCGTTGATTTGGATCACTGTCCCAAATTCAATTTAGCTGAATCCAAATCTGAAGATTTGATGCTGATTTGGAGAATCAGTGATTGGGCAATAGACAAAGCTTTAAATGTTTTTTCTACATACCTTGAAGTACCAGGTATGGCTCGTGAATGCTGTAATGCTGGGACAGATGGAGTATCCCACAGGAGCACAGGGGGACCCTGTACGCTCAGCAGTGAACCCGGAAGTGAACCGGAAGTACTTCCAGTGCACTTCCAGGTCTGCTGCTGAGCATGTGGGGGCCCCCTTGTGCCCCCCCTACCCAGCAACTGGTTACAGGGGGACCCTGGGTGCCCTCCCAGACCCAGGAGGCATCAGTCACTGAGCCACAATGGGTGTGGCGGGGGGCAGACTCAGAAGTGCTTCTGTTTCACTTCCAGGTCTGCTGCCGAGCATGCTGGGGAGCCCCCTTGTGCTCCTGTGGAACGTTCCATGCACCCCAGCATCACAGCATTCATGAGCTGCCTGGTACCTTGAGGTATGTAGAAAAAACTTTTAAAGCTGTGTCTATATCCAAATTGCCAAATCTTTCTGAATCCCTCCGAATCGATTGAGAGGGTTCCAATTCAATTCAGGGAAATTAAAAGGTCTCTTGATTCAATTCGGTTTCAGAGATTCAGCCACTGAACTGGGCTGAATCTCTGTCGAATTGAATGCGGACTGAAGCTTCACACAGCCCTATAAATTACCTAAAACAATTCTCTGCCACTGCAATTGCAATGGCAGGTCATTGGTAGTGCTCTTTTCACCCCTGCATTTACCTGTCATGAAGCAGAGAGATTTTGGTTTTGTTTTCATACTGTTCTTTGTGCCTGTGGCTTATATGAGGGGCCAAAGTGGATGATTTCCCGGGGCCTCCCAATAAGCAAGTTTTTTTGTGAATGCAGGGGACTCAACTCTATGACTCAGGACCCCCTTTCTTATCTTACATTTCTATGGTCTTACTGGAAAAGTAGTTCTTCCACCTACTCTGAAGCACACAATGGTGCAATCAAGAGAAGGAACATGGCAACCCCATTCTTGTGGCATTGCCCACCATTCAACCTGCCTTTACTAAGCAAGCTAATGAAGAAATGAAGCAACAGCCATCTACTATGTCACTTCCCATCTGATGGTATCCTGGATCTTTTTCTGTCAGAGTACCATAAGGCTCAGCACCTCTTACCAGTTTATTCAGCATCCTTGTAAAGCTGCCAAGAGAGATGGTTAGATCATCAGAAGTCCAGCAAAAAGACAACAGTCAATTCCTGTGTTCATTATGTCAAACGTAAATATCACCACCTTGTGTTCTCAGCTTTACCATTAGTAAAGCTCTGTCATACTCTAAATCATTCTTAGATAATTCTCTTCTGTAGTAATTAAAGAAACACTCTTTGCTGTGCCTCTAGGATAATATAATTTGTTTTATTCACAATCTAAACCGTACCTCCCTGCAGCACATTGCTATATTATATCTACACATCAGTATTGAGAGCAAGCAGAGTATATTTTAAGGTACATATAAATCTAGTTCAAGTTATTTCAAATGAATAGCACAAGTAAGGGCTATGAGTTTGATTCCCATGGGGAAAACTTATAGGAATTTAAAAGTAATATAAGAAACTTAATATTTCATCTCAAAGTTTTTCCTCAGTATATTCCATTTAAAGAAGTGGAATCTGAGAAATTGCAAAGCGGGGAGAGATGCCTGGAAATACCACAGAATTCTAGTAAACATAGGAAACCAAGGCCCCATCCTCCATATCCTGAAGTCCATTTCAGTGTACCCTATCATCACAACCCCCTTTAGAAGTCGATACAATAGCAGGATCTGCAACATTCTAGGTCATGCTCTTCCCTCCAAAAGGGTTAACTGAATAGAGGCCACTTACTGATGAGGTTCTATTGGACATTTTTTGTGTGAATTAAATGACCTTTTTTGCTTATAAAATGATAATATACCCAAATCTTCCAGAAATAGGAAGTGATAATAGTAGAAAGCAAACACAAAGCTAGAGCATAAGTGTGGCTTCCAGGGGATTTTGAAAGTTAAATATTGTTCAACAGAAAAGCATTAATGGCCACCAAAAAGTGTCATTTTCAACTTGGGCAGTTATGGAACTTATTAAAGTTGATGGACCTACAAGCTACTCTTTATCCAACTAAATGGAACAACCAAGCTCCTTTATGGAGTCAGATACCTGAATCAGTAGAAGTCACCATTTGAGGGTCTGGGCTACTTAGGAAAGCCTGAGTGAGAAATAACTGAGGGAGAGTAGGAAAAAGTATTTCAGACTAATTGCAACTACAAAGTCTGGGGTACTGATTGTGTATATGTATGGCTATTAGATGCAAAAAAGAACCATAAAGCTAGAAAAACTGTGGTGAATAGAGACGAGTAAGGACAGAGATTCCCCGGGGCATGGGACTAACTGGACAGGCAAGGTATAAACTGAGAACAAGGGAATTACTCTTTGATTCCTACTGTAGTCAGGGATGTAGAACTTTGTGTACATTCTTTGTAAATAAGCAGGATTTCAGCAAAGAAATACCAGACTCTTATGCTCAATTTTACTCCTAACAGATATAACCTTGCACAAGATTGAATATTGGTTAACTTAGGCCAAAGGACAATGCTATGATGATCTAAACTTGTTGGCCAGGAAGGTGCCTTTACATCAAATTTAAGGAATAGAGGATTTTTTGGTTAGAATGAGGGTAGTCTCACACTAAAAGATATGCTCAGAAACTATAGGGAGGGGTAGTTAGCTATGTTAATCTGTAGTCAGGCAGAAGGCAGAATGCACTATGCTCAAACGAAAAACACACAGCAAGTAATTCCTACGCACAGCAACCTGAGAAAAGAATAGATCTGAACTGAGTATTTCTCCCATTGGTAAAGAACTATTCAACATGAATAAGGATATCAGAATATGATATGCTCTAACAGTTTTGCAATTTTAAATGTTTATAATTCCCATTTTACAATAGTGAATGTTTTTTGGTTTACTAACTTGACTCTTTGTATGTGTATATTAGATGATGTTTGAACCTTTAAGATGGATCAGTACTTTCTATAGTGTTTCTTCATGAAGGATCAGCCATTCAGGAATAATTATTATAAATGTTTAATGCAATGAGCTTTCCTACTTTAGAAGAATATAAAACTGAATATTATTCTAAATTGCAGAACTGTTATATAGGGCATAGGCATATATTCCCAGGACCTGATCTATGATCACATGGCTTACTTTAAGGCTCATGATTCATGATAGATTGGGTCCCCATTTGTGTACACTTGCCAGTGCTGGGAGTTGTGCTGGAAACAGGATCTAAGTCAGGGTCGGGGGAGAGGTGGGTAGAATCTGGGACTAGTTGGTCCCCACGGAGTTTGGTGTACTCAGAAAGGGGTGTTGGTGGGATTGGGGGGTGCTGATAGGTCAGACGTGATAGTTGGTGGGTCCATGGAGGGCAATTGTCTATCTGGGGATAAGGGGGTCAGAGGAATAAAATAGCCCAGTTAGGGTAAGGAGGTAGAAAAAGCACAGTCCTGGGGCTGGGGTGAGCATCTGTCCAGGGATTGTGCTTCAAATGTGTGTACATGTTCAGTTAGATCAGGCATGAGTTAGCCTGACCTACATAGTGAACCTCCTCAAATGAACTAGGACTGAGTGGGCCATTTTTTGCCCAATATAAACTCACCAAATTTATGTACAGTTCAGAACAATAAAGCATAGATTGACCTAACCCTACTTAGGTCAATCTGAAAGTAATGTCTTCATACACCCCCAGGCGCGCATGCACACACACACACACACACACACACACACACTCTAGAAGCTTTAGAAACAAATAGTGGGTCTGTCTCTCTCTCTCTTTTTTTCTCTCTCTCTCATTTCTATAGAATACACTTATTAAGTATAAACACTTTTTTTGGTAAAATGACATTTTCACTTTATAGACTTTGGGAAAGAATGAAAAACAACCGTAACTTATATAAGGGAAACATTTAGATAGCATTACCTGTAGCATCTGACTTACCATTTCCTGTATCTTGTCAAATAGTGCCACATTATTATTGACTAATCAGAAGAACAATAGCAAGCATACGAAATGTTCTGAAAATTATAATGCAAACACCAGTCTCTGATTGTTCTATTAAACAGGTAGCAATTCATCATTTAGCATCATTAGTGGCTGATAACAAGGATTGTGTCTCTAATATTATCTGAGTTTTTATTGTGTTTCAGTCAATATAAACCATAGGTTAACAGTAACAGCTGCCTATATTAAAATTTCGATTCTGCCTGGTGAAAATGGGTAGTAATATGGTGATTATTCATTTTTTTTTAATTTTACATGATAGCAGTTTATTATGCAAAATTAAATTAGAGTGGATAGAGCATATGGATTTTCCTGCACTTTTTATACTTCATCATGGCAGTGATGAATGGCATATCATTTATAACACTGAAGTTTAATAATTAAAATGACTTTTATTATTTTGTTTACAGGTTCCTTCTTTCTGCAGCCTGTTGTAATTTTGCCTTACGATTAGTAAAAATCTTGCGCAGCAGCACCTCCTAATAGAACTCAGCATGGACAATTTTCCATGCAGATTCAATCTCTGTCTAAAATCCACTAATCCCTTGATTGTTCTCTGGGAAAAATGATCAGATTCCTGTAGTGTTCCTGATATACTGATTATTTATAAAGATAATAACAAGGCTCAGAACAGCCAGGAATTCAGGTTTTGTTCCTGCTCTTTGGCCTCGCTAAAAAAGGACCACACAATAAGCCCAACTGATCATTCACTGAAGCTTTGTTGTGACTAATGTAGCTTCAGTCTGTAAATGGTAAGTGCCTTCACTAGCAATAAGATTTTGAACTAGACAAAAGACCTATGCTCACTCTGCACTTCACTTCTGAGCATGCCTAAAAGACTTACACTCTGGCCAGGTAGGTACCCAGATGAAATAGGATCATCTAGCATGTGAGTAATGCCAGGCAAGCATAAACATTTTCTTTCCAGAAAACCTCAACTAGTGAGTGTGTAATGCTGGAGGAGAAAGATGGGCCTCCCACCTTTTAACCCCAATGGCTTTTCTGCATCATTAGCTAATATGTTTGTTGCCTAAAAAAGTGGGGGAATAATTTCTGTCCCATTGGGGACCCACATCCATCTCAGTAAGCCACCCTCCTTTTGTTTCAGTCTCTACTTTCTGGCCCCATGTATATTTCTGTCCAAGATGCTCAGTCTGTCAGTATCAGGAGGACAGCTGAAGATTCCTTTCGCCAATGCCAAGCCAGTGGCCTACTGCTTAGAGCAGAGGTCGGCAATGTTTTCCAGCAGCAGCCTGGAATGATCCTACTCAGGTCTGAGGTGGGCCAGCACTAGGATCTGGCTCCTTCTGTTGCTTCTCCTTGCTGCCTAGCTACAGCACAGTACAGACAAAGCCCTTGCTTCTGCCAGAGGTCCACTAACTACCTGTGGCCTAGTGCAGGCTAGGATTGCCAACCCTCCACGATTGCCCTGCAGTCTCCAGGAACTCTAATATTATCAAGCCATAGTCTGTCTGTCTGTCTGTCCATAATGTTTTATTCACACTCTGATTGGCTGATGGGAAAAAACAATCAGAGCATGACTACAGCATTCAGACAGGATGTAGCAGTGAGGTGGAGTGCCACCATGATGGTGGGGACTGTGAGAGCCTGGAGGGTGCTCACTGAGGGCATGTCCCTGACCAGGGAAATGGACCACCTCACGCTATGATGTCTACCCTATGGCAAGAGCACCCAATCCGCACCAA
The DNA here is from genome assembly GCF_000455745.1 of Alligator sinensis. Classification (NCBI taxonomy): domain Eukaryota; kingdom Metazoa; phylum Chordata; order Crocodylia; family Alligatoridae; genus Alligator; species Alligator sinensis. Next base: position 1,789,441 of record NW_005841942.1, read on the forward strand.
CCCAGCTTTACCACCCAGACAGACAAAGTGGATTGGGGCCAATCCACAGTGTGGGCAATATCTGGAGGCCAGGGGCCATAGAATGGGGGTGGAGGAGAGGAGAAGAGCCTGGGAGCTGGAGACGTGGCGCGAAGGAGAAGTTCGGGTAAGCCCTTGGTCAGATTCCGAAGAGGCGGTAGCACCCTCGCCGCGGGAGTGAAGAGGAGGGTGGAAGAGGCCAGGTACCAGAAGGTGGATCAGGGAAAGACCCTGGGAGCAGCGGAGGTGGCAGATCTGCCTGAACCACTCGCTGTGGCAATTTTTTTTCTCCTTTGTTTTTTTCTTTTTTTCCTTTGATGTCTCCCCGCTCGTTGCAGAGCCCAGATCGCAGCCAGGCATCCTTCTGAGAGGAGAGGGGGAGCAGGTCTCCAGAGGGCCTCTGTGACTGAGACAGGGCAGGCAGAAAACCCCGAGCAGAGAGGACCATGCCCCTTCCCAGCTGATTGCTCCGGAGAGAACTCCCTTTTGTTAAGCAGTGTGTGCCAGCAATTAAGCCCACTGCGGTCTGGATTCAAAGTGTCTGGGAGGAGACCAGGGTGGGGAAGGTAGACTGCTGAAGACTTCTGGGGTAACGGCCTCCAGCAACAGGAACCAGACCTTGAAGACTCCCAGAAGAAGAAAAGGGCAAAGGTCATAGGACTTCAAAATAAATAAATAAATAAACAAAACAAAAGAAAGTAGAAAGTTGGGCTCCGAGCTGGTCCTTTCTTCAATTCCAGTTGGACTCCGGGCATTGTGGCAGCCCCTGCGATTGATCTGGGCATGAGACGGGCAGTCACTACCTCCCTTTTATGAATCTCCTTTGTCATCAAAGTTGTGGCAGGCAGGAAAAGAAAGGGCACCAGATCTCACCCAGCTCAACCTTAGGGGCACAGCCACCTCAAGGGGCCAGTGAATATCAGCAGGATGTAGGGGTACATGTCCATACACAGTGACTGCCCGACAGGGACACGGGGCACAGTTGGCCTCATCCCCCCTGCCCTGATCCCTGGAGGTGGTGGCAACAAAACAGAGGGTGTAGCAGTGGCAGCAGGGAGGGCAAGGGGGGGGCACACCGGGCCTGGCCTGTTCTCAAAACAGAGGGTATGGGGGGGGG
>NW_005841942.1:1790606-1807695 GCF_000455745.1 Alligator sinensis
GGGCAGGTCTGGCCCAATGGCACAGTGTTTGAAAGGGGGAGCACCCCCCCTTCTCTGTGGAGGAGGTGGCAGTGGCGTGAGAGGAGGGAACAGGGTCAGGGCCACTGCAGCAAGGGGGGAGGGGGAAAGGCCCCAGACCTGAACTGCCAGGGGGGAATGGGGTCAGGACCAAAGTGATGTGGGGGGATCAGGTAAAGTCCGAACTGGTGGCAGGCAGGGCCAGACAATGGGAGCAGGAGCACAGGGCCGGATGCTGTCTCTGTCCCCACCAGCCCCCCGGGTAGGTGTGGCGGAGAGGCCCTGGCTCCAAAGCAGTGGGGATGAGGGTGGGGGGAGAGAACCTGGCCCCAGGTCTCTGTCCAAACCCCCCACCCTGGCAGGTAATGGAGAGGACAGGCCAGCAGTTCTGGCCCTGCCCCCTTGCAGCACAGCCAGGGCCACTGGCCCTGGCCCCCTGAGCCTATAGGCAGTGTCAATGGAGCAGACAGAGAAGGGACAGGGCCAGCAGCACTGGCCCTGTCCCCCTTGCCCTCTGCAAGCCACAAAAATGGAGAGGACAAGGGGCGAGTCCAGTGCTGCTGGCCATGCCCCCATGGCCCTGCAGTCAGTGGCAATGGAGTGGATGGTGGGGTGGGGCCAGCAGACAGAGAGGGAGGCATCCTGGCCTCATCCCCAAAGTGGCAGGGGAAGAGAGATGGAGCAGGCCCGGCCCTGAAGGTGAGGGGAGCAGGGCCAGATGCAGGCCGTCCCCAGCTACCCACCCCCATCATTTTTGATGGGCAATTGGCTGGTTAGATATAAATCTCCAGGAGACTGCTGAGAGTCACCCAAGAGATAAATGATAGGGCATTCATTAAAATAAATATTAAATGTTGAATTTGGTTTATAAAGTAACCCAGTGGGTTTTTAAAAGGTAATAGTAATGTGCATTTGCCTTCCTGATGTAAAGTCATTAATGTCATTACGTTATTTGATGACACCTCCTGGAATAGATTAAAAAACAGTTGGCAATCCTCATGCAGGCAGAGCCCTCCACTCTGTCAAAGCCCCTACTGCCCAGCTGCAGCACAGTGTGAGCAGAGCTCCCCAACCACTGAAGACCATTAGTTCTGAGCCTGTTGGATATGGCCTACTGCCTCTGGCTTACAGCACTTTCCTAGGAAGTAAAAGATACAGATTCAAAGTCCCTTTGGGCAAAGAAGTGCTGAGAACTTGGGTCTCCTGCTCTATAAGCAAGTGTCCAATTGCTAGGATATTTGACTAAAAATGGAAGATCCCAACTCATCTGTTTTGCTTCTGGTAATTATATGCCTATGTGGGTGGTTATTGTCTGCTATAGGTGAAAATGGAATCCTAATTGTGTTTATGTGCCAAAAATTACAGTGATGTGGCTATGTAAATACCACTTAAGTATGTAAAGGTCAAAAAGTTACAATAATGGTCATGGAAGAAAACACAGCTCCTTTGGGTCTGATCTGTGTTTTGGAGTTTTGAGTTCAATAGCGTTTAGTGTTTTGGGTGGGATTCAGCCTCTAAGATATAGATGTAGATATATAGATATAAATGATATACATACACATCACCAGTTGTTCCACAGTGCACTTTATATTAAAGATTTTAAAGAAGAACTTTAAAATCAGCAGTAAAAAAATTCCTTGATCTATATCTTCAGTTAAAATCCACCTTGGGTTAGAAAAATCTAATGCATGCAACTTCAGCTTAATTTTGCTAGAGTATGAAAAGGCTGCATATGAGATGTGTATTTGTAAAAAAAAGGAAAACATTGTTAATGTTAGCATTTTGTTTTTCTTACAAATAGCAGCTCATGTAAATACCATTTGGAGGTTTTAGTTTGTCAGTAACTTTTTCAAATGCTCCATTTAATGAAAATTCTGACATTAAGGAGTAGAAGAAAGGTGACCTTGTATGATATCTCTTGCTTTGACTAGAATATCAATTATTCTTTCTATGCTAAATTGTGGAAATATTAAAAATGTTCATAATTCCTAATCCTGCTCATAAGAATATTTTTTTCTATAACATAAATAATAGAAAAGGGATCGTAGTATGTGTCTCAAAACAAAAATTACTAAATTACTAAAATGACACTGCTTTTTTACATCTGGATTGAAGTGTTTAAAATATATGTGGTAAAGTTGACTTTCTTGAATGAGACACACACATTCTAATTTTAAAAGGGAGAAATCCACATAGTAAAATTTACAGTATTCAGAGAGCAATGGTGACAAATTTTATTATAATGTGTTACATTATAATAAAATGGTGAATCTATAGTGAAGATAAAGAGAAACATATTTGAAATAGGTAATGGAAAAAAATGTTAAGGTTTTAAGATACAAATATGCATTCAAGCAAATAAATATACCAAAAATTTAAGTTAATGGATGTTTTGTGCAAAATTCTAAGGACAGAGTATTGCCATAAACCTGTAAAGAATAAGGTGCCAAGGTGGAGTGTCTTCTGCAAGATGTTGATCATCCTAAACTACCTAGATTTCCACATTTCTTTGAGATGGAAAAGCATTTCAGTTATCGCTGAGTGCTAGATCCTCAGCTACTCTAAGTACCCATTGTATCACTTCAGCAGATCTTGCTTTAAGGCAGCAGCTGGGGATCCTTGTAACATAGGGGAATCATGAAGTTGTACAGTAGGGGTGGGGGGGGAAGGGTGTTATTCTGGGTGGCCTAGGAATGCAGCTGAGGAAAGAGACGGGTCAGTTCATGTTATCATTTTGTATAGCTGAAAAGTGTTAACAACCTATTATCCAATGGCACAAAATCAAGTGGATGTTCAACCTTGTACTTGAGCTGTTTTAGCCTGTGACTACTTCCATGCTGACCTAATAGAGCACTTGTCCACATTACACCTCTCTTGTTACCACATAACATTTTTCCTGTGTCCATGTGACAAAAATTGTCATTAAGCTAGCTAAATAGTGTCTGTATATCCATGTTGTCAGCTGATTTTATCTTTTTAATTTTTTTTTTATCATGGTAATTTAAAACACCTCTGCCGTGTTTTATTTTTAGCTCCTGAATTTCTTCCATGAGTGTTATTTTATCAGTTTAAATTTTCAATGCGGATCTGACTTATACCCGAAAACATGATTTTCCCTGCTTTGCAACTATTACACCACAAGGTGCCACTTGGGTTCACTCAGTAATCCATGAAAATCCATTGAATCTCTATTGTAATACTTCAACAGGACTCCAGGGGCTAATCTTGAAAATTTTTACTGGTGATTTAGTTCAAGGTTCAGATCAATGAAAAATAATCCCTGTGTTCACATGTATTTCATGGCAAAGATCAAATTGTTATGGGTCAGGCGGTTCAAGACTAAGGCTAATTAAAATTACTTTTTGTTGGACTGGGTTTTTGGGTTTTGGTTTGGCAGGGTTTGTGGGGATAGGTCAGGAGTGAGGGGAACTGGCAGGGCTGGGAGGGTAAGGGTAACCTGGGTGGTAAATGTAACCCAAGTTGTACTCAGATGAGGTACCCCCTCTCCAATTGAAGGGATTTAGAAGGTGTTAGTGCAATATGGGAGGGGTATCCACTTATGGGGGAGCAGCTCTCCTCCTATCCCCTATAGAGTAGAGCTGAGACCAATTGGAACTTAACCATATATGGGTTTAATCGGGAAAGAACAGGGTGGAATATAACATAAGGGTGAAATATAACATGTATGTGGAGGGCAAGGGGACCCTTGGCGGTGGGATAGAAGCAGTGAGGGGAACCCACTCCCCAATGGGGACTCCCTTTTGCCAGTAGCTCAACCCCCTGGTGCCTTGGCCAGGAATCAAACCCAGGTCTCTGACATGGCAGGTAAAAGCTGGGCTACTGAGCTATCAATGTCCAGACACTTAGCTCCATCTCCATGCTCTAGTACCACCAAGATCCTCCATGTGCTGTCTGCACACTATGCTTCCCGGTTTCATACCAAAGGGGGAACAGAATGAACCCGAGCTTCTGCCTGCAACTCAGGGCTTTGATGCCTCTGGGATCCACTGCACACCACTCCTGGGAGGTTAGGGGGCTACAGATCAAGAGTGAAGGGCACTGGCAGTGTATGGTGTGGGCTGTGTTAAACTGTTATATGTGGCCATTGCACCCAGCTCTGGGGTATACCTCAGCCCTCCCCACACACTGTTATATGCAGCTGTTACACCCCAGAGCTGTAAGTATGTCTGCCATTCCCGTGCATGATTATATGTGGCTATTACACTCCGGAGTTAGGGCTACCCCATGCCATAACACACTGGGGAACCCGGACCTCATCCAACCCTCTGATCAATACCTCATCCATGTGGGAATGAATGACTTGGCCAGGGGCAGCCCAGACAACATCATAAGTGACTACAAGGCTCTAGGGGCCAAGCTCAAGGAGATGGGGGCACAGGTAGTTTTCTCTTCTATTTCTCCAGTAAGCATATGTGGATGGCACCATGAGGCATGCATCAGTGAGGTCAACTAGAGGCTTCAGAGCTGGTGTTACCAGGTGGGCCTTGGGTTTTTGGACCATGAGCCACATTTCTACACAGAGGACATGCTCGGGTGGGATGGGCTTCATCTCTCCCTGAAAGGTAAGTGTGTTTTTTCATCTAGGCTGATTGATCTCATACAGTGAGCTTTAAACTAGGTTCACAGGAAATGGGGATGCAAAGGAACATGAGGACACTTCACTGTCAAGCCAAGGGACATGTTCAGGTAGTACCCAGGCAAGTGACAGGGGCCAGGGCAGGCTTAGGAACAAGGGAGTGGCACATGCACCTACAGGAGGCCTCAAATGTCTCTACACAAATGCTTGAAGCATGGGAAATAAGCAGGAGGAACTCACCCTCCTGCTAGCTAGCAAAAACCCAGACCTAGTGGGGCTCACGGAAACCTGGTGGGATTCTACCCATGACTGGGCAGTGGACATCAAGGGCTACAGGCTGTACAGGTGAGACAGAACAGGGGAAAAAGGGAGGGGTGTAGGGCTATACTTCAAAGAGCAACACACATCCTCGATGATCAGGATGGGGTCAGAGGAGAGGCAAACTGAAGTGCTCTGGGTAAGAATGCAAGGGGGTCATGAGGAAAGGGACTTGATAGTGGGCGTGTACTACAGACTGCCTCACCAGGGGGATGAGCTGGACCTGGAATTCTCAGATCAGCTCATGGAGGCTGTAAAGTCAAGGGATGTGTTGTCATGCATGACCTAAACTACCCATATATCTGCTGGGAGGAGCAGTCAGCCAGGTCCGACTGCTCACATAGGTTCCTAGCCAGCATACAGGACCTCCATCTAACCCATGAGGTGCATAGTCCCACCAGGGGAAATGCCTTGCTGGACTTGGTCCTTGCCACAGGCAACAACCTGGGTGAGGGGTCTGCGGGTACACAACCACCTGAGTGACAGTAATCATTGCCTGCTGGAATTTACTATCCAGCACAGGGTGGTGAAAGCAAGCAGTAAGACAAAAATCCTTGATTTCAGAAGGGCTGACTTCAATGAACTAAGATTAGTAGGAGAGGCATTGTGGTCTCAGAGCTTCAATGAAATGGGAATCCAAGATGGATGGTTGTTTCTCGAGGAGATGATCCTCTGAGCTCAAAAGGAGTCAGTCCCAATGTACACCAAGCTGGGCTGTTGCTAAAAAAGCCCCCATGGCTTGGCAAAGGCATCCAGGAAAGCCTGAAGGCAAAAAGGAGGCATACAAACAGTAGAAGCAAAGGGCTATTACCAAGGAAGATTACACCTCCATAGCTCGTGACTGCAGGGAAGCTGTTAGGAAGGCCACCGAGGCAGAGATGGAACTAGGGCTAGCAACCAGAATTAGGGATAACAAAAAGTCCTTTTTCAAATACATAGGGAGTAAGAAGAAGGCACTGGGTAATGTGGGGCCCCTACAGGATGGTCTTGGCAATCTGGTGATTACAGCAAATGAAAAAACTGACCCTTTAATGAATTATTTGCCTCCATATTCCTGAACAGGGACTGGGACATTTCCTCTACTAGGATTATGGACGGACCCAGGGGAGACACCACCATGCCTAGGGTGCGGGACAACCTAGTTAGGGAAATTTTGGAGGGGCTGGATGTGTTTAAATTAGTAGGTCCAGATGCTCTTCACCCAAGGGTGCTGAGGGAATTGGTGGTGGTCATAGTGGGGCATGGCTGTATGAGTGCTCGTGGGGCTCTGGCCAGGTACCAGAGGATTGGAAAAGGGCCAATGTGGTCCCAATTTACAAGAAGGGGAGAAAGGAGGACCCTGGCAATTATAGGCCAGTCAATCTTACCTCAGTCCTTGGGAAGACTTTTGAGAAAATTATCAAGGAGCACATCTCCAGGGGTCCAGCAGGGGACATAGTGTACAGGGGCAACCAACATGGGTTCATTGAGGGCAGGTCCTGCCTGACTAACTTGGTTTCCTTTTATGATCAGGTCACAAAGTCCCTGGATGAGGGCATCGAGGTGGATGTGGTCTTCCTGGACTTTAAGAAGGCCTTTGACACTGTTTCCCACCACATATTCTTTAAAAAAAATAGGTGACTGTGGTATTGATGCCTACACAGTCAGATGGGTGGCAAATTGGATAGATGGTTGCACCCAGAGAGTGGAGGTGGAGGGATCATTTTCGACCTGGAGGTATGTGGGCAGTGGAGTTCCCCAGGGTTCGGTCCTGGGGCCTGTACTGTTCAACATATTTATCAGTGATCTGAATGTGGGTGTGGAAAGCATGCTGTCCAAATTCACTGAGAAAACCAAGATGTGGGGTGAGGTGGGCTCTTTGGAAGGGAGGGACAGAACCCAGCTAGATCTAGACAGGTTACAGAGGTCGGCAGATGAGAATAGGATAGAATTTAGCACAGACAAGTGTAGGGTACTGCATCTATGGAGAAGGATCCAATAACACACCTATAGGCTGGGGAACACCCCTCTTGTCAAAACAGTGGCAGAAAGGGATCTTGGAGTCATCGTTGACTCCAGGATGAACATGAGCTGCCAATGTGAGGAAGTGGTCAGTAAGACTAACCGCACATTGTTGTGCACCTACAGATACATCACAAGTAGGTCCAGGGAGGTTATCCTTCCCCTCTATGTGGCATTTGTCAGGCCACAGCTGGAGTACTGCGTCCAGTTCTGGGTGCCGCACTTCAAGAGGGATGTGGCTAGCACAGAGAGAGTCCAGAGGAGGGCCAATTGCATGGTCAAGGGGTAGTGGGTCAGGTCTTATGAAGAGAGGGGATCTGGTGGCCGTCTACAAACTCACCAGGGAGGACCAGCAGAAATTGGGTGAGGCGCTGTTGCCCCGGGCACCACCAGGGGTTACTAGGAATAACAGGCATAAATTGTTAGAGAGAAGGTTCAGGCTGGACATCAGGAGACATTACTTTATGGTTAGAGCTGCCAGGCTCTGGAACACACTCCTGAGGGAGGTGGTGCTCTCTCCTACCTTGGGGGTCTTCAAGAGGAGGCTGGACAGATATTTGGCTAGGGTGTTATGACCCCGGCACTTGTTCCTGCCCAGGGTAGGGGGTCAGACCTGATGATCTGTTTAGGTCCCTTCTGACCCTAGGCACTATGAAACTATAAGTGGCTCTCTTGGACACCCCTGACCATATGGGCTGGACCAGGGAGTGTTTCCAGAAGTAATCCCAGCCCAAAATACAGCCCAGTTCCAGGAAAACCAGAAAACTAGAAAAAACACAGAGGCATGGTGCAGAGTGGCCCAAGAAAGAATTTCCACCTCTAATCCCAGTCCAAAAGCATTTCCTTATTTGATCCTGTATACTTAGTACAGTGGGCTTGGGGGGGGTGGGGCTGTCAGTTGGCAGCCTGGCATGCACAAACCATGCTTTGGGTCAGGCAGGACTGTGGTCAGATTTCTTTGGGACAGTCCTGCAGTGGCATGGACAGGAAGTTGGGGGGGTGCACACTTCCCTGGCTGGCCACCAAACCATTGCCAAGCCTGGTCTTTCTCCACTCTTTCTTTCCCCCTCACCCCCCTCGCACCCAGGCAGCACCTATTTTAAAGTTAAAAAATGGGGTTCTATCTATCCAAGCTATAGGCACTCTCCCTCCCTCACAAACTGTGTGGATTAATAAAGTTGCCAAAATTGCTGGGTGACAGGGAGGCTGCCCATACCAGCGCTGCCCTCACACTTCTTGCCACCCTTTGGCACAACACAGCTCTTCAGGCTTTCCAACAGGGTTGCAGAGCAGGGCCTTTATGCCTCGTCTGTCAGCTTTGCCAGGGTGTTGATTTTAGGGTGAGCCCACTGGTCACCCAGACATTTCCCTCATTACCAGGACAGCTCCCCCTGACACCGACCATAGTAGCAGACCATGGTACTGGCTCCTCATCTCTCTGGATAAAACTATGTCAATCAAGGACTGACCCAGGTGTGCCCAGGCTTGGCGCGTAACGGCCACATATAACAGTGTATGGTAAGGGCTGTGGTGAAATGTTATACAGCAAAAGCTTTGTTATCCACATGGGAAATGGTGGGGTACTGGATAATCAAATATGCCAGTTACCGGAGAGGCCTGAACAGGCATCTTTGCCTGTTTGGACTGCCGCCCCTCCCGCCACATCCGGTGTGCTGCCGCCCCTCCCACTGCATCAGTGTGCTGGGGGACAGGGAGGGGGGCCCCCAGCACAGTGGGGAAAGGCTGCTATGCCCTGGGCTGTGAGAGCTCAGCAGCACAGGATGCTTTGCCCTGGGCCATGGGGGCTCAGTGAAACTGGAAGTGCTACAGTAGGCGCTTCTGGTTTTGCTTTTGTTGCATCGCCTGGCATACCGGTTAATAGAGCATGCCAGTTTGTAAGGTGCTGGATAATGCAGCTTTTACTGCATGTGGCCATTGCATCCAGCTCTGGGGTGTCTCTCAGCCCTCCCCATACACTCTGGCACTGCAGACTCTCCTGGATACCCCTGACCATGTGGGCTTGCCCAGGAAGGATTTACAGCTGTCATCCCAGCCCCAAAACCAATTCCTTATTCAAGCCCATATACTTATTACAGTGTACATGGGGGGCTGTCAATCAGGCCACACTTTGAGCCAGTGAGAAGGCCAGTCACTGTTAGCCAGGGTTCCCTGCTCCACTCTAGCATGGGCATTGCGGGGGGTTGGGGGAGGAGGCTGTGTGGTGTAGATGTTCCTTGACCTTCAGTAGAGGCAGGTAGTTTGAAATTCAGTGAGAAAACCCTAGCATGTGGCCTGGGGAACCCCAAAACAGTGGATAGTGAGAGCAGGCCACTCACTGTGAACAGGGGGTCCACCATTGCTTCAGGCCCAGGTAGAGGGAATTCTGCAAGTGAAATGTTCCTGGGATCTCAGAAATGTGGCGGGTGGGTGACTGATGAACAGAGCAAATAAAGTGCATGGCTTGCCAAGTGCAAGTCACAGCTAAGCAGGCTTTTGCCAGTTCTGGAAGAGAAGCCTAACATGGAGCATTGGGTGCATGTGGTACGAGTTGGGTAGCTCGGGGTAATTAATCATGGAATAGGCCTTTGGCATACTGGAAGGTAATGCAGGAATGGGGATCTGTCTCTGGGAACTGCTTGCTAGGGCATGACTTCTATTCCTAATGCGGCAAGTGACAAGAAAACAATAATATTGCTGGCCCTAGAACAGTCACATCTATAGGAAACTGCATGGTTTATTGTACTGGGCTGGTGTCTGTTCAAACTCCTGGAAAGTCAGGTTCAGAGGTCTGCCTCAAGGCACAGATTAATGAGAGCTGTAACCTGAGCTGCGGAGGAACCAGAACTGATATGCAAATAGGGTTACTGTGAAATGCCAATAGGACAATGCACTGCCAGATTTCAAGTCTCCTCCCAAAAAGCAGACCTGGGGGTCCTTGGACTCTGCAGCATAACATGACAAAAACCAGGTCTGACTATGAAAATAAAAAAAAAATAAATAAAATTGCTCAATCAAAAACAGCATAGTCACTGACTCCTCACGGTTTGGGATGCCTCGCACTTCCAATCCACAGCCCTTGTCCTCCCATCCCCCCCCCCAACCCCAGCACTGCCAGTGCCCTTCACTCCCAACCTGCAACCTCTACCCACAAACCCTGCCAGCACCCTCATCCAGGGCCCAAGCACCCCAGCCAAAAAGCAGCTTAATTGGAGCACTGCTAATGCAGACAAAACAATTCAAAGGGGTCCTGGGTTTTTGGTTGTAGCTGTGTTGGTCTAAAGACATAAGCAGACAGGGTTCTTTGAGTAGATGTGATCTATGGGGAGTCTCTGTTGTTCTGAGACTCCAAGAAATGAAAGAAGCTAAAAGTGTGGCAGGATGTCAGTGAAAATGTAAATAGGTTTGGCACACCAAGATTTGGCCAGAATCACTCAACTGGTTTTACAGGTTCTATTGAGGAATCTTAAGGTAATGGTCTGAGAGGGGATGGGAAATAGTCCTCTCCAGTCCAACAGGAGGCACAATATACAACAATCACAAAGAAAACATTATCATGCTTTACAACCAAGCCGCTGCCCCCCAGCCCTGCTGGTGCCCCTCACCCCACTCACTCCTGCTGGGGTGGCCCTAGCTCTGGGTGTAATGGCCACTTATAACAATGAATGCAGAGGGCAGAGATGCACCCATCTCTGGGGTGTAACAGCTTCATATAAGAGTGTATGGGGAGGCCTGAGATACACCCCAGAGCTGGGTGCAATGGCCACATACAACAGTTTAGCACAGCCTGCACCATACACTGTTATACATGGCCATTATAAAGCAGAGCTGGGTACATCACGGGATCCAAGCCTCTCCAAGAGTGCGTGACTCTCCCCTTCCTGCAGTGGCCTGGGGGTTGTGGCATGAGCACATGAGAGGATGGTGTTTGGCACAGGCAACACCCCTCCCCCCCAGCTCTGCCTGTGTCCCTCACTCTGAACCTGAAGCCCCCCACCCCGTCAGCCCTGCCAGTGCCTCTCATTCCTAGCTAATCTGCAGCCTCCCAGCCCAGCTGGTGCCCCTCACTCCTGACCTCCATCCCCCTGCCCTTCCAGCCCCCTCCCCCCAAAACCTAGCCAGCACACCTCACTCCCTACCTGAAGCCTCCTTCCCCTTCAGCCCAGCTGGTTCCCCTCAATCCTGATCCACAGCACCCTGCACTCCCAGAAAGAGGCAGCAGTATGACTGTCAGGCAGAGCAATGGCAAGCAGAGGGTGGCCAAAGAAGGACAGGGACATGCTGCTGGGGACAAACATAGTCTTAGAAGGAAGAGGAATACCAAAGAAAAAGAGCAAGCTTGCGGGGTAGAGGACGGGGTGGGGGGGGGAACCATTATTGAAGGGATGTGGTTGTAAACTGGGGGGATAAGACTGCAGGCGATGATGATCCACCAATACAGCAGTTAAAAGATTGACATGCAAATAGACTAAGTGATCTGATACATAACATGTTAACTACTGATTCAGCATGAGTCATTTTTAAAGGATGCATTATAACTATGAAATAAGTGGGGCTGAGGACCATGGTAACTAATATCCTTTTTTCACACGTCTAGTGCAGAAGGTGTACACATCTGTTAGGCCAGATATAAATGTTGCACTTGTTGCACAGCAGGGGTGCAGCAAGTGCAAAAAATGCTCTACAGCCATAGCTGAATAGATGGTCATGGTGCATAGTGTGTATAAGAAATGGTGGAGCCCACTCTAAAGTAATCCCAGATGGATGTGGTATAAGAATACAGTGCTGTACATTAGGATGTTGTATTGAACACCTATGCTGGATCCCATCTTAAATCAAGGTAGGCCACATTCCGCTGACATCCAGTGGAGCATTGCAGCACCCCTCCACTCTCACCCCTCACAGGGCAGCAATCTAGTCTAGGTTGGCCTACTCCCAGTCTCTCACTGACTAAAGGTGGTGAAACCCCTGTTTCCAAGCTCCACTCTTGTTCCCTTGAACCAGCTGTGAGCTGCAGTGTGTCTTGGGTGGGGGGACAGGGTCTGTGTTCCAGTATTACTCCCAGTTCCAGCCCTGTGGTATTCACATCCCTGGGCCTCCCCCACCACCCTGTAATGAAGCAACTCACAGACCTGATGCTGAGACTGAAAGAACCCCCCACCAAAAGGAAGACCTAGATTGGGAATTCAATAGGCAACTGTTCAAAGCCGCATGCTCCTGATGCTTGATCATCATGGGGGACTTCAACTTCCCTGGCATCTCTTGGGATGAGTGCACAGACAAATATGAAAGGTCATGTAGTTTTCTCACATGCACTGATGACCTCTACCTAATCCAGGAGGCCTATGGGCCAACTTGGGAAGGGACATTGCTGGACCTGGTCCTGGCCAACGGGGAGGGCTTAGTGAGTGATCTGTAGATCAAGGGGAAGCTTGGTGACTGCGACCATGAATTGGTCACCTGCTTAGTTCACCAAAGAGCAGGCAAACCCCTCCATAAACCATAAGTCCTTAATTTTGGGAAAGCCAACTTCTGCAAACTGAGAGATCTGGTCAGTCAGGCAATCAGAGGCCCTACCCCGCCTCCCCACCACAGGAAAGGGAGTACATGAGGAATGGTCATCACTCAAAAACATAATACTTGAATCACAGGGAAAAGCTATCCCTTCTCTCAGGAAATGCAGTCAATGGGCAGGAAAGCCCCTATGGCTGAGTAAGGAACTGTTGGACCTCATTAAGCTCTGAAGAGTAGCCTACACTAGCTGGAAAACAGGAAGCATTACCAAAGAAGATTACTCTGCACTCACCCACACCTGCAGAGAGTGGTCGAGAAAAGCCAAGGCACAAACCGAACTTAGGCTAGCTACCGGGATCAAGAACAACAAAATATCCTTCTTCAGATATGTGGGAAGTAGAAAAAACAACAAGGATAGTATTTGGGCCCCTGAGAGATCCAAGAGGGCAAATGACATCAGGTGCCTAAGAAAAAGCCAGTCTCCTAAACTACTTTTTTTGCATCAATTTTTCACCTTCCCACAAGGATCACAGTACCAAGAATGGCACGAAACAATTTATGAGCAGGTGACAGGTCCAAAATGGATGTGGATCTGGTGAGGGAACACCTTGAGAAACTGGACATTCACAAGTCCGTAGGCCCAGATGGAATGCACCCAAGGGTCTTGAAAGAGCTGGCAGACATTATTGCATCTCCCCATGGCAGGGATATTTGAAAAATTGTGGTGATCAGGTGAGGTCCTGGATAACTGGAAAAGAGCCAACATGGTCAATCTACAAGAAAGGGAGAAGGGATGACCTGGGGAACTATAGACGTCCATCCCTGGAAAAATCCTGGAGAAAATTGTCAAGGGATCCATCAATGCCAGACTAATAGAAGGCAAACTTCTGAATGCCAGCCAACATGGCTTTGTGACTGGCAGGTCTTGCCCAACCAACCTCATCTCCTTCTATGGCCAGGTAACATATGTCCTGGACAAGGGAGATGATGTGGACGTCATACATCTGGACTTCAAGAAGGCCTTTGACCTAGTTCCCCACGTTGTCCTCATAGTTAAGCTGGGGAACTATGGCCTTGATAATCATATGGTCCAATGGCTAAGCAACTGGCTACGGGGTCGGACCCAAAGAGTACTAATTGAAGGGAGCAAATCAAAGTGGCTCAGGGTTACCAGTGGAGTCCCTCAGGGCTCAGTACTCAGGGCAGTACTCTTTAACATTTTCATCAATGATCTAGGTTTAGGAGTCAGATGTGAACTGGACAAGTTCACAGACAATACCAAAATTATGGGGGAGGGCCATCACACTGCAGGACAGGTTGGGAATACAGGCTGACTTGGACACATCCTCAATGTGGGCTGACCAAAACTGGATGGCCTTCATTGCAGGAAGAACCCTCAGCATGCTTACAGGCTCAGCAGTGCTACGCTCACTAGCACCATGTCCGAAAGGGACTTGGGAGTCTTGATTGACCACAAGATGAATATGAGCCAGCAATGTGATGTGGTGGCAGGCAAAGCTAACCAAATGCTAGTGTGCATCCACCAATGCATCTCAAGCAAAACCAGGGAAGTCATCCTCCTGCTTTACTCAGCCCTGGTGAGACTGCAGCTGGAGTACTGTGTCCAGTATTGGGCCCCTCACTTCAGGAAAGATGTGGAGAAGCTTGAGAGAGTCCAGAGGAGAGCCACTCATATGATCCAAGGCCTGGAAAGAAGGCCGTGTGAGGAGAGGCTGAGGGACTTGGGACTCTTCAGTCTGGAGAAGAGAAGGTTCAGGGGGGACTTGGTGGCAGCCTACAACTTCATAAGAGGGGTACGTCAGGACCTGGGAGAACACCAGAACTCCCCAAGGGATTACAAGGTCTAACAGCCATAAACTCCAGGAAGACCAATTTAGACTGGATATAAGAAAAAGTTCTTTATGTTGCATGTGTCCAGGGTCTGGAACAAACTCCCCCAGAGGTGGTACAAGCACCTACTCTGGACTCCTTCAAAAAACTGCTGGATTTATTTCTTGCTGGGGTCACTTGATCCTAGCTGACTTCCCACCTATGGTGGCAGGGCTGGACCTGATTATCTCATGAGGTCCCCTCCAGCCCCTAATGTCTATGAAATCTATGAAACGCACCACATGCAAGCACAGCTCCATGGGAGCCTGGCCCTTGCAATGGCAACCCACAGACCTCAGCATGACCCTTACCCCAGCATGACCTGGTGCAGGCAGGTCACCTCTGCTGGCTTGGAGTAGCAGGGGGTAGAAGATCAGGCCTAGGTCTACATGGAGACCTGTGGCTTCTGAGCTCAGGCTCTGCTGGCAAGTACATGGCCCATGAGCACCTGGCATGCTGCAAGGCTTTTTTTTGGCCTGTAGTTCCAGGGTTCCCCTTCTTCATATGGTGTCAGATATCAGCTTCCAAATCTATGAGCCATAGTCTGGTATTATTGCTTGGTGTGCAGATTCCATCTACCCTGTCTGGGCATTTGTAAAGATTGCAGCTTTCAATAATTCTGTCACCCTTACATTAAAGAAAGAACTCAAATTCAAAGAACCATATTATCTGAATATGGATGGAGAAATTGAAATCTGACCAACCCTAAAATAACTCCAAGATCAGACACAGCAGCCTTGTCAAATATAGGATTTTAATCTCAAGGGAAATGTAATTAGCCATGTTACTTTGAATGCAGGCAGACGGCAAGGTAGTTTTGCACCTTATAGACTAACTAAATCAGAGATGTGTAGCATGAATTTTTGTGAGCCAGAGCTCATTTCATCAGATGCTGTGAAAGGATACACACAGAACAGTGTATCAAATAGAAAGAGTGATTAGAATATAAAAGACAGAGAAGGCAGGGAGAAAGGAGAGAGGGAGAAGACTGGGCAGTACTAGGAAAGGCAAACAAGTAATAATACAAAGGGGTCAAAAATGCTAATCCAAGTCACAGGATACGATTCCATAGGATAAGATTCCCTGTTTGGTGTCTATATATATAGCACACTGACCTGGAGTCTGTCAGGAAGCAGGCTGCCAGTCAAAAACTGAGATCCAGGTCAGGCAGCACCCAGCCCAGGCCTCCTTAAAAGTCTCTCAGTGGTGGCAAAGTGTGTTTTGGGATGAACCAAAAAGGATTTTCACCCATAATCCTAGGTGGTGCTCTGGGTGTTCTGTAGTACCAGGGGGAGGTGCCAGGGTAATCCAGCAGTGCCCAGGTGGAGTGCAAGGGTGACCCAGTAGGTCACATCTGTATTACCTGGGCACACCTGAGTTACCCATGCACCTCATCCAAACACCATGCATCCAGAACACCAGGTCAGGGCACCGATGGGTCTCTAGGGCACCCCTTCCAAGTACCACTGAGTTTCCCAGGCAGTGCTGTGTCACTGGGGCACACCATTAAGTACAGACAGGATCCCAGGCACCACACCTGGACACCCCTGCAGCACACAAGCATGCCAGTCAGACACCACTGAGTCACACAGACACTGGCAGGTCACCTGGGCACTGGACCTGGGCACCACTGGGTTACCCAGGCAACCAACCCAGGTAATGCCAGGTCCCTGGGCACCACTGGGCCACACAGGCACTGCCAAATCACCTGGTCACTACACCTGGGTGCCACCAGTTCACTCAAGCACCCAACTGAGCACCTTGGAATCAACCAAGCACCCAACCCGGCCACCACCAGGTTTGGTGTTTGTATACAATGCTGTAGGAATAGATTTCAGAAAGGATTAGTCTGACCAGTCATTTCATTTCTGTTCACACTTCCCCTTAACTAAATTTAGCACAACACACTGACCTGCCAGCCTCTCCAGGAGTCCATAAACCTGGCAGCAGGGAAGCGGTTAAGTTTCTGTCTTATGTTATTTAGTCTAATGCCTGATAGAAGAGGGAGTACATCTGTGTGCATAAGTTGTGCAGACTGTTGTGAGATTCTGTGCACTGTTAAGTACAGTGTTAAGCTTTTTAGTGCAACAACTTCTGGACCATACAGGAGCACAATATTCTGCTAAGGCATGTACCACCACAAGTGTGGGGTTTCTGAGCACAGCACTTTGAAGTTAGCACACCATGCAATGCTGGCTAAATATGTTAAGGCAGCTACCTGCACAGAGACTTTACTGCTGACCTTCTGAATGTGATGTTTATAGGCGAGGGAATAGTCTAATATGACCTCTTCATAGGCTACTCTGATATTCAGTGTGCTTGTGGTTCAATGATTGTCCAGGTGAAAGAGTGATAATATTGATTTATTGATGCTCTCCCACTGATACTGTGCCTTTCAACACTGCCAGGTCTTTCAGCACACAAAGCTGAGGCACTTGGGGCATTACTGTTGTCAGGGGCTTATCAGTCCGTGTTACATTGAATGGAAATATAAATATGGTCAATTGGCAGCTGGCTGCTTTAGTTATCAAACTTCAACTCAGGGATGCATTGCTTTCCTGAGAGAGGCCTGTGCATTTTTGTGGAACTACTTAACCCAAACTGGCCCCCAAACAGACACAAAAAGGCATGGAAAAAAAATTTTGAGCCCCACAGCCAAGGTATAACCAACAGTCACAACTGTGGGTTTTTGCCTCTGGGTGCCATCACCACAGTGCCTTTTGACAGAGCACCTACATATTAGCAGGTGCATGG
>NW_005841942.1:1807705-1812177 GCF_000455745.1 Alligator sinensis
GGAAAATTCCTCCTAGCAACTGTCCCCCCCCCCAAGCCCTTTGTTCCTCTCCTCCTAGAGATACTTGAACAAGCCACTCAGGCCCAGGAATGCACTCTGAAGGGCCAAGAATAAGGTGTCCAGATGGCCATCCCAATGTCTGAGGGAGGCCACATGCATCACTATAGAGCTGAGAGAGTTGCACCATCAGGATAAGGAGTTTATGTACAGGGTCAAAGACTACTTGGGATCCAGCTAGGACACCCCTAAGTGGCATCAGTGCCACTTCCTGCAGAGAGACTGTAGCCCTCTGAGGCCAAAGTATTGGAAAGACTGATGCCCAGTTCCCCATAGCATGGCAATATGGAGCAACGTGACCAGGGGTCCCATGAAAGGGACCCTGGATGGCACCCAAGGGGGAATTTTTCCACACTATGAAACTATGAAACACCACGCTTTGATTGGGAGATGTTGGGGAGGGGGGGAGGCTAGAACAGGAGATGTGGCATATGGAAGCCACTGACCTATGGTCCAAGGAGCCAGGAAGGTGTCTGGCAGGGCCCACTCCAGGGAGCAATAGCAGGGGAGGGGAGGAGGACCAAGCTATCTGAGACCTGATTCCAGGGCTGGAAGGGACACCAACCACCTTCTAGGACCAACTCACTAGCACCAGTCACTGGCAATCACCAGCATAGGTGCGGGCTTCCCAAGAAGTTCCAGGACAGTCGCAGAAAGGCCCGGGATTGCTCAGAACTGGGGGAGGGGTGCAGCCCACTAGCCTGACAGGCCAGGCCACTCTGAACCTGGGTCCTGCTGTCAGGGAGAGGTGCAGCATCTTCAGGGATAAGCAGCCCCTTGGGCTTGGGTCCAAGTTCCAAAGCAAGCAGCATTCCATTTTTTTCTTTATTATGCACATAAAAATATTAGCATTTGCAACATTTAATGAAAAAGTGGTGCATCAGTTTATGCACATCATTTCCCCTGCTTGCCCAAAGTTTTGTGTTTGTTGAGTTGATCCCCCATGGCTTCTACTTCCCCTCTTCCCCCTGTAACATCACAACCACCAAGTGCAGCCAGGGTCTTTACCTACTCTCTTAATGTTCAATGAATCCCTACTCTCTTAATGTTCACTGAAAAGACAGCTCCACATTTCAGAGTGGACAACATTCTACAATTTTTTTCTTTAATAAATGCACAAAAAATTTGGCAGCTTCAATATTTGATTAAAATTAGTCAAGTCTCTTCTTCGGGCTGCATTGTCCTGCACCCTGGTGTGTGCCCCTAGTGGGGGCTGGAGAGGGAGAGGGGCTGTAGGCAGCACTGCCCAGGATGTAGGGGCATAGGAGCCCAAGGCTGGAGACCCCTGGCCCAGGGGCACTCAAAGACCTCCAGCCCTACTTATCTGGGGAGGACTCTGAGTCCATGCAGGTGAGGAGGTAGTCAGCCAGGACTTTGCAGATCCTTTTAGTCTGATACTGTGCAGGGCCAGGGCCACCAACATCACTGGGGGTCTTTCCCATCACTGGGGTGCTTTCCCTATCCCCCATCCCTGTGCTGCAAAAGCTCATGGTGACAGCCCAGCTCATAATTGAAGTGCTCCTTTTGGCAGTTCAGCTGCCCCCTATAGGGCTTCATAAGCCAGAGCAGGAGGGGATAGGCTAGGCCCTTGATGATGATTGAGGGGGAATGATGATGTCCCTGATGATGAAACTGGGGACTCCAAGCATGTAACACCCATCCTCCATCAGCCTAGGGAACAGGGAGTTGAGAAAGACATGGGCATCATCCATGTGAAAATCAGTGCCCTGGACACCTGTGTTCTATGTGTGTTTGTGTGTGTGTGCATGCCCCAGATGCCTGGGTTCTCTGTGTTTCTGTGTCTGTCTGTCTGTCTCTGCCAGACATCTAGGTTTTGTGTGTGCATGTGTATCATGGACCCCTGGATTCCATGCATATACAGAACACAGTTGTCCAACACACACACACACACACACACACACACACACACACACACACACACTCACACACGGCAAGCACAGGGTGTGATAGGTAGCCAGCTGTGTGGGATGGCCAGTTGGTGGCTTGTGGCCATGATGAACCACTGCTACATCAGGTCCAGGTAGGTGGCCATGATGTCTTGCAGCCTCCAGTGAGAGTCACACAAGGGTGACCAACAGGACCCACCATAGCTCCTTGGTCTTGCTGCTTGGGAGCAAGGGCTGTGAAATGAAGGTCACAAGTCACAATGGCAAGGGGTTGGGAGCATGGTGGCCCATGCCCAGACATCATGCCACCAATCAGGGGTGACTCAGCCATTCAGCTCTGTTTGGGAGTCTTTGGCAGCCCAGGGAACCTGTAAAGCACACTGGGAAGCATGCAGGAGCTCCCACCACCTGCTGTGCTCAGGACATGCAGGCAGACTCTGAGCCCCACCCCACCAAAGGGCTAGCATCTGCTCTGTTTACTCCTGACCTAACCTTGGGCACTTACAGTAAAGCTCAAATGTTAGGGCACTTCTTCCTCAGGCTTCCTGAATGCCTGTACTTAGCCTTAGTTACTGGTACAGGATCTGTAACCTGAAGATACACTCTATTTCCAGTTTAATCCAGTAACTCCAGTATAAATCAATTTTGACACTTCCATCTCAGTATAGACAGAGATACTTGTTATTGGGGTGTGATATTAGGGCAGGCAAAGCCCCCTACAATAGCTCCAACCATATGAGTGCAAGCATTGCTCCAGGCTCATGCCAAAGGCTGCACCAAGTCATCCCATCTGTAATTTCATAGTTTCATAGTTGGTAGTGTCAGAAGGGACCTGAGCAGATCATCAAGTATAACCCCCTGCCATGGGCAGAAAAGCAACCCCGGCGAGGTGTTTATCTAGCCTCCTTTTGAAGATCCCTAATATAGGAGTGAGCACCACTTCCCTTGGAAGTTGGCTCCAGATCCCAGCCACCCTGATTGTGAAGTAGTGCTTCTTGATGTCCAGCCTGAACCTACTCTCAGTCAACTTATGGTCATTATTCCTAGTTACTCCTGGTAGTGCTCTGGGAAACAGGGTCTCTCCTGTTCTCCGCTGGTCCCCCTTGGTAAGTTTATAGACAGCCACCCCCTCAGCCCTCTCTTGTGGAGGCTGAACAGGTTCAGATCCCGTAGCCTTTCCTCACAGGGCCTGCACTGCTGCCCTCTGATCATGCAAGTGGCCCTCATTTGGACCGTCTCAATGCTGTCCACATGCCTCCTGAATTGTGGGGCCCAGAACTGGACGTAGTACTCCAACTGTGGCCTGACCAATGTCGCATAGAGAGGGAGGTTCACCTCCTTGGACCTGCTTGTGATGCATCTGTGGATGCATGGACAAGGTGTAGTTAGCCTTACTGACCGCGTCTCCACACTGGTGGCCCATGTTCATCTTGGAATCAATAATGACTCCAAGATCCTTTTCTATCTCTGTGCTGCTGAGAAGTGAGTTCCCCAGCCTATAGGTATGCTGCTGGTTCTTCCTCCCCAGGTGCAGTACTTTGCACTTGTCGGCATTGAAACCCATCCTATTCTCATCTGCCCACCCTTGTAACCTGTCCAGATCTAGTTGTAGCCTGTCCCTCCCTTCTAACGCGCCCACTTCTCCCCACAATATGGTTCCATTATCGTACAGGCTCAAAGAGTCAAAAACAACCAGATGTTGTTGTGCGGGCCCTCTCCCGCTCCCGCCTGGTTCGCCATGTGAGAGCTCTCTCCCGATCCCATCTGGGTCGCCATGTGCAAGCCGGGGAGAGGTGGGGGCCCGTCTTTGTGAACACAGGCTGTGGCCGGCAGCCCGGGCACATGGGGCTGGAGAAAACCACGGCACGGTATAGTATGCTTGAGCTAGAATCAGTCACGGAGGCGTAATGGTTGATTGAAAAGATTATTTACTTACACCCAAGGTGGTCGCAGTGTAGGCTGGTCAGCTTTCCAGGCACAGCTCCGCTTGAGTTCTCGGTGGAGGACTCTAATAAACTCGGTTGCTTGACCCCGGAGTGATTCAGGCTCCACGGGTTCAAGAATTCGTTCCCACGGAGCAGCTGTATCTCCATGAGTGTTACTCGGCTCCCAGGTCCCCTGGAGCTGTTAAGACTCCATGGGATCGACAATAGGGTCCTTAGGACAGGGATACGTCTGGGCTGCGATCGGCGACAGGGAGAGGCTAGAGGTTAGTTGCCTCGGAGTCGTTAAGGCTCCGAGGGTACGGTAAATAGGTTCCACGGAGTTGTTGAAGCTCCGTGGGTTCGACAAATTAAACCTCTGTTCCCCTCTTAAGGAAAAAGCTGGGTTCATATGGATCAGCAGCGCTTACAGATCTTCACGCTCCTTTCCCGAACTCCACGTACTTTCTCTCTCTCCAACTTGGGCGGAAACTACCCAAGCCTTTTGTACGGTTAGCAAGCCAATAGCTAGCCGCCACGTGTGCCTACATTAAGACTGGCCAATAATGTGGCTCCACCATTTATA
>NW_005841942.1:1813838-1814835 GCF_000455745.1 Alligator sinensis
TTGCTAGTATCACTTCAGGCAGGAGGGGCGGATGCACTCCTCTGCTTAACTCTCTCCTTCAACGGCAGGAAGGCGTGGTCGGTAGAAGTGTCGCTGCGTCGCTAGGCGGGGTTGCCGGCGACGACGCTGCGTCGATGGGCAGAGTTGCCGACTGAACTCTCTCGGGTTCTTCCGAAGCTCCACCCTTCTTTTCCGGTTCTTCCACGCGGTCTCCCTCTTGCTCGGCGCCATATTGGACCGGTGTCTCAGGTTCCTTTTTCTCACCCGCTTCTTTGACCACCTGAACAGCCATCTGCAACTGGGCTTTCAAACTTAAATTCTGGTGCATTAGATTCATTACAGTACGAAAAGTTGCACCACATTCTCCCCCCTTCTCGTACTGCAAGGCCACTCTCTCATCCGCGGCTCATTCCTCTGCTCCCAGGTTTTCACGGAGCTCGGATGGTAGCTCGCGACCCCTTAATCTAGCCGCCATGAGGGGAGGGAACCGGACGATTGGCTCCGGTTCTTCACTCTCCCGAGCATATCCTAGGCATCGGGCACACTCCCGGGTGAAGGTCAGTTCCGTCTCGCCCACCGGGTTGGGTCCGGCGAGGGACACAGTATCGAGGGGCCTGAACAAGACCCGCTCGTTCCTCATTATACACCCGAACACCGCGGGGAGCAAATACACCTCCCTTTCTCTCAGGGCTCTGTCTTCGGAGACTCCCTCTTCTCCCTTCAGCGAAAGGCGTCCGCTCACAAATTTTTCACCTGTTCTGCCCGTCTGGTGGTAAGCGATATGCACTTCCAGCTCCTCAAAAGTTCTCACTTGGCGTTGGTTATCGCGCCAAGGGCAATTCCTAACCAATTCTAGCTCTAGCGTGTCTTCTCGCGATCCCATCCTCGTCGCCATGTGCGGGCCCTCTCCTGATCCCGCCTGGGTCGCCATGTGCGAGTTCTCTCCCGATCCCATCTGGGTCGCCATGTGCAAGCCGGGGGTGAGCCGGGGGCCCGT
>NW_005841942.1:1815372-1823190 GCF_000455745.1 Alligator sinensis
ATAATGTGGCTCGAATCTTAATACAAATGGCAGGAACTCCTTTGCATCGTGCATCAGTATAATGCAAAAGAAATGCACGATGCAAAGAAGGCTACAAAACTGGCAGGAAAAGCTCCTGCATGTGGGTCCTCTGTTGCAACAGAACACTCCACCGTGCAAAAGAGCTGCAATTTTGGCGGGAACATGATTTAGCGATGCCGAAGCACACTCAAACAAAAAAACCCCACAACTTTGGGTTATGACAGTTGTGTGCATCATTGGCTACATAAACTAGTGTGCTAAACCTATGAGTCAGTAGGTTTGGAAGGATGGTTGACTTATCACTATTCAGGGCATTTAAATCTCTGTAGGCTTTGCTAATTACTGATTTCACAAAATGTGTAATTTTTTTTCACTGCTGAGATAATTTTTTTGCCCCATTGAAATCAATAGTAAAATTCACATTTACTTTGATATGATCATGATTTCATTCTTTGATTAATAAAACCTTAAATAACAATGGCCATGTGTTCTACTCAGCTCTGTAACTGTTCTGAATTTGGATCCTTGGTTCTGCATCTTTATATTTATTGACGTCTTCAGTCAAAAGGGAAAACTTACATTTTGTGAGAGAATGATGAAGGATCCTGTGCCATCTGATGAACACTTTCTCTTTCTTTGCTATTTTGCTAATAAAAAATAAAGGTAAGAATGAGAATAGTGTTCTTTGCTTGTGGAAGGCACATTGCAGAAACCATATTGAAGTATACAAGCTTCTATAAAAGTATTACTTATACTTTTTATTCTATGACAGCTTTCACCATTTATAGGAATGTAGTACTGCCACAGTTATCTGTATAGATCTATTTGGTATTTCATTGTAATACATTTATTATTTCCTTATCTGAAAAATGCTGTTGAGAATGTATGTCATTGCTCCTTTTCATCCCCTAGCTGTCATGGGAACAACTCTCAGAATAGAAGTTCATAAAATTCATTAACAAAAAGGACCAAATGCAACAATGATTTATACCATGTGTAAACCTATTGGATTTAGTGGGGTTATATGAGTTGAATGTCTGGGATTAAGTGGCCCAATATTTTTATTGTTAGAAATTTGATATTTGTTCACAAAATCTGTTATTATTTTCACTCTTTTTTTAATTGTGCATGCAAGAGGTTTCATGTTTGGGAGTAAATTTTAAAGAAGATTGGCTAAAAACACCAAGTAAGAGAGTAGAATCCTCAATACAGATGAAAAATTGTAAACAGAAATGAGAATAAAAGGGAAAACTAAACCTAACCAGGATATCAATTCTAAAAAGGCTTTAGGCATCAGTCTATATGTTTATGAATGTAAGTTACTGACAATTAAAAATTAACATACTTTACTACACTAATATTATGAAAAAATTAGACACAGAATAAATGGGACATGTAAGGATTATACAATAATTTGGCAAGGCACTAGAGAAGTATTTAGGTATTACTGCTGGAATCTAATGGAATGAATTTTGATATAAAATATACTGAATATTAATAAATAATAATGCATGTGGTTGATATATGTAAACTATGAGTTCTGGTGTTAGATCTAAGAAATTCTGGGATCTGTAAGTAATTTTAGGATACCACTTTTATTTTGGTCACCCCAAAGTTATATACACAAAATGTTATATAGTGTGAGAAATGAATAATTGTTGGCTAAATAGACAATATTTTGTCATATTATAGTCCCAGAATAGCCATAAGGAAGAAGAATGTTTCCTTTACTTTCTCAAAAGAGAGCAATGAGAAGGAAAGGAAGAGACGAACCGAAAGTTAAATATACAACATCTCAATAAAATAATATAGGAATTATACACACACAGTATCCAGTGACTGCAGATAGAGGATTCTATATCTATTCATACTATTGTTTGTATTGAATTTTAAATATCTTGACTGAGGAAACATAGTCAAATCATTGTATTTATTTTGTTTTTTTTAATGTTTCAATGCATATGGATAAATGTACAATAAAGATGGAAAAAATCAAAATACGAATTGTAGGATAGGAGGAGAAAGTCATATAAATAAAAAATGTCAAAAACAGTTCAGGAAAGCATCATCCACATGTTAGACATTAGGTCATCACCCTAGAATCTAGGGCTTCCTCCCTAAAAAAAATCAGAAGTAGTAGAGTAAGAATTTAGCATCCTCAACCACACTGCTGCAGGAAGACTATTTTTTGGTTCCCAGGTGTGATTGCTATACACCAGAAATGGTATGGGTGTTCAAACAAACAGATTTTCATCAGAGGAAGACAAAGACATTTATTTCGGAGGAAAGAAATTTCTTCTCACCATAGTATGACAATGACAACCATAGTGAAATGGTCAGTAACATAACCCAGACTGGTTTCTGCCAGTCACCAGAGCACTGTCTCAGCATGCTGACTTAGGAGCCACTATGTTGCTGGCCCAGCTACCTTTGCCAGGTGGTCAGCTACATCTGATGCCTCTCATATTCCCACCACCCAGGGTGCAAAACTGTTCAGTTAAACCTCTGGTGTCTTCTGAGTAGTGAGATACATCTTGTCTATTACTGAAAAATGGGTATTTTGCAGTGCCTGCTGAATTTTATAAAGGAGAGTTTTGTTACATAGTAAACACATCTACGCATTGCCCTACAGTGATGTAGCAAAAAGTACATTGCTGTACAGCACGCTATGGCAATGTAGCAGTCACCTGGGTCTACACATGATCAGCAGCTACACTGCTGTAGTGGCACGCTCCCCTGGTATAGTACACAGTGAAATCTAACCTTGCACAACACACACAGCACAGTAACTGCCCATACTGTGTGGAATATGGGGCCGCTACAGGACAGGCTTGGCAAAGGGCCCTGTAGGGAGGGTATCAGGGCTGGGCAAGGGGTGCACAGGCCTGATGGGTAGAAGATATCATCTGGGAGACCACCCAGAAGGAGGCATGGGACTGGTGCAGCAGGAGCTCTGGGTGCAGATGGAGGCCCTGGAATGGGAGCACATTGATCTGTTCTGGCAGACCTGCACAGTGGAGGCTGCGGACACCAATTACTGAACCCTGGACACCATCCTGGACTTGGGAGTCATGTTCATGTCCTCCACTGCCCAGCCCCCATTCATGAACCCTCAGGGCCCCTGGATCCTGCCTACCACCCTGAAGCAGGCCCCCACCTGGTCCTGGGAGGAGGTCTTCTGGTGCCTTCTGCCTGCAGGAGCCCCTGTGCTGTCCTCTGTCCTGGACCTGCCACCACCCACCTGGGCCCATTACCACTGCTCTTCCCCATGCCACATGACTAAGGACCCAGATCTGCCTCATGGGGACATCTGGCCCTGCTCTAGGGCAGCTTGCGGAGGAACCACTCATCCTCAAGGAGTGCTGTCCTAGCTGGTTGCAGAATGAGGCCAACATCCACTGGGGTCGCTGCAGACCCTGGATCAGTGGGGAAACAGCCTGAGGCTGTGGTGCTAGGCATCTGCCCCCTAGAACCCCCCATCCCACAGCCTCCCACTCTGGGACTGAAAAACAGAGACATTGTAAATAATTTTGACATTGTAAAGTGTTTTTTTTTCATTGTTGGTGGGTGGGGAGAATGGTGGAGGGGGTCTCTTTGTTGGAGAGGGAGGGGGAAAGGGGTTCTGTGTTGGGGGGAGGGATGGGGATGGGTGTTGTGAGGGGAATAAAGATTTTTTGTTTCAAACATGTGCCTAATCTGAGTGGTGCTGGCGGTGGGCAGGGGGTAGGGTGTGTGTGGGTGGTGAAGCAGGTGGGCTTCCGTGGGGAGTGCAGGAGGAGGGGGTCAACTAGGGCCTCCCACACCCAGTGCCCTGGCTCTCACTGACAGGTGCATGGCTCTTCTGGGGCCTGGGTGAAAGGGCCTGTTGGAGCCAGCAGTGCCAGCGCCATGGCCAGAAGGAGCATGGGACACTGGTCATCACTCCCAGGGCCCAGGCTGGAGCAGCAGGGTGCTGGGAGTCACTGGAAGGGGCAGGGACTGAAGCAGCCATGGTGCAGGGAGGCAGGGTGGGCAAGGAGGGAGCTGCTATATTCTGTTTCTGCACTGAGCACATGGCTCCTGGGCAGAAAAGGGGCTGGCCAGGGATCACAAGGTGGGGCTGTGTTTCCAAGATAACTGCCAAGTGCCAGCAGCAGATTTTGGATTTTAAAGATGGCTGCCAAGTGCTGGAAAGTAGGGCCAAACACTGAAGCTCCCCACAGTGGCCACAGGGGCACATGGCCACAGGGGCACATGGCAGGGCTAAATATAGTGCCAAGTCCCTGCACATGTAGATTCCTGCCAAAAATTGCTTACTGCCTATTAGCTTAGTGAACAGTAAATTTAGTCATGACTAATTGCACGTGTAGATGCACCCACTGTCTTTCCACATTAGCTTCCCAAGTTAAGCCAACAGATTTAACTAAATGATGTCAGGCACATATTCAGCCCCTGGAAGGGCTCAGAATAGATGTATAGCTTAAAACCACCTTAATTTTTAGAATGCCGCCTACTTTGTCTTCTGATTTATCCATTAGCTAGTTAGTTCTCCAAAAATAAAATACTGTTTAGAAAGACATTAGCATATAATGGTCATGTTCAGGGTATATTTAAAATGATGGGTGCCAGCTGATTTTAGAATGTGTGATGGTACCAGGACACGTTGCAGCAGCACTCCAGCAATTCAGTATACTGTATAAAGAGGTTGTTCTTATCCTGCTTTCTACTGCTCTCCAAAATGCTATGGGTGACAAGGGAAGTATACTGATTTGGCTTATTTTCCCCTCCCTGTGCATTCCAATTATACCACTGAATTTGAACAGAGGAAAAGATACTGAAAATATACTGGAAATGACAAAAAAAGGTGATGCCCAGCAAATGGACAGATGGAACTTGAACTGACATAAGGCCTAGAATATGCAAACATCTTTCAGGCAGTCCCAGAGGATTTACAGTGGCACATTCTTTTTGACATTGAAGAAGGTACAATATTTTAACTCTCCACTACAAGTATCCCTCTGTCTTTGCTGTGTTCTTTGTATAATTTGAAACAGGGAAGACAAGACACAATTTTGTTCCCATTGAAAGACTATTAATGCCACCAAATGATTTAAGATTAGATATGGATATCAGCAAGGTTGGAGGAAACAATGGATAAAATTGATGATGAGACTAAAATTGCTGTGGTACTGAACACCTTATTTAAAGTCTGTTCCTAATAAAAATGTAAAGAAAAGAATGTTGTGTAGTGAATAAGATAGGAACATTATAGAGAAAGCTCTGATATACAGGTAAATAAGGTAATAAACAGAAAAGATGACTGGACTAGGGATCTGCAAACCTCAATTTGGGAATGAACAAAGCTCTGAGATTTTTTTTCTGCTGATGCAGGATCCAAGCTACTAAAGATTATAGGACCATGAGATCCAAGTAGCCTGTTTCATGAGAGGACCCAAAGTCAGTTGGGCCCTGTCACACCAGAGATATTTGAAATACTAGTGTAATACCTATGGCTCATGTTATATTTCCAAAATGTGGACTCTCCATAGACATTTATTAAAAGGTGCAAAGACAGGGGCATTTCAGTTGCACTAATGACACATTTGGATAAATGAAGAATTTAGGGGGCTGATGGTCCTTTCAAATTGATTTCCAATTTAAATGAGAACTGACCCAATATCTTTTTCAGGACTGTGTACCCAAATATGATTTTGTTGGTCTGCAAAGTCCTTGGAAGTTATATGCATTAAGCAACTAAGAAACAATCTACAAGGAGTTTTGTATGTAGAGCATCCTTCATTTCTCTCACAGAATCTACATATAATATCACATTAAACAACATATTATCAGGATTAAAATGAATTCATTTTCTATCAGAATGGTTCTTTATTTACTATGCTATAGTGGTATCCAGATTCTGATTCTTTTACAATAAGGTACTTTCAGACTAACCCTACTGAAGTTAATGAGCATCTTATCTGTGGTTGTGAGTAGATCCAAGACCAATGCTAGAGACTTAATAGGGCAGCATTGCACCCTGGGCAGTGGCAGTTCAGGGAGCAAGGGCAGCTTCCATGCTGGCAACAGTAGCTCAAGGCTCCCCTTCCCCCACAATTACATTACTGCTCAGTGCCGTCAGAAATAGTCAAGTTACACCTACATGTACAAGTGAAGAATGAAACCTAGTGTGTTTTTTCTCCCTCCCTCTCTCTCTCTCTCTGTCTTTTTTATTACTATGTCTAGAATAATAAAATCTGTATGTTGCCTTCACATGCCATTCCATAATAAGGGCCATGTCAGACCGCTAATTTTTAAATATAACTGCACCAAAAATAAATTATGAGTTTCCTTAAAATCTGATGGTACAGTATAATCCTATAATACCAAGAAATTCTTCTTTTCCTAACTAAGAGACTCATTCCAGCTGTCACAGTCTGTTCATTAGCAGAATAAAATGCAGAATTATTTTATTGGACTATTGGATACTGCACACCATACTATATTGTCAAAAGTGACTGCCGCCTTGAACTAACTACAGACTTACTATTACTCAGGTTCATTCCAGCTCCCATTATTGGCATTAACACGGGAAATTTAATTGAATCACTGAGGTGAGTCCCATCTCTTTAACACTGAAATAAAGAGAAATTAGTGAACATTTCAAACACAGGGGTCCTGATCCTGTAATTTGGTATGTATGGGCATATTCTCGTGCAGCATAGATTTAGCACACATTTAACTGTGCGCATTGAGTATTCCCATAGAAGGCACTGGGAGTACTCAAGGATGCACGGTGCTAGTACCTATGTAAGTTGGTGCAGCATTCAGGACATAGTTATTTTCAATTTTTTCTTCTGGCTGCAGCCCATCATATATACTCTTTCATTGTTTGTTAGTAGTAATAGTCTCACACACATTCAGATATAATTGATTACAGCTGAGGTGAATGCAGGAGCACACACGCACAAAGGAATAAAATGCTGTATCTGTAACTAGTGAGATCATTACGGATAAACCAGACAGATCAATCACGCAAACAACTATACTTGTCTCCTACTTTTCAAAATTTGTTTTGATTTTACCAGACCAAACCAAAGTACTGATAAATGGATTTGTCCCTTTAAAAACATTTTATAGCATACAAGGCTAATGGGAAGAAGAAAAAAGCTTTTTCTTTCTTTCAGTGCCTTGTGATTTGAACAGAGAGAATCCCAAAGTATTAGCCCAGTAGTCCACCCAAGAGGATTAATTTTTTCAGAGCCACCTAAGTGATTTAGAAGTTTAAATGTTATTTTCAAGAGTTACTTAGGACCAGATTTTCAAAGGCAATGTGTGTTTAACACTGCAGATAAGATTTGCAAAATCACCAAAGCAAATTAGTCACATACCCTCTATGGGCGCTTCCACACAAGCACCCACATGCCTCTTGCCCCACCTCAAACCCCTTTGAGGTGGGGCAACAAGCACATGCACGAATGAAAAAATGTTCCCCGCGCTGCAAGTTTGCAGCGCGGGGAGAAAATTAGACCCCTGGATATCCAGGGGTCTAAAAAAATCGAAGCTTAAAAAAGCGGGGCAGGCAACCAGAGGCTGGGACCTCCATGGAGATGCTCTGGCTGCCAGAGAGTCTCTATGGTTGGCCCCTTGCCCTGGTACTGAAACACATGGCCGGCCAGGCAGCATGTTTCAGCACCAGGGCTCCAGGACTGGTGAGTAAGCGGTGGGGAAACTGAAGGAGGGGGGAGGGGACCATGGGGGGGGATCCCTGATGTCCCCGCATACTCCCCCAGCCCCCCCCCCGGCTGGCCCCTCCTCTGT
>NW_005841942.1:1823349-1851370 GCF_000455745.1 Alligator sinensis
ACAAAAAAGTGGGGGCTGGGTGGGGTCCCCATCGGGAGGTCTGGGGAAGTGTGGGGGTGGAGCTGGGTGGGGCAGCCATTGCGGGGGCTGCAGCAGCTGGTGGGGATGGGGCCAGGTGGGGTAGCAATCAGGGGGCTGGAGTGGGGCATGTGGGCCTTACAGAGGGGGTGGTAGTCCCTACAGGGGCCATTTGGCCCCCATTGGGGGGCTGAACCCCCTGTTGGGGAGCCGAACCCTTTGTTTGGAGAACAACCCCCCTGTTGGGGGGTTGATCACCTTGTGTGGAGGCTGAACCATTTGGGGGGGGATGAACCCCCTGTTGGGGGGCTGAATCCCCTGTTGGGGGGCCATAGCCCTTGTGTGGGGGCTGAAACCTCTTTTGGGGGCCGAACCCCTTGTGTTGGGGCCATACCCCCTGTGTAGGGGCTGATTCCCCTGTTGGGGGGCCATAGCCCTTGTGTTGGGGGATGAACCCCTTGTGTGGGGGCCATCGCCCTGTGGGAGGGCAGCAAAATATGTATTCATGAATTCATAAAACCTGTATTTAGAGTTCACTTTATTATTATGATAAGAGACTTGCTTTAACACTGTAGATATATCAATAAAACATTGTCCAACTGATCGCTCTCTCTGTCTCACTCTCTCTCTTTATAGTGGTCTTTTGTTTTATTTGTGGAGGAACATGGATTTGAGGGTATTTTAGAGAGTGACTTTGGGATTTGTTTTATCAGGGATTTTTCAGTTTTCCAATAGGGAATACCAGAATTCCTGCTAGGGAGGCCAGTAGCAGGACCCTGCCTGCTCAGCGCTGGCACCTTGGACCCATCTGGCTATAGCTGACATCCTGGCCAAATGGGGCCAGGAGGACATGCTTTGACAGTTGAAAGGGCATTTGTGCCTGAAAGCTTGCAAAGAATATTTTTTTCAAACTATTTAGTTGGTCTAATAAAAGATATCACATCTACCCAAAGAACCTTCTCTGCCTATAGCCTGTAGTGAGAAATTTGGAACCCATAGTTGATAGTGCCTCATGATTTTGGATGCCTAATTTTTGGTGAAAAGTTCAATTTATCAAATAGTTCTGAGCTGATCATTTATCTTTTGCAAAGTACATCTCTGGTCAGTATCTTTAAACCAAAAATCAAGACATTCAAATTGCTAATTGTGTTTTTAAATTTAGGTCCTTTGACAAATGGATGATTGTCTATGGACGTGTCTACATGAGGTACTGACTGTGCAGTAGTCAAATAATACTGTGCAGTAGCACATCACAGCACTGACAGTGCTAATACATTACCGTGCAGCATTATTAGGCTGCTGCACAGGAGTGTCACTTAAAAGGTGTTTGCTGTCACTACTACACAGTATCTCTGGTTATTGAACATTTATTTAGTACTTGATTATACAACTACTAAATAAATGTGCAATAACCACTGCACAGTAGCAGCTCATGTAGACATGCCCTATTTGAAGTAAGTTGGCAGTCTACATCCCATTTCTGGTGTTTATTTTCCCATGTCACAATTGCTTCAATAGCGGCACTAGAATCTCACCCCTGAATGTAGAAATTCACTCACTGAATCAAAATACCAGCACTCTAGGCTCCTCTGGCATCCCATGGTGGCATTTCTATGAGCCATCCCTTCACTCTAGAAATGATGGTTCAATATAGGCCTTAATATGTAAATTGTTATAGATCCTGAAGCCCAAAATAGGCTTCTGTTTTGTACAAATATGCTAAGTGACATGGCCAGTGGGCTCGCTAGTTTTCATGAAACCAAAGCAAAACTGTGATGCTAAGATGTTGATATTTCATGGTAACAGTATTTCAATTCTAAAATAAGTAAGAACTTTCTTCCCCTGCATATTTGAAGCTGTGGAAATTAATGTCATGGTTGAAGGCATTCTGAAGTCAGCTGATGGAGGGGAAAATTATTTATTTCATTATCATAGACATAGCTTGGATTAATGCAGCCAATCAAGCATTTTTGAGGCTCTGAGATTTGGACATTTCTAATCACAGTGTTAGATACTATGTCACAGCATCACCTTGCTACAGTTCCCCAGATATAGAATAGATATTCTGACAATAAATAAATAAACAAACAACACAAAAGTCTTTCTCTCTATAACAGTAATCCGATTGAGAGATATTTGGTGGAACTAATATTTAGAGACTTCAGTTTCTGCTGAATATTTTGCTATTGCATTTATAACTTTAAAAATGATGTATGCTATCACTAGAAGGACACATAACTGCAGGAATTAAATCCTGTCAGAGTTCCTGGCATCACCTAGAACAATTAGAATCTGTGCAATTTGGCTCTTTTTAAGTTGCAAATGCTTCAGGAATTAAACATCTAGACTTTATTATGATATAACTTAGATGCAGTACAAATGTTCTACAGAAAATTTTGGCCCTAAGTAGAACATTTACACAGTAAAGACACTTCAAAAGAAGACCAACATGTTCTTCTCTTTTATTGGGCTTTGTAGTATTGAACATTGTTCATAGTAGTTCAAAATTATATTCATTTGTGTTCCTGTACCTAAATATATGCACTCAATTTTTGTTTTACTCATTTTCCCTCTCTGCTTTGACTACAGTTCTGGATTGAAGGATCAGTTTATTCCCCCTGGCAGCTTTGCTGATATACAGTGGTAGCTACTATCAAAAGTTCAAAAGCTTGCACAGCCAAATGCTGAAAAGAAAGAAACTACAGAGCCTTCCCCCTGCCCCCCCAGGAACTATTTTAATAGAAAAGTAAATATCTGGTGCATTGGTAGTGACAGGCAGTATTCAGGTGATCATGTTGGTCTTCAAAAACTTAGATGTCATGCCTGGAAACAGCTAAGGATCCCCAGCAACAGCTTCCCATTTTAACTGCCTCAACTATCAAACCTCTGCTGAACAAATGCTGGCAGCCAAAGTGTGAATAAAATAGTAATCTGATGAAATTGCTTCAATATTTGGGTCGTTCTGTTTGAGGCTGCTTTGTATTAACGAGGATATCCTCCAAACATATTTTAGTGAGACAGAAATTTTATCACAACTGGTGATGATAACACATTGGCCAGCAGCCATGGAAAGTCTTTTACTGCTCAGTAGGGCTGAGCAAAATTTCGCTGGCTGTTTTCTTTCAACACTGTTTTGACTTGTTCTGAGCTCAAAACAGTAAAATCAAAATGAAATGAAGGGCTTCAAAACAGCCTTGAAACAAAAGGAGTGCAGTCAAAGCATTTTGAATGTTTCAAAACATTTTGAGTTTCGAAGCTCAAGCTGGGCTTGCCTGCAGAGAAATAGAAAGTAAGGAGAGGGAGGTGTGGTGGGGAAGGACTGCTCTAATACTGACTGTGTAGCTGGCCAGTGACCATGATCCTTCCATGAGGACCCTTCCAATCCCAGTGCTCTGGGGGAGGGATTGAAAACAGCATAAAAGGCAGCATTGTTTGAACTGCCCTGCTTTCTCCCTTGGGTTCTGACAGTTACTAAGCTATCTTCCAGCAGCTCAGGAGCATTAGATAACAAAGGCTACTACTACCATTGATTTGAATGATTTCCTACTTGCTAACCTAGAAAGTGGGATTCCACAATATCTTTCGCTTTCTTCTAGATCCTTTTGTTTTATTATTATATTAATTGATTTTTTTTTCAATTTTATCATTATATGCGATATTACACTATAGAATGTATATAGGAAGGGAGATATATTTATATTTTATTTCTATATTTATACCTTGTGGCATATTACATACATTATAGAATTTATATAGGAACACAGATATATTTATATATTTGTATAAAAACAAGACACTATGAAACACTCCATGAAGTGTGGTGGAAAGACAGCTGGCAAGCCTTTGCGCAGGGGTGGAAGAAGGGGTAGAGGAAGAGGTGTAAGTCTCGCCCCCCCCAAACTAAGATACAGCCTCTTTCCTACAACTGGGAGCAGAAGCAGCAAAGAGAGGGGAGCAGTGCCACTGCCTGTGCCACAGACCAAGAACACCAGCCATAACCATCCCACTACCACCATGACAACAAGCAGCAGCACCAGCACCTGCATGACAGTCTCCTCCACCCCCATTTCACTTCTCATGCTAAGCCTTCCAGTGCCAGAGAAAGAGCTGGAGCTGGATCTGAGTGCCACTTCTGGAGCTGGATCGGAGTGTCACTTCCCTTGACCTACTGGCAACACACCTACCAATGCAGCCCAGGATGCCATTAGTTCTGGCATAGTGGATTGCACCTGGCATATTGAATTGGACTGACTCCCTGTGCCAAACCCAGGCTGGATCCAGATCACAGATTGATTCCACCCACCAGATCCAGCCCACAGATCAGCCCCAAGCTACTTATCCAGACCATGGGGCTAGAAGCTTGGGCACCACTGGGATATACCAAGGAAAACTGTTTTTATAAGTATGTCACATGTGATAGAAACCAATCTTCCTGAAATACTTCTGGGTGATCTACACTATCACTTAAACATTCTTAGAGCTGGCATCTTTTTAACTAATGTTAATGGCTTTTGCATATTTTTTTTTTCTTTTCTTGTACAGACAAAATAGAGTGATAGAAATGTCTAAAGTCTCACTGCATTAATACTGGCAGTTTAGAAACTATAGGCTTGTAGCTCTCATGGACACAAGTGTGCTCCCACGATGATGTAATAGGCACCTGAAGCTAATAGGACCACTCACAGTGTGTAAAAATTAAGCATTGGTATGAGGCTTCACAGACCTCTGGGCACAAGAAGATCAATTGTGCAATCTTTTCTGACTTAAACCTTTGAAGTTAATAGGCCTACTCATGTGAGTAAATGCTCACCAAAGCAAGAAAGGTTTATGACTTCGCCTGATTTGAGCTGCTTTCACAAAAGGCCAGGGGAGGTGGGGTATTTCAATAATATTAACATGTACAGTATGTAGAAAGCTTTGACTGTGAGCTTACTTTAATTGGCTGGATTTTTTAGACATGCATACACTGTATAGTTAGACAGTCTTCTCTCCTTCTCCTCTTTTCTTATCTGCTACTACTTTTTCCTGCCATATGCCATTAATGTAATCAGGGGCCACTAGGGCAACTCACTCTCAAGCTCAGATATTGAAAAGTGTAGTACATGATCAAAGCCCAGGGTCAGTGTGAGCACCTGGCTGTCTT
Organism: Alligator sinensis; assembly: GCF_000455745.1. Classification (NCBI taxonomy): domain Eukaryota; kingdom Metazoa; phylum Chordata; order Crocodylia; family Alligatoridae; genus Alligator; species Alligator sinensis. Next base: position 1,828,511 of record NW_005841942.1, read on the forward strand.
TGATCACCATCATTAGTTATGACAAGCAGGAATCCTCCTCTCCTCTTAGAAAAATGTTCAAGCTTTCAGTATATTTATTTTGGTCTCATACTGAGTGTAAAATAGACTTGTGATAAAACCTGCAGCATCCTGTTGGAAAGCTAAACTACTTCAGAACTTTATGTATGGATTTCATGGACCCCAAAAGTACAAAATACTGTATGATGCCTTTTATCCCACGATGTCATTTCCAAAGTACCTGTCCAAAGCAAAGTAAGTATAGCTGAAAGAGGCGTAAAAAGCAGTAGATCTGAGCAGAAAGAAAATGTGCATCCTGATTTTCAATTATTTTGGCTTATTTATTTGCAATTCTTATACTATCTGAAATTTCTTCCTATAGTCTTCTTTATTTCCTTTTTATAAGTGTAAGAAAGTCTAACATACTTTATTATAGAATAAGGTGTCCACAAAGCAGATTACTTCTTATCTTCATCTCTTAGACATTGGCTTATTCCCTAAAGAATAACAGTTTACATTCTTTCCGGAATCTTTCCAAAAATTCCTATTATTATAATTCTGGATATATATTTTTAAAATCCATTTTATAATCCTCTTAGGTTCTTGGCTTTAATGAAGCCTTGTGGCAATGAGTTCCAGAGGGAAATTATAGCTATATAAAAAAGTGTTTCATGTATTAGTTTAAAATTTATTCCCTTCTGATTGCATTTAAGATCGCCTTGCTCTTGTATAATATGTAAAGTGGTACACAGAAGAACCTGGTAATCTTGTTATTTCCTTTGTACACTTTATTTCACTTTGACCATCATATCTTCCCCTCTTTCTTATGCTCTTATATTTCAGAATAAATTTAATTCAGTTGCATGAAAATAATGCATGGCATTGAAAACCAGGACAATATATAATTTCAAAAACTCTCAAAACAAGAAAACACCACCAACAAAAAATATAATATTACATTACATCACAGGGGATGTATCCACATGATACTTTTACTGTGGAGTTGCCTAATTAGCTCCACAGTTAAGTCTTAGCATCTACATGTGCGACCTTATTAGGCCTGCAGTAAACTAATTAAGTCCACCATAGGTTAGTACTTGTAAACCCAAATACTATCCTATGGCAGCATTATTTAGTGTGCTGCAATGCATGTGTAGATGCTGATGGGGTTGGCTGGGGCACATGGGTGCTTCAGTGTAGGGGCTGCCTGCTGGCTAGCTCCACACTGGAGCAAACCTTGTGCCTCAGCCAGCCCATGGGCTGCTATGACCCAGTTCAACTTGCTGTGCTCCTGGGTGCATATGTAAATGCAGCTCCCAGAAGGAATAAAGTACAGTGCAAACTGTGCCAGGGTTTATTGCATTGCACATATAGATGCACTCAGGAAGTAGTTTTCAACATTGCAGTCTTTGATTTCATAAGCAATCACTGTATTTATGTACATAGAATGGGTAATTGCCCATGCAGTTATATATTAGTTGTGGAACTAGACTTATAAACACATAATTTTAGTATTTGTGTACATTATCTTAAGCTCAGTTTTCATCCTGCAATTTTTATGCTGCAACTGAGCCTCAGCATTTAAAAATTTGGTTCATAATATTTTAAAACCATGTAACAGGGTGCTCTGTCCCCTTAAGAGGAAACAGCCAGCATAGCAGAGGGCTGTAGCAGTGCCAAGGCTAATGAGCGAGTAGATCCCTGGGAGTCAAAACCCCAGCAGGCAAAACAAGCCGGAGGTATGGAAGAGAAGCACCAGAGATGAGAGACTTCTTGGCAAGGAGAAGGGCAAGCCTGCTGTGGGAAGACTGGAACTGCAGTAGGTCCCTCCCAGTGTCCATGGAAATAGGGCTTTTTGTATACTTGCTTTATGTGTTAGAAGGATGTATATTATTGGAAGTGCGGAGAGATGCCCCAGGGACCAAAGATCAGCTGGTTTAAAAGACTGTTTATCACTCAGCCTTGCTGAGAAATGCTTATGGATCAAAAGCCTGGGTGAAGAGGTTCAGAGGTGACAACCTGCTACAAGCCACCATTGTAATATACTACACAAATCCAGTTTAAAGTCAGATAGCATTAATGGGGCCTAGACAGACAATCTGATAAACCTATGACCACAAGGGGCATTCACTCCATTCCATGTCCATCCTACCAAGATGGGTAGAAATACTGGTTTGATATTTTCTTCTCATATAGTCTCTCCAGATAGTGCTAACTGTGATATTTTTGACTGTACTGAGAACTCTGAAATGCAAGCATGAGTTATCAGGGAACCAGACTTGTATCTTGAGTCCTGTGTCCATGCAAGAAATTGGATTAGATCAGGCTTGTCCAACATATGGCCCTTGGGCCGCCATGCGGCCCGCCAAGCCATTTTCTGAGGCCCGAGGTCCTTCGCTTGGGACAGGTGGGTGGGGGAGGGGAAGGGAGTTGCTCACCCCCACGGGGCTGGGCTCGTCACATGAGCTAGGTCCCACCACCGCCACCCTGGGGGCGGCACGGCACGGGGCTACCCCAGCCGCGGTTGATGGGACGAGCTGGGGACAGTGCCTGCTTTTACCTCCAACCGGCTCAGCCCCTTGCCTCCAGCATTCTGCCCACATCCCAGGACCCGCCGGGCTCAGCGGCCATGAAGCAGGAATAGGGCATGGTGCCTGGTGCAGGCAGTCAGCAGGGCAGCCCTGGGGGGGGGGGGGGCTCAGCAGGCGGGGTCCTGGCGTGACCTCTGCGGGGCAAGGTGGTGGGAGCCAGTGTCTGCCAGAACCTGCACTCCGGGCTCGCAGCACTGAGGCTGCTGGGGCTCCATGCACGGGCAGCTGGGCACCACGGTGAGTGGGGCTGTGCGGGCAGGCGGGTGAGGGGCTGCGGTGCAGCGGCCACCTCACTTCAGCCCCCCTCAGGCAGCGCCGGCTCATGGGGATGCGCTGCTCAGGGGATGAGGATGTGGAACTATTTATTTCTCCCCTTCAGTCTCTGGGGCAGTAGCTGGCTGGATGCAGAATGGGTCCCTCCTGCCCCTGCCCACCAGCAGCTACCATGAACCTTGCAGTAAGAGGCAGGTGTAGTAGGGCTGGACAGGCAGGGTCTCTGTGGCCCAGGACAGAGGGCGTTTGAATATGGCTCACCAGCCCACTGGGTGATAAAAAGTTCATGATCTGGCCCCGCATTCAAAAAGGTTGGACAGCCCTGGATTAGATGATACTTGAGTTCCCCTCCAATACTATGATTCTAGGAGTCACTTAAGATCCTGGCTGGATAAAAAGCTCACTTTTTAATAAGAATCTATCCCCCTTTAACTCCCTCTACAAATAGGCTTAGCAGCTCTGAATCTCAGCAGTTCTATTTTTCCCTATAAACCTATCCTGCAAGGCTTATATTTCATTGATACCTAGGTCTGAGGAACTTGCACATTGAGCTATAATCCAGAAGTCTTTTGCACATGGCTCTAGTTCAGGGGTAGGCAATCCCCAGCGCACGTGCCAGAGCATAGCATACAAAGGCATTTTTCTTGGCATGTGTGCCTCAAGCCAGATGGTGGGGAAACTGAGGGGCTGGATCCTTGTTGTGGCAGTGCAGCCCTGGCCCCTTCCTTTCTATCCACCTTGAAGAAACTGGATTTCTTAGCTTTTCTGTCAAACTACAAATTTCATCTCCTTTTTAGATATGTAGGGATGAGTACAGGAGTATTGCTGTTACTGCTGTTTTTGTCATCATCATCATGATAACCCTATTAAGACTGTAATCCATTTGTGCTAGACAGCATGCAAAGATATAGCAAAACTATCCTTAAGACTTCATAATGTAAACAGATAATATAAATGAAGAGCTGTGGAGAAAACAAGAGGTGATGGGCAAATTAATTGTCAAGACAACTGAGAATTAACAATGCTTGACTACAGAAGAGTGGAGTTAGGAGCTTGCACTTCTTAGGTGTTTTATGTAGAGAAAGGTAACTAGTCATTTTAGTCTGAAGTCAGGCAAAAGGCAGAGAAGGGGGGCACTTTAGAGTCTATCTGCTTCAGAGAGGCATAAACTTTCATAAGCAACAGCCAATTTTATCAGATCCTATGCATTCAATGCGTGAAGACATGCATTTTGACAGCCTCCCCACCCCCGGAGCAGGGAACTGCCTAGAGATAGCCAACACTAAGGGTATATGTCAACTCCTGGCCCTTCCTGGCTCTCAGGTCACTGACATCTGAACATTATATGCTTTTGTTGACTTGGAACCCACAGTGCTGGGTCCTCTTGCAAGTATAAGCATCTAACATTTGTTATTTTACTTAGCCAGGAAGAGGGAGACCTATATTAAAAGCTCCACTCAGCTTGGGAGCACTCAAACCAATATCTCCAAGCTCCCAAGAGTTTGTTTTAAGTGCCAGGCTACAGAATAGTCTGGGTGAGGTTATCCTCAATCTCTCCTTTAAAAGCCAGATCATTATGTAGGCAATAATAATGAGAGAGTCATGAAACCATTTTATATTAGATATTAATTTAATGAAAGGGACCAGAACCCAGGACTTCTTGCACCAAGATGAGTGACCTCAGCACTTGCTTGCTTGTGCTTTCTGACTTTCTTTCCAGCTACCTAGCCCTTGCATTCTTGAATATACAGTGGTCCAGCTTTGCCATAAGAGGCAAAGGGTGCAATATATAGCTTAATAGTAAGGGCATTCTACCGGGAAGTCACATATTTGGGCTTGAATCCCTCAGGCTGAGAAGGAGGGCCTAGAACTCAGCAACTAAGTGTACATGTAAAACATGGATGTTTATAAAATCATTAGAGTATCACTATAGCACGTATGTTCTATAGTGAGCTAAGTGATGTTGAGAAACTTTTCTACCTTCTGCTGGTTGCCATTGTCCCATGAGTAGCTGGTTCATTCCTGAAGTGACCTCACTTTTTGGTGTGTCAGCTGCTGATTAGAACCATCGGAAGTCCTTGAACCCTGGTTATGCCAGCTACTTCCTGTCACCAAACCTTCTGGCAGCATAATTGGGTAAATATAGATAAGTACTTAGGCATTTATTTCACGAGTCTGAACCTGTGACTTGTCCAGGGTCACATAGTGGGCAAGTAAGAGAAACATAGAAATAGAATCCAGGTCTCCTGAAACTAGGGCTCAGTGAATCATGCTTTAAATTGTGACCTGGCCACATGTTAAAGCAATTAAGGACATGATAAAACAAGGGACAAGCCACAAAGTTTTTCCACAAAAAATGTGTAATAACTGTAACTGGTTTCTATCACATCATTAATTCAATGGAGCACCAGACACTCCTGCAGCTGGGAGCCCAATCAGTTGATGGGGCACCCAACCCACTTGTGCATGGCAGGAGCCATGATTGTGAAATCTGTGCGGGCCGGGAGCGACCCGAGCCCTTTTCCATGCTGCACGTGGGCTGTGGCCAGCAGCCCGGGCACGCTGGATCGGAGAGGGAGGGCGACGAGCTGGAATTAGGCACAAACGCTTAGTGGTAGTTTTAAAGATAGTTTACTTACACCGAGATGGCAGTGGTGTAGGCTGGAGAACTTGCTTGAGTTTGCGGTTACAGACACAGACAACATGGACGGTCGCGTGGAGTTTGCTAGGCTCCACGGAACAGAGCTCCGGATGCTCTGGGTGAACGCGCCACCAAAATCGAAATCGGAGATACGTCTTATAAAATTTGCGATCAAAGACGGGAAGAGGTGGGCGATGGATCAGGTCGCCAAGCTCCTCTGAATCTCACACAGGGTCTCTATTACCCTGCCGTGTATCCAGAGTCCCCACGAGATGGATGTGGAGTCCTCTGCGGCTTGGGCGGAAACTGCTCAAGCCTCTTATACGGCTAACAGGCCAATCGTTAGCCCCCACGTGGGAATAATTTAAAACTAGCCAATAGTGGGGAACAAATTTGCATACTGGTGGCGGGAACTCTTTTGCACCGTGCATTCCTCTTGCAACTTGAGCAATGCACTCTGCAAAAGAAGCTGCAGAAAGGTGGGAAACTCATCCCTGCACCGGGGTTTTCCTCTGCAACAGGAAACTCTCCCGTGCAATGAAGCTGCAACTTGGCAGGGATAATTCTGGTGCCGAAGCACACACAAAATCATGCCTTTGGGTCATGACAAAATCAAGCATCAGATCCCATTGTGCCTTTCCCTGCATATCTAGCAGGGGTGAGGGTCACTATCTCAGTCACTCAACTACACTTCAAGATTAGACCATTTTCTTTAAAGACACAGTATATTTACACTTTCAGTTGATGATTGTGAGAGTGTTAGAGGTGAATTTTATCAGCTTGAATATATTTCCCCCAGACATTATAAATTTATTGGTTTTCAGGGGGTGCTTAGAGCATAAAGTGGGTGTTTTTAGTGTGTTCTTTTTATCTGGATACGTCAGAATATTTCGAAAGGAAATATGAGCTAAAATATCTGGTCTTGCAAACTGATCTGCTACCACTTTAAGTTGCTCTCGTTTTCTACAGTGATGTCTGAGAACTCATCTATTTGCAATATCATGTGCCTAATGCTGCAGGCATATGGATGTTTAGGGCAGCACATTATTGACAAATTCTCCTGACTGATGATTTATTATGTACATCAGTGGGCAACACTTGTTCTGTCCTTGGAGCCTGTTTTTGCCACTCAGCTCATCTTGGAGAGACATGCTGTGCAGAAACAGGTACATGACTTGTTCTATCCAGTGGAGCTTTCTATAAAGCCATATTTTTCATTCTGATTCATGTTGGCTTTAACCCCTTGTTGGCTTTAACCTCTTCGGTCTCTTCTCTGAACTACAAATTCCCTACAAGTGTGGCATTCAGAGCTGAATCTTAATTGCGCAAGTTGCCTTCAACAGAAATACTAGGGAGGAAGAACTGTTCCTTAATCAGTAGATTTGTTCAAAACAAAAGGCTTAGGGATAGATTGTGAACCCCTCCCTCCTGTCAGTTACCATTTTCTCAGTGAGGCTGTTTGTGCAAATGGCTTGAGCAAAGCTTGATTTCCCTTTGGAAAGCAATAACAAAATATCTGTTGACTTCAGAAGAGTAGGATCAGACTCCAGGATGTCTTTTAAAATTGTAAAGTGTACCACAGTCATTTCTAAAACCTCTGTGGTGTTGATGTGCCATATAGCATTTTCAAATACTAATTTATAAACAGTAATACTTTTGAATTTAACAGAAAATGTATACATATACATGTATATGCCTATCTTCCAAAAAAATACAGTTACTGGGACTGCCTTTATAGAATATTGTGATACTAGCTGTACAGGGTTATTAGCTAACAGGGACATTCTTCATTTACTCTCGCTTTACTTCCTACTCTTTCTTGAAGTTGGAAAGCATTTTCCCAGCGATTTCCTTCTGAGTTTCAGTGAAAGAGAAAGATTCTTGAGTGACATGAGATCAAAAAGGATACTTGCAAATGGTCCTCGGGGATGTTCCTTGTAAAGTCTCTGAAAAACATGTTGGTGAGTGTAAGAGATAGCTCAGTGCATAAGCAGGGGAAAAGTTATCCTTAGTGCAAGCATAACTTAGCATAATGAATGTACTCTTTTGACAGCTGTCTTTATAAATAATTAAATAAAGTGATTACAGATTTCTCATGTTGCACTATGCAAAGTTAACTGTGGTAAATCTAGTTTGGCCTTAGCCTGTTCTTCTATGCATATTTTTGCCAGACCTTGTTCTCCCCCTTCCCACATGTAAATCTCTCAAGTGTGTGCTTATTTATGCTCTGACCCCATGCTTGCTGGCAAAGCTTGGGATGTGGGGCAGAGCTCTGCTTTAACTCAGGCAGGAATCCTCCCACATAAAATTTTGCAAGAGTTGATAGTCCTCCAATACCCTTCTCACAACTCTACCTGAAGAACATAGAAATTTTCCTGTAATTGACATAATTGTCTAGGAAACAATCTTAGCACATTTTAATACAAAGAATCATAGGATGTGTCCCTAGAATATCATAGGTGAGTACAGAAATAATGAAGACATAATATTTTGCATATTGGGGTGGGGGTTGGTTTGTTTGATTTTTTTTTTTTTCCTGTGGAAATGTTTATACATTTATACATTGATCAGGTTAATCTGGGGCTCAGACTTGGATGATAATCAGTCAGAGTAAGTCAAGGTAGATGCGTCTGACTCAGATCCACAAGTTAATAATTTTGACTGAAGTTTTAAGATTGAAGGGATCACATAAACTCATTTTTGAACATTCTCATTGCAAACCTACTCCCAAAAAAAATTGAAATCAGATTTTCTAAGCGCCACTGTATGATTTGTAATAAAATTATATGTTGTGTTCCTTTTACCTCTTCAAAATTCTTTTACTACACTTGTTCTGTTGCTTTTTTACCTCTGGTTGTAACATTAATAACCTACCAAGGAAAGTACAAACAAAATACCAAAATACTTTATCAAGTGGAGTTAATGGCTCAAATCCAACTCCCCCATTAGGTAGCTAACTGCTACTCACATGTTCAGGATCCTGAGGAAAGGAAGTAAAGCAGCAGATTAAGGACCCTGGACTTCAGAAAAGCAGACTTGGACTCACTCAGGGAATTGGTGGGCAAGATACCCTGGCAAGCAAGTCCGAAGGAAAAGGAGTCCAGGAGAACTGGTTGAACTTTAAAGAAAACTTACTGAGGGCACAGGAATGAACCATCCTGATATACAGGAAGACTAGCAAGTATGGCAGAAGACCAGCTTGGTTTAGCAGGGAACTAAATTTTTTAATGAGCTCAAACACAAACAGGAAGGTTACAAAAAGTGGACACTTAGATAAACTACTAGGGAGGAGTATAGTACTGCTAAGTAGAGCCGTGCAAAGCTTCGGATCATGATTCAGATTCGGAGATGATTCAGATGATTCAGAGGCTGAATCTACAAATCCAAATAAAATTGCTGGAAGCCTTAGGCTTTCTGAATTGATTTAGAGCTTCCAAATAGATTCAGAAAAGATTTGGTGATTCAGAGATTCGACCATAGAGTATAACGGGGAATCAATGAAATATCTATAACTTTGTTGTCTTTTAGCCGATTCAGATGAAATTTGCAGGGATGGTAGCACATGCTAGCTACTGTGTTACCAATCAATCATGATTCACTCATGGACCAGCTCAATACACAGCAGCTAGCTGCTAGATAATGAGTTAATGAGCAAGGATTAACAGCTAAAAAACCACAGACTAAGGAGAGGAAAGAATCAATACAGAGCGGGGAACTGCTTCTGCTCCAAGACAGAGACAGTTAGTTGCATAAGCTCCCATGTCATGAGTTTTGTCTGTCAATAGCCCCAGAACCCCCCTGCACTGATCTCCTTAACAGCTGGAAGGCTTTGTGGCTACAGCAGGGCCTGGCAGCCAGGCCTGCAGTAGTTCTCCCCACTCCCCCATGCCCCAAGATAGACACAGTTGCACAAGCACCCATGACATGAGTTTTGCCTGTCAGCAGATAGAGGTGCAGGGCCCCAGAACCCAGATACCCCTTCACCTATCCCCTTGAAAGCTGGCAGACTTTGTGGCCTCAGCAAGGGATAGCAGCCTGCAGCTTTGACCCTGCTGCACCTTAACACACACAGTGTCACCCATGTCACAAGTTTTGCTTGTCCACAGCTTAAGGTATATTTTCCCCCAAACCCCTGCACCTATCTCCTTGAAACCTGGCAGACTTTGTGGCCTCCACAGGGCTAGTATGCTTGTAGTTTTGACCCTGCTGTGTCTTAACACATACATGTGACATTAGTTTTGCTTTCACAACTTTGAGGTGCAGTTTCTCAGAAACCCCTGCACCTATCATCTTGAAGCTTTGCACATGTCATGATCCCAGAAGAGACTACCATCTCCACAAGTGTCATCCACATCAACCTAAAGACAACAAAGTTATAGATATAACATTGATTCCCCATTATATTCTATGGCTGACTCTCCGAATCGGTTCCAAATCTTGTGAAGCGATTCAGCCAGATTGAATCAGAAAAATGATTCAGATCTCTGAACTGAATCTCTGGAATCTGAATCAGCCAAATCTGAATTGAAGAGTTCTCTATTCACACAGGCCTACTACTAAGGCATGCAGGTACGAAATCAGAAAGGCCAACATGTGATTAGAGGTGCAGCTAGGAAGGGATGTTAAGGGTAACAAGAAGGATTTCTATGAGTATGTCAACAACAAGTGGAAGATAGGGAAAATTGTGGGCCCCTTACTGAATGGGGAAGGCAACTTAGTGACAGATAATGTGCAAAAGGCTGAAGTACTCAATGGTTCTTTTTATCTCATTCTTCCCCAGCCAGGTCAGCTACCAGTCTCTTGCACCTGGAAGCACAGTTTGGAGAGGAGGTTAACAGCTGAAAATGGAACTTTAATTGTTAAAAATTAGGGACTATTTAGAAAAGTTGGATGTGTGCGATTCCATGGGGCTGAACCTGAGGGTGCTGAAAAAGTTGGTTGATATGGTTGAAGAGCCACAGGACATTATCTTTGAAAACTTGTGGCTATTAGGAGGAGGTCCTGGAAAACTGGAAAAGTAAAATATAGTGCCCATCTTTAAAGTGAAAGAAGAAGGATCTAGAAAACTATAGACTGGTTATCCTCACCTCAGTCCCTGAAAAAATCATGAAGCAGATCCTTAAGGAATACATTTCTAAGCACTTGGAGGAAAAGAAGGTCAGCATGGATTCACCAAGGTCAAGTCGTGCCTGACCAACCTCATCGCCTTCTATGATGAGATGACTGGCTCTGTGGATGTGGAGAGAGCAGGGGATGTGATATACCTTGACTTAGCAAGGTTTTTGTTACTGTCTCCAGCAATATTCTTGCAAGCAAGATAAGGAAGTGTGGATGAATGAACTATAGGGTGAAAGGAAAACTGGCTGGATTGTCAGGCTCAAAAGGTAGTAGTCAATGGCTCTATGTCTAATTAGCAGCCAATACTGAGTGGAGTGCCACAGGGGTCAGTTCTGGGACTGGTTTTGTTCAATATCTTCATCAGTGACATGAAAGATCAGAAGGAGTGCAGCCTCTGGCAATTTTGCAGATGACCCCAAGCAGGATGGAATAGCAGATATGGTAGAGGGTAGGACTGGCATTGAGAGGAACCTAGACAAATTGCAGGACTGGGCAAAAATAAATCTCATTTGAATACAAACAAGTACAAAGTCCTCCCCTTATTGTTAGGTTTGACCTAGAAACCACTACACATAGCCCAAGCAAAAGTCTCTGTTCTGTAACTAATGCTCAATTGCAATGATAAGGAGAAGACAGTCTTAGATAAAGGAGACTTGAAAACAAAAACAGAATTAGTGGAGTAGGGCAAAGAGCTGATTTAAATATTAAGATTCACACCCCTAGGTGGGGAGAAAGTATGCTAATGAAACATACATGTATGGAAATGAGATACATAGCTAAAACACAGGTATAGAGACATGCTCAGTAAAGAACTCCTTGCATCACTCCCTTATAACCAATTAGCAAACAAGAATGCTTATGAAGGTCCAATACTCCTGTATAAAAGATGCTCATAATTAAGACTCTGTGTGCTTGTTACGTGAAATTATTCCGCTTGCACCTTGTATTGCTAGCAATAAATCTTTATACTTTCACCCCTGGTATCTTTATTGGCTTTTGCATACCAGGCACGATCCCAGACTTGAGCTGGGGCTCAACAGTAGGATGGGGCCACGAGCACCATAAGCCACCTGAACCCTGGATGCACGACCAGACACAGCTCTTCCTTATCAAATGTCAGGCGCGCCCCGGGATCTCTTTTCCCGGTGAGACTTTTGTTTCAGGGGGAGCTGGATTGCTGAGGCAGCAGTAGCCTAATGGTGCAAAGCCATAGAGTGAAAGTATCAGTAACAGGCACCTGGGTGAGAGGGTAGAAAGGGCATAAGGCCTACCGTCAGCACGCCTGCCTGGGATTATCTCTGTAAGTATTCTGTCTGGCCCGAGTCCAAGACCAGTGATTTTTCCCCTGTGAGGACGAGGACTAAGAACAGATCCCTGGATCCCAGGTAAGTCGGACGGTCAGGACCGGGAAGGCAGCCCTGAGATGGGTACTATTAACAGTAAGGTTAGGAAATGTACCCCCCTCTCTTGTGCATTGGGACATTGGGCAGAGTTTGGTGGAGATCCTATGACTAAGAAGAAAGCTAAATTCTTCTGTGAAACTGCATGGCCACGCTATCAGCTAGATGATCAAGAACATTGGCCTCCGGAGGGAAGTGTTAATTATAATACTATCTTACAATTGATTTTGTTCTGCCGGCAGAATGGTAAATGGGAGGAATTGATGTATGCGCAAGCGTTTATGTCTCTTAGTAGAAATAGAAAGGTTTTGGAGGAATGTGGATTGGGGGAGGGGGTTCGGGGAAGTGAGATGGCTTTCATTGAACCAACTGTAAATCCTGTCCTGGACTGTCCGGAGCCGGAGGCTCTTCCCCCTCTGCTGCCTTTACCATATTCTCTTCCTCTTCCTCCTCCTCCTCCTGATTCATCTGATTCCTTGCTGGCATCTGCTCTTCCTGCTTCTTCCCCCCCAAGGCGGAGATTGAAAATACTCCCCAACCTAGGAATCTGGAACAGCACCAGCCCTGGCTGTCAGGTGTTTGGCAATCTCCAGATTCCCCGATTTCTCCTGATATAACCCCAGGAGGTGGGTGGAGAGTACAGTTAAGAGCAGACTCCGGGGTTAAGGGAAAACATCACAGGGAATCTGATCCTGGCCGTGGGAAGGGAAATGGGGTATTTCCCCTAAGAGAACAAGTGGTACCTGGGCCTCTAGAAGATGATGGGGAGCCAACCTACCGTCGAACCTTTGTGCACATTCCTTTCACTACATCAGATTTGTATAATTGGCGGAACAATACCCCCAGCTTGAGAGAAGGTACTGAAAAGGTACATAACCTGTTTAAAATGATTTTCAAAACCCATAACCCAACCTGGGCAGATGTTCAGTCTCTTTTAGATATCCTGTTGACACCAGAGGAGAGGAGAATGGTAGTGGGCAAAGCCCATGAGTACGTGGAAAAGGAGATTACTGCAGGGAACTTGCAAGGAAATAGGGACAATCATGTCCCCACCCAGGAGCCAGATTGGAAACCAGACCAAGATATGACCTCTATCCGTGCCTATCGAGAATATATCCTCCAAGGATTGAGAGATGCTGTGAAAAAACCCCAGAATCTCAGTAAGGTGTATGAGGTCCGACAGGAGACAAATGAGACCCCGAGTGCTTTCTTGGAAAGAATTTACACTACTTTCAGACAATACACTCGTGAGAACCCGGAGGATACATCAAACGCTCGCATGGTAAATATGATTTTTATAGGTCAGAGTGCACCGGACATTAGAAAGAAATTGCAGAAGACAGACGGAGCAACAGGTATGCCTATTTCCCAACTAGTAGATATTGCTTACCAAGTATTTACTAACCGAGAAAGTGTTCAGGAAAAGCAACAGGACAAAAAAAGAGGAGAGAAAGATAAAAATGCAGGCAGCCCTACTGGCAGCTGCAATCACAAGAAAACCTAGAAATGAGGGATCCCGGAGACAGCCTCAGAGACGGGATCCATTAGAGAAAGATCAGTGTGCCTATTGCAAACAAAAAGGACATTGGAGGCGGGAATGCCCCCGTCGGAAAGTTGGGGAAGGTGAAAAGAAAAAAGAGGAGAGCAGTGGACTGTTTGCTTTTGGAAGGGATTCAGATTGAAGGACACCGGAGGCCCGGGAGGGAAAGATAACCCAGATCCCAGTGTCCCCTGATGAGCCTCTGGTTAAAATGCAACTAGGGGACAAAGATGAATTGGTAAATTTTCTCGTTGATACAGGTGCTGCCCATTCTGTCTTAACTCAAAAACTGAAACCTTTAAGTAAAAAGGCTGCGCCGGTGGTAGGGATTACAGGGAAGGCAGTAACACGACCCTTTTTTACAGCCAATGACCTGTAATCTTGGGCAGACTGAAGTCACCCATCAATTTTTGTACATGCCAGACTGCCCTGTTCCCCTTTTAGGAAGAGACCTCCTCTGTAAACTGCATGCTATGTTGTCATTCCAGGATGGGCAAATGTTTTTAACAGTGCCTTCTGAAAAGGGGTGGCATTTGCAGGCTTGCCTTCTCGGCCTTCTCCGAGAGGAAAGTACACCGGATATCCCTCAAACCCTGCTCGATGCTGTTGTTCCATGGGTATGGGCAGGTCATCGACCCGGAAAGGCTAAAATGCTGACCCTGTAAAGATTCAACTTTTGCCAGGGGCCCAGCCTCCATGTGTGAAACAATATCCAATGCGGATGGAAGCCAGGAAAGGAGTGAAGCTGTTAGTTGAACAGTTCCTGGAGTATGGCCTTCTCCGTGAATGCACATCAGCTTTTAACACACCCATCTTGCCTGTGAAGAAGCCTAAGAGTGATGAATATCGTTTCGTCCAAGACTTGAGAGCTGTAAATAAAGTGGTTGTGAGTATATACCCTGTGGTTCCTAACCCGTACACTCTGTTATCTGCCTTGAATCCAAATCATAACTGGTTTACGGTTATTGATTTAAAAGATGCTTTTTTCTGTATACCAGTAGAGAGGGGATCTCAGGAAATATTTGCATTTGAATGGGAAGACCCAGATACTAGCATCAAGACTCAGTTTTGCTGGACTGTCTTACCCCAAGGGTTTAAAAACAGCCCAACCCTATTCGGCACTGCATTAAGCAAGGATCTACGTAGGCTAAAACTGCCACCATCCTGTGCTGTCTTGCAATATGTGGATGACTTGCTTTTAACAGCCACCACTGAAGCAAGCTGCTTGGAAGGAACAATTTGCCTCCTTAATTTTCTGGGACAGGAAGGATACCGGGTGTCCAAAAATAAAATGCAGCCCATATCCCAAAAGGTAATATACCTGGGATTTGAATTACAGCCTGGTCAGAGAGCCCTGTTGCCTGAAAGAAAAGAAGCTATATGCCGGCTAGCACCCCCAAAAACGAAGAGACAATTACGGGGCTTCTTAGGTACAGTAGGTTTTTGCAGGATTTGGATTCCAAATTTTGGGGTTATTGCAAAACCTCTGTATAGAGCTACACAAGGTGATGAAAAGGTGCTTGAATGGACTGAAGAGTGTGAGCAGGCATTCTACCAGTTAAAGCAGGCTCTCATTGAAGCACCCACCTTAGGACTACCGGACATGAGTAAGCCTTTTTCCCTTTTTGTGCATGACCGAAGTGGGGTAGCCGTGGGAGTTTTAACACAGAAACTGGGTAGTTGGCAAAGACCGGTGGCATATATGTCTAAACAGTTGGACTTTGTGTCATCTGGATGGCCTGTTTGTCTCCGGGCTGTTGCTACCACCTGTCTGCTAATACAAGAAGCTGAAAAGTTAACCCTCGGCCATGAAATGATTGTATATGTACCCCACGCAGTACTTACCGTTCTGGAGCAGAAAGGAGGGAACTGGTTAACCCCGGGACGAATGGCTCGATATCAGGCCATTCTTCTAGATAAGCCAGAAATAAAATTGGCCATTTCTCCCACCGTAAATCCAGCAACACTGCTGCCATCTATGGCTGACACACCAGATCTTGTACATGACTGCCTGCAAACATTGGAAGCTGTTTATTCTTCAAGGCCAAATCTAAGAGACAAACCTCTTGAAAAAGCTGACCTGGAGTTTTACACTGATGGCAGATTGAGTATGGAGAATAGAATTCAAAAATCCGGATACGCTATCGTGACTACACAGAATGTGATAGAAGCAGGACCTTTAAACCCATCTGTTTCAGCTCAAAAGGCTGAGCTCATTGCTATGACTCGGGCTTTGCAATTGGCGGCCAACAAAACTGTCAATATTTATACTGACTCTAGATATGTTTTTCTTGTTTTACATGCTCACGGAGCGCTGTGGAAAGAGCGAGGTCTACTTGATGCTAAAGGAGCAGGCATTAAGCATAGCAAGCAAATAAAAGCTCTCCTCAAGGCAGTCTGGGAACCAAGAGAGGTAGCAGTAATGCATTGCAAAGCTCATCGAAGAGGGAACGACCCCTCCACAAAAGGTAATCGATTTGCTGATGCTACAGCAAAAAGGGCAGCTAAAAAACCTCAGACAGACTTGCTGCCGGAAGTAAGTAATCTGTTACCTCTCCTCCCAGACCTATACCAGCCTGTGACACCACAGTATGGGGAAAGAGACAAACAATTGCTAAAAGAGTTTCAAGCAAAGAAGGGGGAGCACGGGTGGCTAGTAGCAAAGGACGGCCGCATTATCATCCCAGCGGCCTGGGTTCATGTGGTAGTAAAGAGAGCTCATCATGGTACCCACTACGGACCCAAGGCCCTGGTAAAATGGATCAGTCACTATGTAACTGGAGTGGGATTAAGGGAAGCTGCCAAGAAGGTATCAGAGACATGTGAGGTCTGCCAGAGAAATAACCCAAAAGGAGGGAGAAGAGAAACTTCAGGACATCAGAGAATAGGCAATGGGCCAGGAGAAGAATGGCAGGTGGATTTTACTGAGTTGCCCCGACAACAAGGGATGAGATATCTCCTTGTCTTTGTGGACACTTTCTCTAATTGGGTTGAGTGCTTCCCATGTCGGACTGCCCAGGCCCGGGAGGTAGTCAAGGCGCTCCTACGAGAAATCATACCTCGCTTCGGACTTCCAAAAGGAATAGGGTCAGACAATGGCCCACATTTCATTGCACAAATTACTCAGAAGGTTTCTGAGTTCCTGGGAATCAGCTGGCATTTACACACCCCTTGGAGACCTCAGTCCAGTGGAAAGGTGGAACGTATGAATCAGACCTTAAAAAGACACCTTGCAAAGATTTGCCAAGAAGCTCGACTCAAATGGCCAGAGGCCCTACCCTTGGCCCTGTTACGAGTAAGGGTCGCACCACATTCTAAATTGGGATTAAGCCCGTTTGAAATAATGTATGGTAAGCCTTACCCTCTGAGTCTGCCCATGGGTACTGAACAACAGTTACATGTTTTAGGAGAGGGAATGATTAGAGAATATGTATGGTCCTTGGTTTCTGTTTTGTCTTCCATCCATCAGCAGGTACGGGACGTGCTGCAGACACAGGACCAGTATCCTGCCCTGGAAAATCGATTATTACCTGGGAGTTACGTCCTTGTGAAAGATTGGAACGAGGAACCACTTCGAGCCAGATGGAAAGGCCCATATAGGGTACTTCTAACGACCCCGACGGCCGCAAAGCTCGAAGGAATCAAGACTTGGATACATTCCAGTCGCCTAAAGCCGGTGGCTGGACCAGAACAAGAAGGAATCCCTGCAGACTCCGGGACCGGAGACAGAGAACAGTGGAAGGTGGAGCCAATAAGAGACTTGAAATTCCTATTCAAAAGAAAGGAACTTTGAATAATTTGACAATCTTTGATTAAGTTTTATAAGCCTTATTATGAAATTGTTCAAGGTTTTATTGTGGGGCACCCTGATCTGTCCACTCCTACTTATAGGAGGGGAAACCCTTTTACAACAAAAATTTGACCCTCAGGAAAATGTCTGGATTTATCTGGCCCGGGAAATTTTAAATAGAACGGACTTCTGCTTAGCGGGAGGGATCAATGCTCACCTGGTTTTTACCTCATGCTTAATCGCAGTACCAACCCCTTTAAAAATTTTACAAAATTATACTATGCTGAAGAATGTAGAGAAGAAAAGTACATATCAGAATATATATAAGTGGGGGACTATTGTAAAAGAGAAGAATAGAGACATGTTTTCCGTACGGGTTCAGGCAACAGCTAATGCTTCTGAATGTTTCCTAATAGTTAATTGTACTAATAATTGCTTCAAATTGAACCAAGGTAGAAGAATCCTTTGTAACAAGACCAATCAAATATCCTATGTATACAATGTTCACCTGTCGTCTTATCTATCTTCAGACCTAAGGTGAATCAAATGATTTTACAAATGAAGAAAGCTGAGAATACTAGGTTTGTGTTGAAACAAATTGAGTGGAGCAATTATAATAAAAATAATTAAAAATGCTCCAGAGGGGGAAAATGTTAGGTTTGACCTAGAAACCACTACACATAGCCCAAGCAAAAGTCTCTGTTCTGTAACTAATGCTCAATTGCAATGATAAGGAGAAGACAGTCTTAGATAAAGGAGACTTGAAAACAAAAACAGAATTAGTGGAGTAGGGCAAAGAGCTGATTTAAATATTAAGATTCACACCCCTAGGTGGGGAGAAAGTATGCTAATGAAACATACATGTATGGAAATGAGATACATAGCTAAAACACAGGTATAGAGACATGCTCAGTAAAGAACTCCTTGCGTCACTCCCTTATAACCAATTAGCAAACAAGAATGCTTATGAAGGTCCAATACTCCTGTATAAAAGATGCTCATAATTAAGACTCTGTGTGCTTGTTACGTGAAATTATTCCGCTTGCACCTTGTATTGCTAGCAATAAATCTTTATACTTTCACCCCTGGTATCTTTATTGGCTTTTGCATACCGGGCATGATCCCAGACTTGAGCTGGGGCTCAACATTATCACAGAACAATCCCATGCACTGGTTCAGGCTAGGGCTTGGCAGCATCTTACAGAAAAGGACCAGGGGGTTACAATGAGCAATAAGATGAATATGAAGCAACGGTGTGCCCTTAGTGTGAAGAAAGCTAATGGCATACTGGGCTACTGTCATACTGGGTAGCAGGAGTGTTGCCAGCAAGGTAAGTGATTATTCTCCTCTAGTCACTGAGGAGGCCATATGTAGAGTACTGTGTCCAGTTTTGGGCCCCCCACTACAAAAAGGATGTTGACAAATGGGAGAGAGTCCAGAAGAGGGCAACAACAAATATTAGAGGGATGGGGCACATGACTTATGAATAGGGATCTCTGTAAATCATGCCAGAAGTGCCCCCTGCAGCAGCTCCTTTAATGCTGTTCATTTTGCTGCTTTACTACAGAGCCACTTTCCCCCACAATTGGTGGAGGGTCCCCACTGGCCAGGCTGTTACTGTTGATCACCAGGGAAGTGAAAACTGCAGCATATTTAAAATCTCTGCCAATGCGGGGTGGAGGGGAGGCAGTGCAAGTGGTGAAATGAAAAACATGAAAGAAGCTGCTTTTGGAGGCACTTCTGGCATGGAGATCTCTGTTTATGAGGACAGGCTGAGGGAACTGAGCTTATATAGTCTGCAGAAGAGCATTCTGAAGGAGGATCGAATAGTAGTCTTCAATTACCTGAAGGGTGGTGATAAAGAGGGTGGAGCTAATCTGTTCTCAGTGGTGGTAGATGACAGAGCAAAGAGCAATGTTTTCAATTTGAAGCAAGTGAAGTTTAACTTAGATATTAAGAAAAACTCTTACCAGGAGGGTAATAAAACACTGGAACAGGCTACCCAGAAAAGGTGTGGAATCTCCATCCTTAGAGTGTTTTAAGACCCAGGTAGACAAAGTCTTGGCTAAGATAGCTGGGGGTACTCTTGCTTTGAGGTTGGACTAGATGAGCTTGTGAGGTCTCGTTCAACCGGAATTTTTTATAATAGATTTTAGATCCTGCTCCCCCTGGGGAACTTGTTGTGAGCAAGCTAAGAAGAGATCCACTCCAGCCACTTATGCTTTGTTGAAATTCTAGTACCCTCTGACTGCCCAGTGTGCCAGTTTCAACCAAAGTGTCAGGAAACAGATACCTAGTTAGCAGATCCAGGGTCCTGGTCCAAATCACAGACTGAGTTAAAGTTCAGGAGACAGAGGCTGAATTACCAAATCCAGATGTCAGAATCCAAGAACAGAGCTAGCAGAGTCAGAAAACCAGGAGTACTGGATTGCAGAGGCTTGCCTGGGCAGACCTTCAGTAGGAACTATTGGCTGTCCTGGAATCTGTTGCCGTTGCTGGAGCTACACGGTTAGGCTGCATTTCCTGCATTCAAGTGGTCAATTAGGCCGTGTGTAGATGAAACGAGGGGCATGTGTGCACACCACTTTAAAGCGGGTTAGATGTTTTTGCACTGCTTTAATGGTGTTGGTGTTTGCACGTGCAGCAGCGTATTGCACAGTAATTCCAGCTACTGTAGCAAATTCAACAGTGTAATGCACCTTAAATGACTTGGGGCACAGCAAACTAAAACTCCTCCAAGGAGTTCTAGTTTGCTGCCCTATAGTCGTGAAGCGAAGCACGGGGTTCCATGCAGCTCAGGGGCTCTGCAGGAAGCTCGTGCAGGCAGCCTGGCAGCAGCCCAGGAAGGCAGTCTCTGTACAAGATCTTTTTTTTTTTTTCTCCTGGAGCCTACCTGAGCTGCACAGGGCCCAGTGCTTCTGTCCACAGCTGCAGTGCCTCCCAGGACCACCTGAGCCGGGTGCCTGTGGGCAGGTGCCACCTGGGAGGGCAGGGCGCCACTGCCATGGAGGGAAGCACCAGCCCCGCCCACCCCCACAGCCCAAGGACCACTCCACCCACCAGCAGCTCACCCTCCCCTCCCCTCCCCACCGCTGGAGAGGCAGGTAAGTCTGGGTGTGTGCACAGCACATGGGTTTAAAAGGCCCTAAATTGAAGCGGTGTTTTTAAAAACCCACCACTTCAATTTAGGGTCCCCATTTCATCTACATATGCCCTTAGAGTCCATTAGCTGGTTTAGGGCTGCCTGTCAAGGCTCCAATCAGGTGTGACCCACTAATCAATTAATCCAGGCTGGGCTGCCTGTTAAGGCCCCTGACAGTACCCCTTCCTCTATGGGGCTTTCTTCTGGATGGCTCAAATCTTTCCCATACTCCAGGTATTTGCATTACAAGACAGAGTAAATAAAATTTCCTTGTTACCTTTTTCCAAGCCATTCTTGATGCTATAGACCTCAGTTATATCCCCCTTCTTTCACCTCTTTCCAGATAAGCAAATCAACCTTTTTAGTCTTTTTTTATTTGAAAATCTTTCTATGCCTTTGATCATTTTTGTAGTTCTTCTCTGTTCCTCTTCTAACTCTACTAGATCCTTTTTGAGAAGGGGTGGCCAGAAGAGTACAGAGTATTAAATATTTGGACATGACCTAGATTACAAGAGAAATCATTTTGTCCACCACTCCTTTTCAGCTGAGAGAACAGTCCACAGGATAAGGCACAAGACTGGGACAGAAGAGATCTAGATTGACTCAGAAACGTATCTTCATATAATTGACTGAATCAGCCCTCTGCCTCAGTTATCCACCTATAAATTGCAGGCACTACAGAAATATGTTATGAAGGTTAAAAAAATGGCAGCAAGGATTGTATAAGCACATTGAGAGATCATCCACAAGGGCAGACTCTTTTCCATTGTCATCTGTAGAACTTCACAAGAAAATGAGGATTGGGAACAAGTACAAAGATCAAGACCAAAGATTATTACAAAAATACCTTTCTACTATTTTGTGACAGCCACTGTAAGGCAAAGGAGTGACAGAAATAGAGACTATGTCACATTCTTAAAATGTGTAATTGGAATGTATAATTTGCATTTCTTTTAAAGTCCCAGCTTTGAATTAATTCACTTTGCATTTTTTTTTAAATAGAATGGTGTGAACTGAAAAGGTGTTATTAGACAAATTTGAGGAGATTGGCTATAGGTATGGATTACAAAAATAGTCTAAAGATTTGACATTTCTCCTAAATTGCACAATACAATTTTATATGATGGATTTATAATCCAACCATGTGGTTAATGGTCTGAGTGAAAGATGACTGATTTCCACAAGGGCAAGGGCCAAAGAACATGAGAAACTGAGCCTTGAGTAAATTATGGATGGTATTACCTCAGAAGTTGATTTATTTTCAATGTATTGCTCAAGCCTATTATACATTATATATGTAAAATATATATAAAGCAGATCAATTAACTAGTTTGTATAACCTTTATTCTTGTGCTCTCAAGTAGATGCAACTGCTAGACCCCAATATACAGATCCTTTACTATATATAATAAATACAGAATTAAATTGACATATCTTAGGATATTAATTAATAATTTTAGCTTGGCTTCCCTGTCTGCCTTTTTACTATGTATGTATGAATTGATTTCTTAGCTACTCAAAGCTTGGAATATGTATCACTTTTAGCTACTTTCTCACTATTATATTCTTTCTCCTATTAACTCAGAATGAAATATATTTTATCTCGGTAAATTAAAAAGTGGATCAGCAGTTTTAACAAAGGGGAAGTAATCAGTTATTTAACATTTCATATTCACAGAATTTACCTGCAAACTTAAGATTGCTAAGAAATTGACCCTGTGAAAGTTGATGTGCACTTTCTGATTGGTTCTGTTTTAATAGGATGTTCTGCTTCCTAAGAAAATATTTATAAGGACACAGTAATTTGCATGCATTGATACATCATCTTTTTTGAGAGGCATGTCTAATGTGTATAATTTCTGTATTTAAAGGCAGAACATTTTGAAAAGGACTAATTATATCCTGCATTATCACTTGGTGACACAGTATCAACAATCTATTTTAAGTGACAAGCAATTTGTAGAAGAAGCTTTGCCACTTCTAAATGTCAGTTAAAAATAAAATCAACTGCCTTTAGATTATAGATTTCAGAGAAGCATGAAAGATTGGTACTAAAAATTACTGAAATAACCGTGCAACTGAAACTGCACAAAATGAATTGAAGAAGTGCAGTGTATGCCATTAAAAATCTTCATACTTGCTATTCCAATGTGCTATTTTGGCATCTCCTTGTCAAAGTATTCAACAGTACAAGTTTCTGCAGATCTAATGGGTGTTTGATGCCACATTTTCAATGACACCCATGTTATCAATCCCATCTGCTTATCCACATGGCAAGTTAAACAGTGTCAGTCTAATTTTTAATGACCAGAAACCTGGATGTTTCAAACATTTTTGTTGTTTTACTCATCGTTGCTTCAAACTCTTT
>NW_005841942.1:1851401-1852987 GCF_000455745.1 Alligator sinensis
CTCTTTCTCTCTCCCTCCCCCTAAATCAGTTCTAAACTGTTTGCACTCCTACACATTCATTTAACCAAGTTATAGTAGGCAATCATTGATCCTCTGGATCATGGTGTACATGTAAGAGGTCTAGTCATATGCCGTATTAATCCATTTGTGGTGGACAAGCCCAATTCAAGAGCAACACAGTTTGTTACAAGTTTCACAGATCCATATGGTGTCAAAGTGGGAATCCAAATTTACAGCATGCTGCTTTCTTCTTTCTCACTTTGCTTCCATCTTCTGGATCAAAGCCGCTTCATGTTGAGCTGCACCCAGTGCCAGATGATCCCTCCAGATTGTATGGGATTCTGTATGCTCCTCCCAAGTTTCTAAGTTGATGTTGAATGAATTCATATATTTTTTGCATGTATTGTGGTACTGCCATTGAGAGCAACCCTGCTTTTTAGAGTTATCTCAGGTTTCCCTCGATTTACATGGGTTCTTTGTATGCAAATTTGCTCTTATGCGATGGGTATATTTAGACCCATAATTTGTTATATGCGAGGTAAATTCACTCTTATGTGTTCAGCATAGATGCCCCCCCCCCCGCCTCACGCAAGTAAGTCTATGGGGGGAGGGGAAAGGGCTGTGGCCCCACTCACCCTAACCCTGGCTGCAGCAGCCCTAGGAGCAGCCGGTGCCAGCTGCCTGCAACTGCTAGGCTGCATCATGTTCTGCTTGTCCCCCCTGTACCTGGGCTCACCCCACCTCCTGTGCTGTACCCTGCCACGGTGCAGGCAGCTGGTGTCGGCTGCTCCTGGGGCTGCTCCAGCACGGGCTGGGGTGAGTGCAGACAAGCAGAGCCCCAGGTGGTGTGGGATGCAGCACTCACCCCAGCCCTGGCTGTAGTGGCCCCAGGAGCTGCGTGCACTAGGGCACGGCACAGCCCAGGACCACAGGTGAGAGGAGACAGGCAGAGAGTGTGTCAGTCCTGCATGCTTCAGCGCATCTGTGTTTGGTATTCTGTCTTCCCACTTTATTTTCAATATCTTATGCAGGCATCTCATGTGGAAGCTGTTCAGTCTCTTGATATGTCTAGGATATGTAATCCTTGTTTCTGAACCATAAAGCAAGGATGACAACACACAAGTCTCATACATTCATACCTTCACCTTAACGGATAGTTTGCTGTTATTCCATGCAAGTTTCTGTAACAGTCCAAAATTCTTAGCTGCTTTTCCAGTTCTATTATTCAGTTCAGTCTGAAGGTCAAAATTTCTGCTGATTGAAGAACTCAAGTAGCAAACATTGTCAATGACACCAAGAGCTTATCCTCCAGAGCTATGTTGGGTTCTTTCACCCTTTGGTACATGGTCACAATCTTTTTAAGATTAACTGTCATCCTGAAGCTCTTGCATAATTCAGAAAATATGCCCAAGAGATTTTGTAGGGAAGATTCACTGTGGGCAACCAAGGCCACAACATCTGCAAACAGGAAGTTTCTCAGAACCAGGTTTCCACCTTGGTTTTCACTGTAAACTTTGCAATGTTGAACAAACCTCCATCTAGTCTTAGCTGAAGATAAATGCCATCATCGCTGTCCTTACACGCAT
>NW_005841942.1:1853018-1860810 GCF_000455745.1 Alligator sinensis
GCAGGAATGAAAAGCAGATGGTAAAAATCATGGGTAAAAAGACACACCCCTGTTTCACTTTGTTGTTGATGTGAAAGGCATTTGATTCTTTGTTTTCATATGCTCCAGTTACCTTCATACCTTGATGTAATCAGCGAATGATGTTCAATAGTTTGTGGGGACAACCCAGTTTCTCTTCAGAACAGTAAAAAAGGGCCTGTCTGTGAACTCTGTTGAAGGCCTTCATCAGATCAATAAAGGCTATGTACAGTGGTTTCTTTTTCTCTACACTTCTCTTGCAGTTGCTCACCTGAAAATTTCATATCAATGGTGGAGCAAAACCACATTTGCTCTCAGGATAGATACTTTCACCTAGTGATTGCAACCTACAGAGCATGATGTGAATAACAACTTTTCCAGCGATGTTCAACAGGGAGATACCTCTATAGTTGTCACAGTCACTTCTATCTCCTTTGTTCTGTATAATTCTACAAACTGAGCATCTTTGACATTTTGTGGTAACACTTCCTCTTGCCAACAAAGCAGTATGACTTCATGAAGCATTCAAAGCAATTCGTCATTGGCACATCTGTAGATTTCAGCAGACAAACAGTCATTGCTGGATGCCTTGTTCCTAGGAATTAATTGAATAGCTTTCTACAAATCTTCTAATATGGGCTTATTGTCTAAATCCATCATAACTTCAAACTGTGGTAATCCTTTGAGCTCTTCATATTTGATTTCAGTCTCACTGAAGTATATAATTCCACAGTGTTCAATCCAATGCTCAAGTTGTTTTTGTTTACCAGTAATTACATTTCCATTTAAGTCTTTCAGAGAAGCTGCTTTCTTCTTGATTGGACCAATTGCGCACTTGATACCGTTGTATATTTCACAGCTATCACCTTCATCAGCTGCTTTCTGAATATCATCACAGAGTTTTAGCCAATAATCTTGGACACATCCCCCTTTTGCATTTCTCTTTGAGCCTTTCTCAGATTTTTGAAGGTTATGGTGTTGGTAGATTTCTTATAGTTGATTAGCACTGTCCCTTTTTTCTTAACCAGTGGTAAAAGGGTGTCAGAGTGCTCTTCAAACCAGTTTGCATTTTTTCTTTTGCATTCTTCCCCAATCAGCGTTATAGCAGCATTGTACATGTTAGCTTTTAAGGTTTCCCAAGCCTCGGTGGCTGAATTGTTAGGTAACCTTGCTTTCACAACTTCTTCATTGAATAGCCTGCATTTTTCTATGTCTTTAGTTTGGCTGATGTCTATCTGATGGCAACTGGTAGTTTTGCTATGGTGGATCTTTTTTACATTGGTTCAGACTTTCCAGAAGACTAAGGCATAGTCTGTGTGACAGTCAGCACTGACATAAGACCTTGTATGCAGGATTTCTTTCAGGTAGTTACACCTGGCCAGTACGAGATTTAACTGGTGCCAGTGCCATGATCTTGGATATTTCCCTTATGTATTTCTTATGATTTTCTAAGAGAAGTAGACATTGGTAAGACACAGATTTTGACTTGCACTTATTTCTAACATTTGCTGGCAATTTTCATCCATGTTAAAATTTCCGTTTGCCCAGAATACCAGGCCAGTTCTTAAAATCACATCTAACTTTCACTGAGGTTGTCAAGAATTATAATGGTCTCATTTCTATGAGTTTTCTCAATCTCTTCTTTAAGTTTTTGGTAGAATTTTTTTTTTTTGTCTTTGTTGCTAGCTTGAAAGGTAGGTACACTAAGTAACATGAACCTATTCTGTGTATGTACTCTGAGTGTCATGAGGTGAATATATAAAGCAATAGGGTTTTCACAGAAAGATAAGCTGTTTCTAATAGCAAAGCCTATTCCCTGCTCTCTCCTTTCTCCTGCTGGTTTCCTATGCCAGAATATGATGTAAATATCATCTTGGATAGAACCTGTATCTGAGAGCCAAGTTTTTGACAATACAGCAATGTCTATTCTGAGTCTAATCAATTCATAGTTTAGTAGTGCCATTTTCTGTAAATCTGAGTCCGAATCAAACCCAAGGGTCAGAGTCCAACCATTTCAGCATGAGAGCCTCTCTATTGTTTTGGCTAGTACACAACACACTAAGACCCTTCAGTGCATATGTCTAGGCAACAATATGGAGGGATGGAGGCTGCTCAAGACCTACCACCCTCCCTTTAGACCATTGCAACAGTCTGAAGGCCGGACTGAGTCCACATCTTCAGTGCCTTGATAGTTGTAGCTTCTGTCAGAAAGCAACAGATTAAAGCTGTTGTTGATTGCCTAATGCCTCAAAGAGGGCACATTTCTGTCAGGGTGATGTCCCTTAGCCTTTTTCCAACCAAGGAGTACTCACAAGGTAGTGGGGGCTAGATTTCTGAGGCACCCTAAATTTGCTTTACTCTGGTGGTTGTAATATTGTGGTATTTTATAGAACCGACCCTACCATGAGTAGCCACAAGCCCTCCAGTCAAATGTAGTTTATGGTCCTAACCAGGACCAGTTACACACACATACTAACTGGGTCTTTGGTGTTTCCCCCCCCCCCCCCCCCCACACACACACACACGCTAACTGGATCTTCGGCAGTTACACACACACACACACACAGACCCCTCACATGCTAACATATTAAACTGATAGACCAAATCAGTAGTAAAAATCTACTCAATAGCACAGCTGCTGTTCTTATATCATTACTCATTTATCTTAAGTAAAAGAATGTCTTTTAAGTTATGAGCTAAAAGTGCACAATACCCATACCATTTATTATGGTAAAATATAACAATTTGGGTTCTGTTTCAGCAAGCTTTGTAAGTATGCCTTTTACTTTAAGCACAAGTTTAATCCTATTAACATCAGTAGTATGATTTATGCACTTAAAGTTACACATACTTAAATTCTTTGCTAAATTGAGACCTTCAGACTTTTATCCTTAGTCATATTACATGAAATTTTGCTTATTAAATACAAATGTTCTTAGAAAGTTTATAACCAGAAATCTCCCTCTGAAAATAGTTGGAGGAAAACTGTTTGGGGCCACAGACAGCAGTGACAATATTTGCCCAATCTGGCCCCTGAAAGCAGTCTATAACCATTTCCAAACACAAGTGCATGGCCGCATACTGCTTCAAAAATGGCTAATTGAGCAAAAATCAACCATTGCATGAGGGTTTAGATGGATATGTTTCAAAGCATAGCATCTTCTGTAATTTGTGTCTGCCAGCCTGCCAGCCTCCAAGGTGTTTTCAGAATGGGAGGGGGGAAAGGAGCAAAGGGATTTCAGTCTGGGGTTTTTCAGCCACCAGTGGAGGGTGGGGTTGGTGTATTGGAGCGTCCCCCACAAGGTAGGAGGACTCCAATTCACCCAGCCCACCCTCCAGTGCCAGGTGGGGAACCCCTAGAACCCATCCATATGCTCTCTTCCTTCCCTCCCATTCTGAAAACAGGGACAGCCTGGGTGGAATAAGGGGCCATTGCTAGGGAAAATCGACTGCAGCCTCACAGCCAGCAATTAGTTTCCCCTCCCCCTGGAACAAAAAGTGAACTTCTTTTTGGTCCAGGGAATTGTAACTCAGAACACTTCCTGCAAAGTTACAGCAG
The DNA here is from genome assembly GCF_000455745.1 of Alligator sinensis. Lineage (NCBI taxonomy): Eukaryota > Metazoa > Chordata > Crocodylia > Alligatoridae > Alligator > Alligator sinensis. The sequence goes on from NW_005841942.1 coordinate 1,856,596, forward strand.
GGAGCTGCAGTTCTGTCTGCACCCTGGGTGGGATGAATGAATGAATGAATGAATGGAGTGTGCACTGGGCCATGTGAGAAATACAACCACAGATAGTAATGTCTCAAAGAATTTCAGAGGAAAACTCAAAATCTATTTATAAAACTACACATATATAAGCAAGTTTGTCCTGGCATTTCCTAACACAAGCCACAAAAAGCTACAAGTGAAACATCCATCTTTCTATAATAGATGTATGTGTGCACCTTAGGGGTGAATAATGCATTATAAACTGTCATCACACCCTTCACAGTTATGTTGGTTTCACTTGTTCCTGCAGTGCGTAAATTGTACCTGTGGCATGTAGGCAATACACTGGAGGAAACCCCAGGTTCAAACCTACTTTGTAAACCCAATTTTTGCCCTTTTTAAGGACTGCTTAAAAAGAAACATGCTTTAATAAATAAAAAGGTGCAGACAGAACTGTAAAGAACCCTTTAGAAAGTCTTGAAACAGTCTCCCTGTAAGTTTGGGGGTTTTTTTTATTACAGTGCAGAGTACTAACATTTGATTATCATGCCTGGGGCAGTATGATTTCCTCAATACAATGTATTTTTTAATACTTCTACCCATTAGATTTCCCTTGTTTCATTGTGATCAACAACCTTAATAAATAAATAAAGCAAAAATGTTTAAGGGTTCTGAAAAATTCTCTATCTTTTAATGATATGCTGCTTATCCAATGTCACACACAGTCCAGGTTTAGAGCCTGGACTTTTCCAGCTCCCAGTACACCAGCGTATGGTCCATAGTTAAGGCCTTATCTTCTCTTGACTTTGGTCTCCCTAGCACATACATCTCTCCCTTCCCAAATCAATACATGGCTATTAGGATTCCATTACTCTTACTTCGTTATCTACTTTTTAGTTTTTCCCACTATCTTACCTTCTTTCATTGCTTTGGGTTCAACCTGTTTCTTGTCATCCTCAAGGCCCTTTGCATCTCTTCCTTTCCTTATTTGCTTTGACTTATCTTGTATAATTGTTGACTACTTTCCCCAAATATACCTTATTTCAATAAATATACTTTATGTGCCTTATGTTTTATGTCTCTGTCCATTAGCTTACCCTACAGTCACCATAAGGCTAACTTCCAAGTGCTCCTTATTCATGCAATGCCTTCTCCAAGTTAATCAATATAGTCAATACTTTCTCTTCCTTCAAATTGTACCTTAAGACCCACCTTTATAAAGCACCTACAATAAATTATTGGGAAAAAATAGTACTTCAGAAACCATCAAGGTGTGAAATAAGTACCTTGGTTGCCCTGTAATCTTAATTTAATAATCCTCTTCTCCCTCTGCCTTTCTTCATTTGTATGTTATACTTGCTGTATCTTCTCAAAGATTATATTGTGAACTTGTCTGGGCAGGAAGTGTCTATGAATACAAGTTGTAGAGCACCTATTTTGTTGTGGAGCATCTAAATAACAACCTTGGTGATCTTGGAAAAACTGCAACATCTTTCACCGAAAATAAAATGTCAGAATAGCCAGATGCCCAGATTTAAATGATATATTTAGGGACTACCAAATCTGCAATTGCACAGTTTTTGCAGAAACTTGAGTGAATTCGGGTGGCTGCAAAAAAAATGGTGGGATCCACAATTTTGGTAGGCTTGATGCAAAAAACAAACAAACAAAAACAAAACAAAAACACTTACTGGGAAGCACTGCAGTCTTAGAGCATGGGGGGGAAGAAGGAAAAGCAGAAGTGGGGGAGAGACCTGGTAACCCAGGCGCCCAGCTCCACATCCCCCAGTCCCACATCCCACCATGAGGAGTGGCCAGCCATGTCACCAATGGCTGCCAGCTCCTAACTGGGGTGGGGGTGGGAGTGAGGGACTGGTCAGGCATTAGCCTGCTGCATACCACAGGCCATGGACACAGGGTGCAGACCAATGCTGTCACTGACAGGGAGCCCCATGCCAAGTCACCAGCCTCACCAGCTCCAGACACGTGGTAAGTGGTAAGTCCTGCACTGGGGGAGGGTGCTCCCAATTCCTGTCCCTGCCCCTGCCCCCGGCCCTTGTCCCTACTCCATGCCTGGCCAGCCCACACTACCCTGGCCCCAGGTTCCTCCCCATAGCATGCAGAGAGACAGGACACAGTTCAACCCTTTATTCAGCAGCCTGTGTCCCTGCAGCTGGGTGGGCACAGGCCTCTAACACGATAAGGAAGGCATCAATGCCAACAGTGATGTTTGGGTTCAGCATGGGGACACGTTGACTTTAAAGTAAAGCACCATTTGGGAGAGGGGAGGTGTTATGTCTGCAAGCACCCTGTATGCACTAACTAGATGTCTATTCCTGAATCACTCTTTAGGGGCATTGTGATGCCTATGTGGAGGTATATCTAGGTGACCATTCCTGATCTGTCTCAAGTGACTTTCATGACAAAGGAAATCTACAGGATGCTACTGGCCTAGTCAGCGAGTTTTCATTTCCATCTTTTGTGTTTTTTAAAAATACGTGGTGACCATTATCCCCAAAGCTATAGAATTTTTCATATACCAAAACCTAGATTCTGGATTTTATGAAGAATTGACTAGCTTGCAATAAATTAACTTAAAAAAAAACAAACAAACCCCAAAAGGAGTCTACTTAGAACAACTGAAACCAAAACAACTTCAGAATTTCAAAATCCTTTCTTGCAAATATATTTTAATTTTCTTGTTATCTCAATGTAAAAATTAGTTTCATTTCAACTGGCTGCTATTTCAAAGGAATGTCTTTTTTAGACAGCAGACTCTCTAAACAAGATTTTTTTTCAAGCTTTATTATTTTTATTGACCTCAAATAAGTCATTCAGATTTAAAAGCATATACTTGTTCTTCTTTGCATGGGAACATGCCATAAAGGAAATACAAAAAAAAAAAGTTTTTAAGTGCCCCATAGAGAAGAACCTCCCCTCAAGACTTGAGATCCCTGAGCTGTGGCCACAGTGGTGGGGCTTCCTGCAGGACCAGCCCATGCCTCAGTGAAAACTGGGTCACTGTCAGCCCCAGCAGCACTGTGGGCAAAACCCTACCCCTGACCCTACCCACCTCTATCAAGATGGACTGGCCTTCTGTAGCCACTCCAAGAAGACCCTCAACTCCTCACTACAATGGCAGCCCCCAACCCACCAGTACCTCACCTGCCAGCAGCCAACCCACCAGCACCAGACCCCAACCAGACTCAGCCTACCTGTGCTGCAACTGGGCCCAATGGCTGGTATGAGAGGTGTACAGATACAATGAGGGTTGCTAGAGAGGAATTTGAGAGACTTGAAAAGACAACAAACCCACTCTGGGACTGCTATCTCATAGCCTGACAGCTGAGAAGGAGAGAAGGGTGTTTTGGGGAGCTGAGGAATAGTCTCTTGGGCTACAGGTCCCTTGAGCTATAGTAAGCTCTGGCCTGTGCCCTTGGTGCTGCCAACTCTCTTGAGGAAGAATAGGGAGCCTACATATCATGCTAGAATGTGTGTTGTAGGGCCCCACAGCTGGGTGCTATCAGTAGAGCAGGCTGTCTGTACAGCACCCAGCCAAACCCCTAAATGTCTGTACAGTGTTCCATAGGTAGGGTTTCCAACCACTTAAACTAAATTGCTAAACTTCCACTGATACATTTGAATACTTGTATATACCCTAGATGTTGATTTTATAAATAAAAAATCCCTAGAATTGGGGGTATTGAACTCATCTGGCCCTGGGGGCTGAATGAAGGGTGTGCAGGACTGGCCATTAGCTGGATCAGGCCCACAAACCAGTCCCATGTGCTCAAGCCAGCCTGTGACCTGGACCAGGTCTGTGTGCGATGTGCAGTATCTGTGCTAGCTTAAAATGTAGCACACACCAACACCTGCCCCATGTTCTGCATGCAGTGCCCATCCTGGACCCTGCACTGGGTCCAGCCTGTGGGCCCAGTCTGTGGGCCCAAAGTGGATCTGTCCCAGATTCATGTATGCAGAGCCAGTCCAGCACAGTTGCTTCATACAGCACATGCTCCAAACCACACTGGGGCTGGCATGTGTTGCATGTGGTGTGTGTATCCAATCCAAGAGCCACCAGCAGCACCATGACCCACCCTAGATCTGGCCTGCAGGATGTAGCCTTGACACTCCTTCCATGGAAGTATTGATGAGATTGAAGGGTTTGTAGACTTGTAGTCCTTGGGTGTGTGGTGGGCTCGGCAT
>NW_005841942.1:1860841-1887871 GCF_000455745.1 Alligator sinensis
AGGATCAGAGAAACCGATATGTGGAATATTTTCACCAATCAGATGAGGGCTGAGAAGAGTGGCCCTGCCCCCACAAAGGAGGTAGTGAGAGTGAAGAGCTCCCATATTTGAATGTAGACTGTGCTCTGCAAGTCTGGAAGACTTCAGGGAGGAGCCCGCAAAGAGAATAAAAGGAGCTACTTGCCCAGCATGCGACAGACACAGCAAGGGACTCAAGAAGAGTGGGGTTTAGAAGAGCCAGGGAGAGCTGCCCGGTGGGGGAGCCAGTACCCGGAAGAGCCCCTAAACCCACTGCCTGGGGACCCTGTGGCAGGAGCATTCATGGTGCATGGAAGCGGTGCATGGAGCTTCAACCCTGGCAGCGAGAGGCTGCTTGGGTCCACCCACGGTGTATGAGAGCATTGCACAGAGCCTCAGTCCTAAGAGCCACAGTAGGTAGTTTGGGCCTGTGACTCTAGCAGGGGCAGGGCAGCTGGAGCTGGTAGCCAGCTCGCCCTTACTAAAAGAGCCCCAGAGCCCTGAGTGAGGGGCCCAGAAGAGAGAGAAAGCCCTGGCACAAAGCCAGAATCAGCTGAGCTCACGTAGTGTGGCTCAGCTGGGTGACAGAGTCCTCAGTGCCCAGAGGGGGCATAGGGCTGTGGGCAAGACCTCAGGGTAAGGCTGGGGAGGCAGAGAACATAGCCAGCTCAGCCTGACTGCCTAGAGCGTGGCACCAGGCTAACATGGAGAGCCAGAGGCATAGAGAACAACCCCAGAGATATGCCTCAGCCAATCCAGAGAGGGAGCGTGAGTAACATGGGGAAATGGGTTCCCACAGGGGAGGGAAGGCTTCTTGGGCAGGGGAGGAGCTTGGGCCTCCAAGCTCTCCTGGTTGAGGGCAGGAAAGTGGGGTGAGCCTGGGTCCCTATACAGGGGCGGAACTCCCAGACCCCTTAAGGAATTGTGAAATGTTCTTCCTACCCAGGTTGATTGATTCCTTACCTGTTGATGCTAATACCTGTGTGATGTGTTATATGCACCTCATAAATGGTGGTTAATTGATGTTGACTTCAGTATGTTGATATTGCTGATGATGGGGTTGTAATTACTAATATATGTTCATTATTTATTTATCTAAGGGTTATTTGTCCATATTTTCAGCCTATGTATTTACCTGTGTATTATGTAATGCCTTACCTGTATGCGTGTCCCCTGGTGTGTGGTCCCCTTTAGAGGGCTCCCCTCTCCACCCTTTGTGGGGGTTCTATCCCACTCTTCCGCTGCTATACTCTGTTTAAAAATTCTTTTGAACTCCTGGTTACCCACTCCTGAGTTCACTTACCTGTGCTCATCTTCGTCCAGGATCCATCTTTGCATCAGTATCAGGAGGTGACTAGAAGATTTACCCTTGGGTTTATAGGGTTCCTCCATTGGGATTTTGTGCTAGGTGAGATACTCCATTGAAGAGGATCCCCCATATTTCATGAAGGTTGTTATTTGTCTTACCTATTGTAAATATTCTATCACAGGTGCATTTATGTATATATATAAATGAACAACAAATTGTAAATAGTTAAGTAACATTGGCCTGGCCTGGCTCTATGGAAGATCCAGGCTGACTTCCTGCCTCTGGGGCAGGGGGCTGGACTCAATGATCTTCCAAGGTCCCTTCCAGCCCTAATGTCTATGAAATCTATGAAATCTATTAAATTAAAACTTTAAATAACAGACAGTTTTTAACAGAAAAATAGTCCATTGGAACAGTTTACCAAAGGATATGGAGGATAATCTATCATGTAGTCTTTAAATCATTATTGAAAGTCTTTCTGTCTTTCTACAAGATATGATGGTATAGACTATTGGTATGATGAAGATATATAATCTTATGATGTAGGAATTACTAAATCAAAATAAATTAATTCTGTTTCTATTTTTTCCTAGTTTGGAAAGATGGGGAAAATCCTCAAACAACAACAGTAATAATAATAATAATAATAATAATAATAATAAATATCTCACTGCAGTAAGTCTCATTCATCAAGATGGCAATGCTTTATTTTATATATCTGTAACCTGGGTACACACAAGGGTGTGCCCCGTCCTCAATTGGATGGGATATATAGGCAGGCTAGGGTGCTGTGAGACGAAAGCTGCTGCTTAGGATCAGCTGCCTCTATCCTCCTAACATTTTTTTTGCTTCAACTTCTATTTCTTATAATCCTTTCATCCACTAAACTAAGGAGCTCTGGCATGCATCTACATGAGATGCCTAATGCATAGTAGCCTAATAGCACTGCACAGTAGTGTGCCAGGCAAAAACCATGCTAATATGCTACTGTGCAGTAGTATTAGGCTACTGTGCAGCAAGCATTGTAAGAAAACCCTGCCAGCGCTACTGCCCAGTAATTATAGTTACTGTGCATTTAGTTAGTACTTCATTAAGCAAGTACTAAACTAAATGTGCAGTAACAACTGCATATTACTCAATGTGTAGATTCACCCTCGGACTATTAGAACTGTCTCTGTATACAGGTGTTTATTGACTGCAATCAAGCCACCATTTTATCCCTCTCTTTGATTAAACCAGTAGCCTAAAATATGCTAGGAAAACTCCAACAAAGATAATATTTCATTTTTAATAAGAGTAACAGTCCTTCTAGCCCAAATCTTGGCAAATTCAATAACAATAAACCCTTACATTTCATCTCACTAAGCAACTACATTAACCATAGTGCTTAAATTCCTTTCTATTGTCATCCATGAGATAGGTTGATATTGCACTGTCATATCTTATTCTTAAGAGGAGGTCCACACAGCCTTAGCTTGTGAAGTTTATATTTTCTGTGTGTCAAGAACACCTGTTATTAAATTACTTAATGAAAATACCATTCTTTCTCCTTTCCAACCAAACTAAAAAGTAAAACGAGAATGTAATTGCACTAAAGTGACTGTTTGACATGTAGAGCTGAGCTATGCCATCAAGACCCCATAGGTGGTAAACACTTAGGAAGTTATGGGTGGAAGATAATGTAGATTTTAATATGAGTTCAGAGGTTTCAAGAGTTCTACTATATAATTATCTATTGCAGCAGGTGACATGGTGCATGTAAAATACAAAAATTACAGTCTCAGAATAAGGAACAAAGTCTTTATATGGAAGAAAACAAGAAAGTTCATAGATCCAAAAATATCAGATGCATTTCATGTTGGTATAGTTATCCTTTGACATATCCATATCCATAGCCATAAGTGTAATACATGGCACATAGTGGCAAATCAAAATGCTTGGTGGAACATATAACTTTTATATGTTGAATTCTTTTTGTACAGTAAGACACATTGACCTCAGGTACAGCAGGTAATGTCTAGAGCTAAGATACATATTGTTTACCATTTTTGACATGCATCAGGCAAAGTCTGTGGATGTCCTTAAAAAGTTTTTAAATATTCATGCACTTTGTAGGTGGGAGAAGGGGGAAAGATAAAGAGGGAAGAGGGCATATTTAGTTTATATGATTTCTCTTGTTGAGATCTACTGCAAAGGACAAAAGTGTAGATAATTCATCTCTAATTTTAAAGAGCATTAAGATTTAAAATATCTGCTTCAGAGTGCCTGGCTGGCTTGCACAAATGGTTTTACATAAAGAATTGTGGTAGAGGACTGGTAGAGATTTTTGGCTGGTATGATTATGTAACTCTGTTAACTTCAGATAACTACTTCACTTGGCCCTAAATGATGATATGACTCTTTCCTTTGCTAAGAAGTTTTCCATGTTGCAAAGGAGTTTTCCTTCCAAAAATAATATTAACTAGGAACTATCCAAGTCTACCAAGTTTATAAACATGGATAGAAAATCTTGAGGGAATCGACTGTCTATCAACATCCCTGACAAACTGGGCGCATCAACTTGTTCATTAATGTGCAGTGGTTACTGCACATTTAACTTAGTACTTGTATAATCAAGTACTAAATAAATGTTCAGTAACCAGAGTTACTGCACAGCAGCACCAATGAATGCCTTTTTAGTGACACTACTGTGCACTAGCCTAATACTACTGTACAGTAGCATATTAAAGCTGTTTGTATTATGACATGCTACTGTGAAGTATTATTAGACTACCGTGCAGTTAGCGTCTTGTGTAGACATGCCCACTGGTCTCTATTTGGTTTGGCACCCAGAAATTATAAAAAAAAATACTTGTCTATTTATTTTAAAACATACGGGGAAAAGATTTGCTTTGCTTTTATTTCTAAAAGAGGTGTAACAGTATGGGGCCCAAGGATGGCCATGGTGCTCACTGTTGGCCTGACTCACTCCATCCTCTCAGAGTCTCACTCTGCTTTCTCATCTGCCATGTCTTGATGTTAAAGATGGTGAGGGGAGGCTGCTCTCAGAGGCTGGTGAGCTCTGGGTACTCTCTCTATTCTGTCCCTCCTTAGGTTCAATTTTGCCCAGTTGGTTTAGGGCTTACATGCCTGCTGCCCACTGTATCTTGGTCTTGGGGCTTCTGAGCCCACCAGCCCTAATTAACTTAGGCTAAATTTGTGGCATCTGTTCTCCCCTACAGCTACATCCATCACATCCATACATCACAGATATTGTTTCGCCAACATTCTTTGTCTCTGTAGAGTCTCTGCAGAGTCAGCCCTCTTGCCTTCGGCCCACCTTATTCTAGCTGCCAGCCTCCAGCCCTGGCCCACTTGTTCTGGCTTGGCTTTCTCAGACTCAGCCCTCCCTGTTTCAGGTCTCCAGGCCCTCAGCCCTCTCTCAGCATTCTCCCAGCCAGTTGGTGCCTCTGGCCCAGGCAAGGTTGCTCTTCCAGCTCCTCCTGGCCTAGGCAAGGCTGCTCATGATCTCTCTCTCCCAGCCCCTCCTGGAACCCCTGGCCCAAGCAAGGGTACCTTCAACTCAGCTCCCCGCCTCCCTGCCCCCCAGCATGTTTGACCCAGGGCAAGGCTGCTGTCTCAGTATGCTAGCCCCTGGCCCTTGGGCTCAGACGCTCAATTTCCTGACTGTAGGGGTTGCCATCCCCAATCTCTAAATGGGTGATCTTCAGACATCCCTGTGGCCTCCTATCCACTTCTTGCCAGATATACTCCATGCCAGCTACAACACCCTCCTAAACCCCCTCCAGGGTTCCCTAGGGTTCCAGCCACTCCTACTCTGTAGCTGCTACCTCTTGCAGCTTCCCCAAGACCCAGTGATGTGTGGGCTTCCCTCTGTTGGTATTCAGCCCAGAGGTTCTGTCTGTAGTGGAAGTCATGGCTATATTGACCCCTCTGGCTCAGGAGCCAGGCTTTTAATAGGTTGGGGCTCTGCCCTTCAGGTCACATGGCTCAGCCCTCCACCTGCTCTCAGGTATTGCAGCTTAAGTCCTGAGCTTCAGCCACTGCCTCCCTCTTGCTGTTTTTTAACTCCTTGTGGGTTTTCCTGGCTGCATGTAGCTCAACCTCTGCCTACTTAATGGCAGCCCTTTGGTGCTGGCTGCCTACCTCTCAAATACCAAGGATTAGGGATCCCTACTACACTAGGGAAGGTTCATGGTTACTTAATCTGCATAGAGGTGGTTAACTGTGTGGCCTAAGATCTGGAAAAAGTTAGAGCAGGGTGGTATCCTAAGATGCAGACACAACATTTGAACCAAGGTGCTGCAGAGGGCTGCCCAAGGGTCTCTATCTCTGGCTACTACCTTAAAAATGCTTCCCCTAGGGATGATGATCAGGTGGGAGGGTGCCTACTTTTGGGTTCCCAGGCAACTGGATATTGTGGGGTCTCTGCAAAGTCTCTACCACTTTTAAATGCTATTTCTCCCCTAGTCACTTATCAATTTAATTCCATTCATGGCAATGGGCTATAGTTTGGGGCATTACAGGCTGATTTGGGGTGGGAAGGGCAGAGGGGATACTTTTGCTTCTAAAGTTCCTAGAGTGTGAGGTGCTCTGGGGGTCTACTTAAAATCTCCATCTCAATTGCCTGGAATGAAATGAAATTGACTGGTGGCTTGGGGAAAAGTGATTTTTAAAAGGTGCAGAAATTTTGGGCAGCCCCTCCTCCCAAGCACCCCATTTCCAAGAAACCCAGAAGCAGAGGAACCCCATCTATGCACCTTCCCTCCACCACAACACAAATCAGCCAGGACTGGGTCAAATCCAGGCAATATAGGTTGAGGCAGTAGAGTTATTTCTGCATACCAGAGTAGCCAGCTGCTATACAAAGGTTAGGGAGGGTAAGGAGCAATGGATTACGGGATGCCTGGAGTGCATATTTGTGCTGCTACTATTTATCCCTGGGCATGACCATGCACATGTCCTCTGGACCACAGCAAATGGATTTGGGTGGGGTAGGGAAGGCTGGGGCCAGCACCTGTGGTAGTCCTGCAGCCTTACCTGGGTTCCTAGGGACCTTCTTGTGGCAGCAGCAGTGCCAAGCCAGCCAGGGCCTGGCCAGGCTCCAGTTTCCTGTGGGACATGTTGCTGCCACATGCACCATGTTGATTTTTCTGTCCTTTATTGTGGGGGGCGGGGGGGAGGTTATACCAGGATTTCCCAGTGTCAGAAAAACCCACCATGCTGTAAACTAGCAGCATGAAGAACTGGTACACATGCACTGCGTGTAGGGTTTGCACCACTTCAAATGGGTTTGAGGTGCCACAAACTACATGTGCCCTTAAAAACTAAATAGTTCATAGAGGTATGAGCTTTCTTAGTCAACACCTATTATATCAAATGCATCATCTGATTCACCATTGAATGTTCTGCAGTGTTCCATATCTTTTAGCTCATGAAGCAATGATCTAAAGCATCACAGCCTCCATCGAGCACCACAGTTTTCCACAATTCTAAAGAAAAGCACTGCACTGAGACCTAGCATAGTCAAATCTGGACTTGATTCCTCCTTTCAAAGCACATAAGACATTGCTGACTTAAATCCTATGGGTCCTTAATGTTTGTGGTCTATAGCCATCAGTGCCCGGTATATTTTTTATTGCACCAAGTTAAAAGTGGGCTATTGGAAAGTGACTTCTTTTTTTACTCTGCCATACATATATTAGCAACAACATAGAAAATACAGCTTAAATTTTCCTTTTTCTTTCCTTTTCATATTTAAATTTATTTTCTTTAAATTGATCAGTAGAGTTTGAATCAAAGTCATTTTCTTAAAGGGACTTTTTCCCCCCCTAATGTCCTTCCTCTCCCTCTGATGCTGAATGCAAGGACAGAGACTATAACCATTACTCAGCCTCAGGTATTCTTTGACCTGCTAAAGATAGGGCCAGAGTTTATTACTCCTGGGTGTGCCATTTGAACATGTGCCCAGGACCACATCACATTGAGCCGAGTCAGAGCAGCCTTTGCTGGCAGGAGGCCCCAAGGTGTCAGCCTGCTAGCCCAGGGCTCCTCTGACCTGGTTTAACATACTCCAGAGGGGCTGGTTGGGGCACAAGAGTGCTTTGGTGTCCAAGCCCCTGCACTTAATTACCCTTATGCCCCAGCCAGCCAGGTCAGCATCTACACATGCGTTGCTACATGTGAAAAAACTCTGCATCAATATAGTACTTGTATTAACCTGCTTCAGAGTTTATTAGTTTCCTGTGGCCTAATAGGTTTGCATGTGTAGCTGCCAAGATGTTTACTGCAGAGCAAATTAGGCAATTCTGCAGTAAACATCTTGTGTAGATGCACCCAGAGAAACTTATATAGTTAATGAAAATGTCTTTCAATTTGCCAGAATTTCATACATAATAGCAAAATCCTCTTCCATCTGGATGTGAGTGGAATGCATCTACTTCATTTAACTTAAAACCTGAAGAATAAGTGTTATCTAATAAATGTTGGATACTAGATCAATTTGATGGATTTCCTGCAGAAAGCAGATTTATTCGGTTTTCCTCCAGGACCTGAAACCTTCTTACTTTGAGTTAGTGTTGTGTGATACCATAGGATTTCCAAGGTTCTTTTTATCTATTACACTGTCTCATTGAGTCATGGACTTGTTCATTACAGAACAGAGAATAAATGAGAAAATTGAAAGCAGCAAGTTCAGGAAAGGCCTAGGGGCAGATATTTGATGGCAAAAATGTAAGAAGTTTCAATGTGATGTCTTTGTAAAAACAGGCACTATTACTTTATCCTATTCTGTTGCTGTAGAAAGATTAAGTAAAGCTTGACAAACCAGCCTTGCTGTGGATTGCCTAATACAACTGTATTGGAATAGTGTGTGCTGCTCTAGTCCCCAGAGCTAGAAAGGTTAAGTAAAAATCAGAGAAAATGAAAAGGTCAACAACTATAACACAACATTTAAAGAATAAACCATACAGTTTTACATGAGACAAGGAAATTACATTTGCTAGATGAAACTCTCATCCCCAAAGCCCAAAAAGAGAGGTGGGCCCTAGAAGGACAGCTGGGGGTTCCCTTTTCATAGGCAAGGTGAAGCTACAAAATCCCAATGAGTATGCTGGGGATATGCCAAGGCTGGAAGGAACTGTGATCAGAAAACTCTGCGCTTTTGTATTATTAGGCCATCTGTTTCCAACAGCACAGGTTAGGGTAGCCCCCAGGATCAGGTCAGTTGAAAGGCTGGCTAAGCTCTTCTCCTGAGTAATGCTCAAGAACACCAGAGAATCTGTTTATATATCTGTCTTTCACAAGCCATTCTGATAAAGATATTGCCTAAATAAAACAGACTTCTAAAGCTACAGAAGGGAAGTAAGAAAATACGATGCTCCTCCTTTGTCTTTTGTTTCTTCAAGGTTATTAAAGCTTTTGCATACTTCACCTTAGGTCCCTGTTAGCATATCTCATGTTGTATGGTAGTCCTTTATTGTGCCCTGCAAGTGCTTTCACTGTGGTCTGGCACACATAATATGCCTAGGTAGAAGACATTTTTGGCAATACCGTCTTGATAATAACTTTGTGTAGATGTACTACTTTCAGACATGAATTAATCTCTGGGGCTGTGCGAAGCTTTGGTCTGTGATTCGATTTGGCAGAGATTCAGCCCGATTCAGTGGCCAAATCTCCAAATCTGAATTGAATCAGGAGACCCTTTAATCTCTCTGAATCGAATCAGAACCCTCCAAATCAATTTGGAGAGATTCAGAAAGATTCGGAGATTACAGACATACACAGATTTAAATGTTTTTTCTATATACCTCAAGGTACTAGGCAGCTCATGAATGCTGTGATGCTGGGGCAGATGGAGCATCCCACAGGAGTGCAGGGGGTCTCCAGTGCACTCAGCAGCAGACCCGGAAGTGGGCCAGAAGCACTTCCAGTCCACTTCTGGGTCTACTGCCAAGCACACAGGGGACCCCCTATGCTCCTGTGTGATGTTCCATCCACCCCACCATCGCAGCAGTCATGAGGTGCAGCTGGTACCTCGAGGTACATAGGAAAAACATTTAAAACTGTGTCTATGGCTGAATTGCTGATTCGCTGACTTAGCATTGAATCTTAAGATTCAGATTTGGCCAATTCGAATTGGGACAGTGATCCAAATCAACAAATCAAATCACTGACCCCAATTTAGGCCAAATCCAAACTGAATACAGCCCGTTTCGCACACCCCTATTAATCTCTGTCCCTTTCCTAATACTTTAACCAACACACAATTTTCATAAGAGGGAAAAAAAATCCCAAACCTTTCTTTAGACCTGTGTAGTAATTTCAAACACCCCTTTGATCCTGTGACATACAATTACTTGCCTTTCCTACATAATAATGTGTCACCAGCTAGAGCTGGTCCAATATGCCATGCTAATATTCCTGTCCCAGATGTAAGTGTAAATCTTTCATACTTTGTTAACATTCACTCCCCTTAGCAACTCTTCTACCTTAGAATCCTTTTGAATGCTAATTAGGCTGTCACCATCCTGATTTGAACATTAAACCTGGAACAGTTTGTCAGTTTCTCTCTTTCACGCTCTCTCTCTCTCTCTCTCTCTCACTCTCTTCCTTTGGTCATAATTGTAAACTGGCCATTTTTTTTTCTCTTAATAACCCCAGTTCATCAATAATTTCAATCAATAGGAAGTACAATTTCTTCAATGTCCATTCCACCATGCAAAATGCCATAGAGAAGTTGACTGGGACCTTTTCAAGCATTTTAATCCATAAGGAGGAAAAACAATGCTATTTTTATTAATTATCCAACTGTCAATAAAAATAATTCAAACTAAAAATAAAATATGTAAAATAATACATTAAGAACTCTACAAAGCATAGCAATAACATGCTGTATTACACTTGGATACCTATAGAATCCAGGTATGGCTATTTACATTATGAGAAAAATAACATCTCAAAATAATGTGTTCATTTTTTCACATATATGAAAACATTTAGTTTGAATTAATATATAGGTTTAGGTTGAGTTTATATATAAAGGTAAACAAAATAGAGGAGAAGGAGAAATGGGGTAAAGGGAAAATAACTGTTAATTTAAGTAGATTCATAGATTCATATACTATAAGGCCAGAAGGGACCTCGGAAGCTCATCAGGTCCAGCCCCCTGCACCAAGCAGGAAAGATAACTGGGGGTCAGGTGACCACAGCAAGGTGACTGTCTAGTCTCCTCTTGAAGATTTCCAGGGTCGGTGATTGCACCACCTCTTCAGGGAGTTTATTCCACAGTCTGGACACCTTTACTGTGAAGAAGTTTTTCCTAATGTTGAGCCCGAATCAATCTTCCAGGAGTTTGTAGCCATTACTCCTGGTTTTCCCTTCAGGTGCCCTGGTGAACAGTTGCTCGCAGAGCCCTTGATGTACTCCCCTAGTATAATAGTAAGCTGCTACCAGGTCCCCTCTTAGCCTTCTGTTCCTCAGCCTGAAGAGTCCCAGATCCCTCAAACTTTCCTCATATGGCTTGTCTTTTAGGACTCTTATCATACAGGTGGCTCTTCTTTGGACTCTCTCAAGCTTGTCAACATCCTTGTTAAAGTGCGGTGCCCAGAAGTGGGTGCAGTACTCCATACTTCAGACCAAAGTAATTTTGTCCTCAGACCTACCACAATAGGTACAGAAAGAGCTGTCCTAGACTATGTACAGACTTTCAGTTTCTCTTGGGAGAGTTGATGCACACACATTCTTCATGGGTTCAGACACACAAACACATACACAAACATGCAAACACACACTTCCGTAGCTGTGTTAATACTAGGGGGTACCTGGTGTCACTTGGTGTCTGAGGTTACTTGGGGTCACTTGGTACCCCGGGGTTACTTGGGGTCACTTGATGACCCAGGGTTACATGGGGGAGAAGGAAAATCTTTGAGACAGAGGAGGTGAAGGAGCAGAGCCAGGGGATCAAGCCAGGACAGCAGGGTGAGAGCTGTGCCAGTCAAAGAAGCTGGGAGAAGAATCAGAGAGGTGAGGTGAGGAGCAGTGGAGGAAAAAGCTGAGAGCTGGGAGGTAAAAGTTGGAGGAGGAGGCGGCTAGGAGGTAAGGATCCGGGAGACAGAGAAGCTGAAGGCTACAGGGGGCAGAGAGAAGCTGGGAGACAAAGAAGCCAGGAGGCTACAGGGGGCAGAGACAAAAGCCAGGAGGCTGCAGGGGGCAGAGAGAGAAGCTGGAAGGCAAGGAATCCAGAGGCTGCAGGGGGAAGAGAGAGAAGCCGGGAGACAAAGAAGCCTGGAGGCAGAGACAAAGAAGCTGGGGGGCAATGAGGGTTGGAGCCGAGGCTGAAACTCAAAGACAGGTCGGGGTTGCAGAGAGCTGGGAGGCAGAGGGCAAAACTGTGGGGAGCTGGGAGACAGCGTGGGTTAAAAGATTAGAGAGCTGGGGAGAAAGAGAGAGTTGGGAGGAAGGTCAGAGGGGCAGAGAACAGAGATTGGAGCAGGGCCAGGAGATCAGCAAGACAAAACCCAGCTTGGGGTTCCAAAATAACAGTTTTATTAAACAAGCAACACACTATACAGCCCACAAAGTTATTGGTCCCCCGCCCCACACACACACACACAAACTCTCCCACACACTCACACAATGGTAGCGGGAGAGGAGAGGCTTAATGGAGGGATTGAGGTCAAGATGTGCCGAAACAGAGCTCAGGTCCCTTGCTTCGTGGAAGAAGGTGGGTGATAGCTACCTATGCCAGGCTGAGAGTTGATCCTTGATGGCCAGTCAGGGTCTTCTCCAGCAAGGTGTTGACCAGAGGGGGTCACCAGCAGGGCCTCTGGGTGGATAGGTGGTGTGGCGTAGTGCTGGTCCAGATGGAGAGGATGTCCCAAGGAGGTCACACTCTACCACCCCTTTTATAGGGAAGGGCTACCTGTGACTCCAATGGGCAGAACATGCCCAGGCAAGGGCCAATCCTGGTCAGATAAGGTCATGCAGTTCCAGGTGTCTTCGTTGTCCAGTGGGATGCAATGCTGGAGTTTCTAGTTTCTATTCTGATCTTTGTTTCCATGTTGCTGGTTCCTTGGAGGGTCTTTATCTTTCAAATATAGTGTTTTGTCTCTGGTCCTGGGGGTAGGTCTGTGATTTCAGGGAGAGTCAATGCAAGGCAGTGGTCTAGGCATTGAGTTGATGGTCCAGTCATTGAGTTGATGGTCCGGTCATTGAGCAGGAACTATTTTTAGGCCTGCTACCCATTATATCTCAAGCACCATCATTCACTGTCATTCATCCAGGAATCAATTTACATAGGAGGGGTAGGTGTGAGTCATAGTCGC
The DNA here is from genome assembly GCF_000455745.1 of Alligator sinensis. NCBI lineage: Eukaryota > Metazoa > Chordata > Crocodylia > Alligatoridae > Alligator > Alligator sinensis. Next base: position 1,873,493 of record NW_005841942.1, read on the forward strand.
AACACAATTACAATAGGGTATGCACGGGTAGGGGACACAAAATGGAGACTTGACATTACAAGGCAGAAACTGAACATTACAAGATGGAGGGTTGACATTACTTTGGTTAACTTACAGGAACAGGCCTAAATTTTACAATATCAATGTAAAGCAATAAAGATCAAAACAAACATAATAGGAATGTAATATAAAACAGTAAAAATTAATACAAAAATAACAGAACACTATTTAGAATATAAAAAGGGATCTTTTACAATAATGGCATACAAGAATTTAGCTTACCTATGACTACCTATAACTACTTATAAGGAATAGAGGGCAGAGAAAAAGTATAAAATGGTTGGGGAAGGGGAGGTAATGTGTTTTTAAATTAAAAAGAAAAGAAAAACTGGGGGAGTTGCTACAATGGTATTCCCTGCCTCTCAGAAATGTTCAGGTACTATGAAAATAAGGTCCTAGGACAGTTTGACATATTTTTCCTCCATGAACAATATTGTGAATAGCAACTGTTTTTATTTAGGCATTTTATTAAGTGCATCTAATGGGAAGAAGACAACCCAGGTGGGGGGGAAGAATTGGATGGTGGGAAACTTACTTTTTAATTACCTTTATTTTTTTGGTTAGCTTTTAAGCTTTTTTAGATCTTTGTGTGTGTGAAAACTTTGAGCTAAACATTTCTCTCTCTCGCTCTCTCTTTTGCTAATATTTGAACTTTTCCTGTTATCTGTATTGGTAATCCTTATGAAAAGGGTCACAGAGAGAAAGAGTGAGAGAGAGAGAGAGAGAAGAGGTGCAGACTGACAGCATGCTATGTTTCTCTTTTTTTTCTTTTTTTTTCTTTTTTTTTCAGGTGCTATCTTTAATGTAGAGAGTGGAAAAAAGAAGGGAAATGAGTGTTCTCACTTACACCTGCGTAAATCCAGAGTAATTCCATTCAACCATAGAACAACATAGGGACTAATTCAGCAGAGCAGTTAAACATGTGAGTAGTTCTGCTGATGTTAATGAGACTATTCATGTGCTAAATTTTAAATCTGTGCTGAAGTGCTTTGCTAGACTAAGGCTTAATGAAAGAAGAATTTGCCCCCAGGTGAATGTTATGGTTAGCTATCAATGGACTTGCACCCTTGTAACCCCTGAGACAAAAGCAGAGAATTTACATGCTATGATTGCCTCATATTTCTACATTTTGAATCTAGTATCTATAGATAATTATTTTCTTTTATGCTTTAAGAATCTTCAGTTTGTAAAGGAAATCACTCCTCAGTAGATTACAAATTTTCTAATTCGAAGTTTTAATGTGAGCGTTGATCTTTGAAAACTTATCAAGTCTATCATATGCTTTAATGTATCCTCTAACTTGCTAATGTTTCATAGACAAAGAAGCAACCCATATTTCTTCAGTGTCATTTAATAGAATTAAACTAATCAGTCAAGAGATTTCTTCTTCAGTTTTATATTAGCCTCTTGAGATGAAAGATGCTGTTTCTCAACTGTGTCTAGGGAAAAATGGCAGGAGTGTACATTTCCTTCAAAGTATATAACCAAATATTCTAAATTGTCTATCTAGAAAGTATAGAAATATGATTAAATACTTTATTAACTCTTTTTTCTACACAGAATAGGAATAAAATATTCCCCTTGTGAATATGAGTGGAACTTTTGTGAACCCCTAAATTTAAACATTCTGTTAATATTCCACCTCATGAGCACCTTATATGGTCCCTTGTTAACATTATATAACATTGGTCTGTTGGGTTCCCAGAGGACAAACAGGTAGTTGAAAATGGTACCATCTTATTGAGGTGGGGAATAAAGTAGGAAGGGGGAAGGGGCCTTTTACATATCCCCCTTTCTATATTAGATATTGAGTTACATTCCTTTCATTAGCAAGTCCCTCTTTTACATACCACTCTTTTTTTTTTGGCATTGTACTTTATGACTAAACTCCCTGAGACCTGACATGGGATTTAGTAAGCTTTAGATAACATAATCTCCATCTAATGGGATTTTTTGAAGCCAGTTGCTAAGTGTATGAATTATTATAAGAGAAGAAAATCAAATTTAATATCAAAGAACCAACTTTAGAAGTTCAAGCAGCGAACAATATTCATTTTCCATCGACAGAATTGTTTAATAAGAATCTATCAGCAGTACAGGAAACACTAGGTACTCTGGCAATAAGTGAATCATGATGGCTTATTTCCTTTTAATTCTATGATCCCAGCTGGAACAAGGTGTGATTGGAGAATGGTTTAATTGTTCATAGACATCTGTCTTTGGATTCAATTGAAAAATAATATCCTGAACATAAAATGGCCTACAGAATTTTTGACATTTTTATATCTTTCACAATCAAGGCATTGTCAGAAAGTCAGGTAGTGGAGCTCTTAAAAACTTATGGATACATTTAAAGTAGAAGAGAATAAAACCCTGGTAATATATCAATATGCACAGCTGGAAAGCAGATGTTCAGTTGAGTGCACTCAGTACTTAGAGCAAGCTATTAAAGCTGTTAGTTACTCAAATGAGAAATTTCTAGAATTTATTGTTCTCGTATTTTTGATTTCCCCCTTTCCCCTCTTTTTAAAGAGAGTATAGGATTTTTTTTATTATTATTGTTGAGGCCAATTACCCTAGAAATCTGACTTAGTGCAGTACAGTACATGATTGCTAAGGAATGCCCAAGGCTACTGTCAATCAAATTAGCCAGTGACTTATGAGTTGTTTACTGTACTGTGAAATGGAGTGATAAATGTGTGTCAACCAGTAAAATGTGACATTTAGTACTGGATATACCCACTTTTAAATAGGTTTTGCTTCAGCTTTATTCATTTCTTACAGGACTGGCACATATTTTTAACTGAACTCTGATTATCAAAGGAGACATATAATAAGCATTATAAGGTACTGGTAATCGTGCAGTTCAAAACTTTAAAGACCTGTGTGGTCCCTTTCTTTTTCTCTTTCTTACTCAGTTACTGAAGTACACATGAGAGCAGAACTGATATGCTGCTGTGCATGCACGTTTTTCATCTGCCTCATGAACAGTGGCAAAAAAATAATTGGTTTCCTTGCGCATTCTCCCTCCTTTGATTCAAAAAAATAATTTAGATGGAGCACTGCTGGTTTAAATTATTAGTGAACTGGTGAACCAGAATGAGTGAAGGCTTTTTCAAAGCTAAGTTTGAAATTAAAATCAGATCATGAAATCATCAACTAATGTAACATTTTACTCATAAGTTCATATTGTGTGACTTCCCAAACAATGATTTACTAACTTGTTCCTCAAGGGCCACAGCAGAGGGCAACACTAGCCCCAAAGTATTACTAAGACTTAATGAGTAGCTTGCAAAGGAAAATCAGAGCATTTGACAGTCATGTCTAAACCAGAGTACTTCATACCTCCTCCAGAGGGAGATGGCTTGTCATTATCATTAACTATGTTATTAAAAAAATAGAATCAAACTTTTATGCAAATGGTATCCTTAGGCCATAGGAAGCCCTCATATTGGCCCAAGTTACTAAGTAACTGTATGATGTTATAAAATATGTTGTGGACATGTAGAGGTGGTAAAATACTACCAGATCATCAAGTCTGTTGACTTCCCAGCAGATTAATGATCACTGCTGTACCCTTTCCATTGTTTGTTGGGGGAGGCAAGATTTTTCTAGACCCAATGTCATTGTGTTGTCAGCTGACCTGTAAGAAATTTCCTGTATTGTCTATTCTAAATAATAGACTTTTATTTTGCATGTATTAGTTGAGAGCATGGCATTTATATAAGGCAGATGGGCATATTTTTATGTGTGGTCACAAATTGATAAAAAATACATTTTGGTCTAACATTTCTAATTCTAGAACATGGTTAACTAATGAGCATTTGATTCCTATCATCATTCCCATGCAATTTTCATACATCATGACCAAGTATTTGAATAGATAGAAAGGAATCCATTATTCTTTTTAGGCTCCAAACTTCTGGTTGGAGTCAGTGAAATAGTAGTTGTTGAGTTCAATGAATTGACCCAATATGATTTTAGATTGATTCTCTCTCTTGTCACAGTTTCTAATATATATGACCATTTGTTTTTCACATAGAAGCTTAATAGTATGTTTAAATCACATTTTCATCTAGCCTTACAAGACTGAATAGGACTTTTCTCCTACCTTTTTAAAGATTCATAGGTAACCTGAAGTAACAGTATTGTAGAAAGCCGTGCAATATGTGAAGAATTTCTCTCTTTTGTAAAGGAAAATATATTTGTAAGCCAGAGGTAGATGAGCTCTCTGGGAAAGTGGTTTTGCATTTTGTTGTTCATCCATAGTTTATGTAATTGCTTTCCATGGTTTACTATCATTGTTTTAAAAAGCAGTTTTAAAGGGTTATTATAATGATACACGATCATGGTATTTATACAAGTTAGATTTTAAACATGTTGCTTCTTTTTTGTTGCTTGTGCAGGGCACACCAAAGGGAGTCTATACATTTTCCTAATTTAGAGATGAAATTACTGCAATAAAATATGTTAATTAATTGTGGGAGAACTAAGGTCGAAAAGAGGAAGCCAAGCCATGATAAAGGAGGTACAATTTGTACCATTCCTTTATTTATTTTCTATCTTTACTTCAGGATCAATATTAGCTAACTTACAGTACATCGTGGAAGGTGAGTAAAACGTTGGAAAAAACACAACATGCACAACTAGGCTTAAAGCTTTTTTCACTTCACCATTCATTAAACCCCTTATTATTTAGCTCTTTTTAAAGAAAGTAATTTTATTAACTAACTAGAACATTTTATTACATTATCACAATGTATACCTCTTTGCCAGAAGAGGTATCCTCTCTGATGCTGCTCCCTGGAATAAAGTAAATGGGAATTTCCAGTAAAGCCAGTGGACCTTCCTCCTCTGCTTTTGCTAGAAAAGGTGACACAGAAACATCCATACTGTTTTTTTTTTATAGAAGCCACATTTTTAGAAGGCTGAGCATTATTTAGAAAAGGCTTTCCCAAATGAATTATATTTTACACTCCTATCCCAGTAAAGAAAACATGCTAGAATCTACCCTGTACTAGATCAGGTGCACAAGGGCAAGGGTGTTTCATCAGGGAGCCAACTAAGGTTTTCAGTTGTTGTTGTAGTAGTAGCAGCAGCAATATTCTCAAGATGCATGTACCAAGGTCATGGCATATGTTAGAACAGAGGTTTCAAAACTTTCTTATTATGTACCCCCTTCCAGATTTACCTGATGCTTGCATACCCTTACCAGCATACATTTTATATTTTAACCACGCTTCAGTAGACTCCAGCATCTCATGTATCAGCACCCTATGCTTAAAAATGGCAGTGACAAACATGCTTTAGTTAAAGCAATCCTGCCACCATTTTTAAGCACAGAAACAGTGACACGTGAGGCCCTCCAGGCACTTTAATTAAAGCGACTGTTGGAGCAACTCTACTTAAAGCATGCCCCCCTGCCCCCCCCCGAGCATGTGTGTAAATGTCCCATGTGACTTCTAATTTTAAATTACATCGTGCTACTAATTCTCTTAGTATTTATTTTCCTGTTCAGTGTGGTGATCTAAAGGTAAAGTTACACATTGCACTTAGATCATACTAAGGGCACTTAAAATGTGAATGTCCACCCATTAAAACTCATTCACTCAAGCTAAGTGCCCTTTGAGGGTCTCAACATTATACTATTTCAGGCAGGGGTTAACTCAGGGCTGTGCTACCTAGCTTGTGTTACAGTAACTTTAATCTGCTTCATGAAGATAAAGTGAGCAATTTGCAGTCCTTCAGCATATATATGCCCACTATTGGTGTAGATCTTGTGAGGGAGCACCTTGAGAGGCTGGACACCCACAAATCAGCTGGTTCAGATAGACTGCACCCAAGAGTGCTAAAGGAACTGGAAGACATCTTAGCACAGCCACCGGCAAGGATATTCAAGAACTCGTGCAGCTTGGGCGAAGTACCTGAAGCTTGGAAGACGACCAATGTGGTGCCTATCTTCAAGAAGGGAGGAAGAGGATTGGGAAAATACAGGCCAATCAGTTTGACATCAATCCCTGGGAAGATCTTGGAAAAAATTATCAAAGAAACCATTCTTGACAAGCTAACAGAAGGCAACATTCTGAGGGACAGCCAGCACAGGTTTGTTGTGGGTAGGTCTTGCCTGACCAGTCTAATTTCCTTCTATGACCAGATGATGTTTCACCTGAAGAAAAGAGAAGAGGTTGATATTATATATTTGGACTTTTAAAAAGCCTTTCACCTGGTGCCCCATGATGTCCTCTTGGAAAAATTGGGCAAATGAGGCCTCATCTACACTACAGTTTGACGGCTGGGGAACTGGTTCTGAGGTCAGACCCAGAGAGTGCTAGTCTATGGAACCAAATCAACATGGCACTTGGTGACCAGTGGCATCCCCCAAGGCTTGGACCTGTACTCTTTAATGTCTTTATAAATCATCTGGACACGGATGTCAGAAGCAAACTGTACAATCGCTGATGACACCAAACTTTGGGGAAGAGTATCCACACTTGAGGATAGGCTGGTGATCCAGGCTGACCTTGATAGGCTTGCAAGATGGGTGGATGAATACCTGATGGTATTCAATATGGAGAAATGCAAGGTGCTTCTCCTCGGGGGAAAAAAAAACCCACATCACACTTATAGGCTTGGCAGTACTACACTCACTAGCAATATGGCTGAAAGAGACTTGGGGGTCATGATTGACCACAAGACGAACATAAGCTACCAATGCAATACCACAGCTGGCAAAGTGAACAAAACTCTGGCTTGCATCTACCAATGCATCTTGAGCAAGACCCAGGATGTCATCTTCCCACTGTACTCAGCCTTGGTGAGGCTGCAGCTGTAGTACTGCATCTAATTCTGGGTTCCACAATTCAGGAAGGACATGGAGAAGTTTGAAAGAGTCCAAAGGAGAGCCACACACATGATCAGAGGGCAAAAGAACAGGCCTTATGAAGAGAGGCTGCGAGCTAAGGGACTCTTCAGCCTGGAAAAGTGCAGGCTCACGGGTTACTTGGTGGCAGCCTATGAGTACGTAAGGGGTGTGCATTAGGATCTTAGGGAACACCAAGGTCCAATGATCACAAACTCCTGCAAGACAGTTTTAGGCTGGACATAAGGAAAAACCTCTTTACTGTCCAAGCCCCCAAGGCCTGAAATAGACTCCCCCCAAGAGATGGTGCAAGAACCTACTCTGGACACTTTTAAGAAACATTTGGATTCTTATCTTTCTGGGATCCTTTGACTCCAACTGACTTCCTGCCCTTTGCGCAGGAGGCTGGACCGGATGATCTTACAAGGTCCATTCCAGCCCTAATGTCTATGAATCTGTGAAATGTATGAAATCCCAATGTGCACTCTTCCCGCTTCCACTCCCCCACCCAAGGCAGAGATAAAGTGTCCTCTTAGTCATGCCTTTGCTCACCCGCCCTCTAGTTGCAAGTCAGAGCTGTGCAAGCAAGAAGCTTTTAATTATTAATGTTCCAACTTTACTGCTTAACATTCCAGAGATTTGAGCAAGACTCAGGATGATCTAAGTATAACGAGTAACTTCACCCATAGAATCCAATAGATTCCAACCCAAAAGTAAAAAGAAGGGATTCTCACTGAGCCGATGTTATATCACTCTTATAAAATTACAAATCACCCCCACGAAGAAACATTTCTATCAGTCTGAGTTCAGTGTTTCCCTATCATCATTTGAACCACATAAAAAAAACCTACCCACATTCATTGCATCATTCATTGCAGGATTTTTTTTAAGTGTAGCAGGATGAGCACAGCAGTGTATTGAATTTAATTCAATGGAAGTAAATTCAATACACTGAATGTATGCCTGCTTTCCTTGACTTTTAGAATGTTTAGTTTGATTCCTTAATAAACTGTAGAAATTCAATAGAAATTAGTTTCACATGTCAAACCATTTTTCTTTATTTAATATTTATATTTTGACTGGCTAGTCACTGAACTGCTGGTTGTGCATAGTAATGATACTTGTGGTTGACAACTATCTGATAGAGCTTACTGAAAATCCAGATCTCTATTTCTGTGTGAAATTCTAAAAAACTATTAATTTCTTAAAAGCTGATTTTAAAAGTTCTGTGGGGTGGAGGGGGGAACCAGTACTTAAGAAATTATTGCAACACTTTGTTTGTTTAGACAGTTATTAAATGCAGTTGCTCCTAGGAAGTCCATGCTCAGAGACTGGTATGGGAATGGCTGCTCAGAAAGCATCAGTCACAGCTAATCTGGAAGGCTGAGAGCTAAGTCTTCCAGGTGCTCTTCGATATCCTGGAGCCCCGGATTCCCAAATCTGTAGAACAGGTTCAAGTCAGCAATTACAGATTTCTTGCTTTGGAACGAGTCCACGTGCTATGGTTGTCCCAAAGCTCTGAGCTGTGGAAACCTTGGAGCCCTTGGCCCTAGGGTACCCCTCATGGTTGGGGTTGCATCATAGCCATGAATGCTGTAATTTCAGCCACTCCAGTGCCTTCCAAGAGTACCAGTAAGAAAATACAGATTTTCAACAGAGACTACTGCCTGTATTTCTTTAGAAGTTCCATAAAGTGCACACAATGAACTATTCCCACCAGGAATAACACCTTTAGCTCTCCTGTGAAATATAAATGCTTATTTCCACCTAGAAGAAATTTTACAATCTTTTCATTCTCCTATGCCTGAGGAAGGGCAAGTGTGCTTGAAAGCTTGCAATTTTTTTTTTTTAAATAACTCATTGGTCTAATAAAGATATCACCTCTGCCATGAGTTCTGATTCCTTTAAAGTGGAAATATTTTTTAAAGTATTTTCTCTTTTTAGTAAGATACTAGTGAATTGCCCATCAAGAATGAGGGATTAATTTCAAATAACAAAAACAAACAGATACATTTTACTTTTAATATTTATTAAATAAATTAAATATTTATATAACTTAAATAAAAGAGGCTGAACATTTGCAGATACCAATCCCTTCCTGAACTTGCTCTTGTCCAATGGGCTGCAGGCAGACCTGCCAATGCTGCCACCCGACCACTGCCTGCATGCCTCTTTGCTGGGCAAGGGCAAGGGCAGGCAATCTCCATACCTCGCAACAGCTGCCCATGCCCCAGGGCTTCCTCTGTGCTGCCCCTGGGTGCCTCCTTCCCTGCTCGGGGCTCGGGACAGGGCTGCCACTGCTCGGCCACTGCCTCACACCTCTTCCCGGCTCACACTTTTTCTCAGGTGGCTCCTTCCTTTGCCCTCTCTGCTGCACCAGACTCACCCCGGACACCTCCTTCCCTGTTCAGGGCTCAGAACAGAGCTGCCACTGCTTGCCCACTGCCTCGTACTTCTGCCTGGTTCCTGCTTTTCCTCAGCTGGCCCCTCCCAGCACCCTCTCTGCCATGCAGTTCTCCCAGTGCCCTCCCGGGAGGAGCTCAGTAGAAACATCTCCAGCTTCTGACTTTTTTCCCCAGTTATGGAAGTTGGGATCATCCTGACATGGTCACTAAACAAATCTTCTTTGCACTGAGGTTTAGCAAAGACATTTCTCTGAACACTCAAATGTTCTCTCTCTCACAGTTTGCAAGCTATTTTCATTTAAAGAGCGTTATGGACAGACAGGCACACAGACAAATGGACTAAGCCCTTTATAGATATAGATTTTCCAATAAAAGCCTAGTTTTTTTTTTCTGGAAAATTCCTAAATAGCTCTACCTTGTACCTATTACTGGATAGTCTAGGTAAAGAGATGGTGCTGAATTGCCCTAAAAACATCCATATCTGTGGATAAACTAACTGAGAAACATTTGTAGGATATCCTTTTTTATAGAATAGAGCTGACTTGTAAAAAGTCTGTTGGAACAGACTTGAACCCAGGTTTTGTACATCCAGGGCAACCAACAGGGTACCAGTTATTTAAAATTAATTTATTTCTGTTTTTCTCTCATTTTGACAAAATATTCCACCCTGGGACAGGAATTCCTCCAAGAATTATTCCTGGAAATGGTACAGTCGAGGAAAAGCTTTGGTTGTGACAAATCAGTATGTTTGCAAGAAAAATTTTCTGACAACTTCCTAACCAGTTCTACTGTGGGAATCAAGAGAATTCTTGGGGTTTTTGATGCTGAAACTAGTAGCATCTCCAAATCCCCAAGTATAGGAATATCTCCCAACACCATAATTCGTTATATGGTTAGAATGTGGATTTTTTTTTCCACTTGCTGAATATTAATTTGTTGTTAGTCTCCCTCTCCTGTCACTACAACAATTCAGGTTTGTTTCCAGGGTCCCCAGACTGTGTTACACTTAGACCCAGTAAAATATGGCTCACCCACTTGGCATATGCCAAGCTCTGACAAAATGTAATGCAGACACCCTTAAAATGGCACAGGTTGCATGCCAGTGAGCATGACCAAGATATATAGCTGTTTAAGTACTTTCAGTACTGCTCTCAAGGTAGCCACATTACATTTTGAAGGTTTAGTGGGCATGTCAATGGGTACGCAATGCTCGATTCTATGCTTAATTCTTACCCTGTAGAAATTGCACATGCAATGGACAGGTTCTGTGGAGAGACTGTTGAATTTTATTAAGTGAAATGCTTTTGTAAAAAGCATACCCTCTTTCCAAAAATGAAATCTAATTTTTACAAGTGAAAATCTAATTTCCACAAAAGTTGGTGCTCATCTAAAACATTTTTTAGTTTTATCAAGAACATCACAACTATAAATCAATTATTTGAAATATTTAAATGGCCTTTTTTGTTTGCTTAATAAAAAGCAGATTTCAGTACATGAAATATCTCTATAACAGTTTAGATTAGAAAATCAATGATAATTTTAATTTTAAAACAAATATATATATTTTAAAGGAAATGAATGTTTCAAACATTTAAAAATAAAAGTAGCTTCATTTTTTTAAGTAACAAAGGGTGTTTGGGCAGTTGTGTTATTTTTTGACCAGCTTCAGTTCTGTGCTCTGTGCATATAAATGACATTGTTAGAAAACATGTGTATTGAATATGTGCATGGGTAAATTGTGCATTTATGCACAGCCAAGCAAAGAGAGACAGAGGGAGAAGAGGAAACAGGAGAGGGAGAGAAAGAGAAATGGAGATTTGAATTTTTAACATTAAAACTCCGGGTTAAAATTCTGCCTCATTGAAATCAGTGACAAAACCCCAATGATTGCAGTGAGGCCTGGGTTTAATCTAGTGTGCCTTATAAAGAAAGACATTTAAAACTAAGCCCTGTAGCCAGTTTCAATTACAGATGAGCTAGGATGGGTCTCAGCAGACAGAGGAAGCATCAGAGTCACAGCTCCACTGCAGGGGACACAGCAGAGCCCATATACTCTCAACACCAGGCCTGTTAATATTTGGCTTTGCTGTGGGTCACCCTGCTGCACTTTGTATACATGACTAAACTTTTAAAATATGCATAAGTAAAACATTAATTCTGGCCCAAAACAGCTTTAGCAGTTGAGCTAAATGGTTGGTTCCCAGCAAAGAATAATGTAACTAATGCTGACTAAAGAGGGCAAAGCAGAGATTCAGCACTCCAGGGAATGCTTGATGTGATGTCATCCCACTATTGCAGGCTGCACTCTCAGCAAATCCAACAACTTTTTTTTTTCAAGTGTAATCTGATTCCCTTCCCTTCGGGTTTTGAGTCTGAATTCTCTTTCTTTCTTTTTAAAAAATTCTTATTCTCACACTGCCCCTCAACTAATGGAAATCTGGGCCTTGCCACAACTACCATGACTCCCCCTTAAAGTATGTATTCCTACTACAAATCCTCAGTAACGAACGTCAAAAGAAAATGTTCATTTCTTCTTTCTTATTCTCTGCTGCTGTGGCTCTCTGATTGCCTGTGTTCTCAGACAGTCCCATCAGGCTAGTTCAGGCTTTCACTCCATGCTCTGAGCATTCCCTTTCTTTTTGCCCACAACGATATACTTTTGTCCATGTCTGCTTTGTCTTGCTGTGTTAACAGTTTGTCATCAACATATCTGAATGTTTGTATCACTTACAAGATGAATTCCTGAGGACAGTAGTATACTACCCCTTGACTGTGACAAAGCATCTTTTGAACTAGAGCTCTGACTGCTTTTGTGGATAGCAGTTATTTACTACTGTGCCATCATCTCCTCATTGCTCAAGAAGCAAACTATATTCATTTGGAGGAATTAATAATTTATACCTAACTTATGAAAACAGCTGGACAGTTCATATTTCATGTCATTTGGCATCAGATGCTGTAGACAGCCTTGATGGATACTTTCAGAATGCTACTCTACTATCCAAGAAGCCGGCAGATCCTTGCTGTCCTACAGAGACATGCTGCAGTTTTCTTTTGCTTTTCTGGATTATTTTCATTTCTCCTATATTTATCTTCATTGTATGTTTGTTCCCAAATTCTATTCATTATCTCAATAACAGGAAGAGGTCATCCAAAAAAGACTGCCATGTTTTCTCTTTAATACTCAAAATCAGTATAAAGATGTTGGGCTATCCTACTTCATTCAGGTTCTTTTAGCATGCTGCAGTATGTGAGTGCCTGCTAACAGGTACTTGCACGTACAAATGAGGTAGCCAGATGTGAAGACAGCCAAATTATGAAGGACGGTGTTTATGCAAATATGTCCACACATTGTTTTGTGAAAAACAAAATGAATGGGTTTTGTTTTTCTTTGCGGAGGAGGATGCACCCCAAAAAGCAAGTACAGAAACTTCCCCTTCCCTGAAGAATTTATAATCTAAAGCCCAAAGGACATAACACATGAAGGTCAGACAGTCTGTTGTTTGCAGCCACAGTTGGTAAGTTTGTATGGAGACAATGAAAGAATAAAAATCATTCACCTTCATGAAAATATGTGCTGCAATACTCTAGCTTGATCTTTTTACCCCATTACCTGGGCTAGTTTTGGTGACCCCTTTGTTCTCGTGGGTTTAATGTTTGTTTGCTTGTCTCTCCAAGCATTGACCCCCTCCTCCCTCACCCCCATCTCTCTCCCTGGCTCCCTTATCTTTTGTACTCTAATTCCTTCTTATGCTTTGCTTTCTTCATGTCCTTTAGCAGCATCTGATACAGGAGCTGCACCTCACAAAAGTTTGTAATATATATATATAGAGAGAGAGAGAGAGAGAGAGAGGAGATGACCTAGGGAGGTGCAGTTGCACTGTCCTTTGATTGGTTCACCTAAAGTTTAAAACCAAGTGCCTGGCAGTGGCAGCAGCATATCTAGTCAGGCAGCAGTGATGAGGGAGTCGCTTGACTTCATGGCTCGTTGTAAGCTACCTGATTCCTTCTAAACTCCTTATCCCACAGGTGTTAACAACCCTCTCTACTTTTTTAATGGTCTTGATGTTCCACCAATCAAGCAATTATTTCTTCTGCAATTCTGTTATCAGTTGTCCCTCTTAACGTAGCTTCACAGCCCTGCAGGCTGTTTTTAACTCTAGCTAAAACATCAACTCAGGTATGGAATCATTAACTCAGGTGAACATCAATTCAAGCATGGAAATAACCTTCAGTGTAGCATTGGATGCACTGCCAAGAAGCTCAAGAAGGCTTGGTTTTGTTTTATCAATCTGAAAAAGATGTACATTTAATTCTAATAAAAAGAGGACAAAAGAAACAACATCTGTTGATATTTGTATGTAGTTTGTCATGTTTGTTATATATAATGTAGGCTTTAGCAAATGAATGCACATTCCAATAAAACTATATTTGTTTTTATCTTGATTCTTAAACTCAGTAATATTGCCCTAGGCCTCTAACATGTAAGTAAAGCATTTAGTTTCTTTTTATCTGGAAAAAGTGTGTTGTATTTTATGGGATGATGTCCTACACCACCTGTACCTCCTTATTTACAGTCCTAGACAGACAGACAGATGAACTGCCCATCAAGAATGACTGATGAATCTCAATTAACAAAAACAAACAGATTTTACTTTTATATTTATTTGATAAATATTTAATTTATTTAAAACAACTGAAATAGGCTGAACATTTGAAGATACCAACCCCTTCCTACACTTGCTCTTGTAAAGTGGGCTGTAGGCAGAGCTACCCATGCTGCCTCCCGGCTACCACCTGCATGCCTCTTTGCTGGGCAAGGGCAAGGGCAGGCAATTTCCACACCTCACAACAGCTGCCCACACCCTGGGGCTTCCTCTTCACTGCCTCCAGGTGCCTCCTTCCTTGCTTAGGGTTCAGGACAGGGCCGCTGCTACTCACCTACTACCTCGCACCTCTGCCTGGCTCCTGCTTTTCCTCCGATGGCCCCTCCCATAAATTCATAGATGTTAGGGTTGGAAGGGACCTCAGTAGATCATCAAGTCCGACCCCCTA
>NW_005841942.1:1888465-1909881 GCF_000455745.1 Alligator sinensis
TTTGCATTTCTCCTTGTTGAATTGCATTCTGTTGTTTTCTGCCCATATGTCCAACCTGTCCAGGTCTGCTTGTAGTTGTTCCCTGCCCTCCGGTGTGTCCACTTCTCCCCACAGTTTTGTACGCTTCACTCCTTCATCCAAGTCACTGATGAAGACATTGAAGAGTATCGGTCCAAGGACCGAGCCCTGCAGGACCCCACTGTCTACACCCTTCCAGGTAGATACCGACCCATCCACTACAACTCTCTGGGTACGACCCTCTAGCCAATTCGCCACCCACCGGACTGTGTAGTCATCCAAGTCACAGCCTCTCAACTTGTTCACCAATATGGTGTGGGATACCGTATCGAAGGCCTTCCTGAACTCTAAGTAAGTGACGTCAACCCCTACTCCTGCATCCAGGCATTTTGTAACCTGGTCATAAAAAGAGACCAGTACCCTCCCTGCTATGCCAGGCTCCCAGTGCCCTCCTGGGAGGAGCTCAGGAGAATCAGCCCTGGCCCCTGATTTTTTTCCCCAATTCTGGAAGTTGGGATCATCCTGACATGGTCACTAAACAAATGCTAAGATTTAACAGATAAATTTATCTTAAGACAGAAATGTTCCATCTCTTATAGTTTTCAAGCTATTTGCATTTAAAGAGCGTTACAGACACACAAACAGACGGACTAAGCCCTTTATATAGATATACTCTATATCTACTTATTCTATAAGGTGCAAATCTACCTTGCCATCTGCTTGACTTCAGACTAACATGGGTAACTACATCTCTTTGGTCTCTCTAAACAGAATATATAGTAAAAATCTGACCTAAAAGATTATTATAACATTTTTCAAATTATGATGAACCTATAAGGATTTTGTTATCCCTGCAAAAGGCTTGTATATCACCAAAAGTGTCAAATACATATCAAGCCATATAAAAATGAATAGGCTCATTAATGTATTTAACCAGATGATCTGCTGAACTGATTAACTATTTCTCTATGTGTTCCACACATAGTGACTCTGCTACAACTGTATGGATCTGTGTAACACGAACTGGTAAGCTGTAAGCATAGGACAGGGTTTAATATATCCCAAGTCTTGATTTAATGACTATGATCATAAAAGATTAGGGTTAGAAAGGACCTCAGGAGGTCATCTAGGCCAACCCACTACTCAAATCAGGACCATCCCCAACTAGAACATCCAAGCCGAAGATTTGTCTTGCCGAGTCTTAAAAGCTTCCAAGGATGGAGCATCCACAACCTTTCTGGGTAACCAGTTTTAGTGTTTTACTACCCTCTGAGTGAGAAAATTCTTCCTAATATCTAACCTAAACTTCCCTTGCTGCAACTTGAAACCATTGCTCCTTGTCCTGTCATCTGCCACTACTGAGAAAGTTCTAGCTTCATCCTCTTCAAACCCCACTTCACGTAGTTGAAGGTTGCTATTAAATCACCTCTCAGTCTTCTCTTCACCAGACTAAATAAGCCCAGTTCTCTCAGCCTCTCCTCATAAGTCATGTGCCCCTACCCTCTCACCATTTTTGTTGCCCTCTGCTGGACTCTCTCCAATTTGTCCACATCCTTTCTTGTGGGGGGGGGGGGGGGGAGGGGGGATGCACAAACTGAACACTGTACTCCAGATGTGGCCTCATCAGTGATTAATAGAAGGGAATAATCACTTCCCTTCCCCACTGGCAGCACTTCTAATGTAGTGCAGTATTTCATTAGCCTTCTTGGCAACAAGGGCACACTGATGGCTAATATTCAGCTTATTGTCCACTGTAACCCCCAGGTCCTTTTCTAGACAGCTGCTGCCCAGGCAGTCAGCCCCCAGCCTGTACTGGTGCATATCTACTATTCCCCCCAGTAGTAGATGTCATTTGCAAACTTGTTGAGGGTGCACTCTATACCACCTTCCAGGTTGTTGATGAAGATATTGAACAAAAATCAGCCCCAGGACTGTCCCCGAGGGAACTCCAGTTGATATTGGCTGCCAAGTAGACACTGAGCCATTGATTACTACCCTGTGAGTCTGATCCTCCAGCCAGTTTTCTACCCACCTTACAGTCCATTCATCCAAACCTTACTTCCGTAGTTTGCCTGTGAAAATGTTGTGGGAGACCATATCAAATTCCTTCATAGGAGCCAGCCATCTTATCATAGAAGGCAATCGGGTTGGTCATGCATGACTTGCCTGCGGTGAATCTATGCTGACTGTTCCTAATCACCTTCTTCTCCTCTAAGTGCTTTGAAATAGATTCCTTGAGGATCTGCTCCATGATCTTTCCAGGGAGTGAGGCGAGGCTGACCGGTCTGTAGTTCTCTGGATCCTCCTTTTTCTCTTTCTTAAATATGGCCACAAGTTTTCTAAGATGATTGTCAGTGGCTGTGCAATCACATCAGCCTATTTATGAACATTATATTTCTGAAGTTCTTCTGCAATATTTCCACATAATAATTGCACTAATCTAACACTTCCCCTGGTATAAACACATGTCAATGTACATTTATTATATTCCTTTAGAAACATTTAGAATGTGCATCGAGAATTACAGAGAGGAAATGTGAAATTAATGCAGTCCCTTGATGCACAGTTCCATTCACACAATTATTTTTTAATGGGTCCATAGAACTTAGTGAAGAAGAGTTCATAAAATCATTTACCCATTTTTTTTCATTTGTTAAAAACATAATCATCAGTACTTAGTTTCTAGCCTTCCAGTCCACCAAGTAATAACCTTACTTTCCCCTGCTTCTTTCTAGGCAAAGAAAGTGCACAATAAATAGTCCACTCTGAAAATGTTTAAGGTAAAATAAAACATAAATTGTTAACTAATATGATAGGGAATTTTCTATTGACCCGTATTACTTTCACTTCAAAGATCATTAGCTAGTACAGCAGTCTTTTTATCTGAAGCATTAGTAGTCATTTGTTTGCTAAATGAGTTTAGAGATCTACTTAGACATAATTTAAATACCATTTAAAACTCCATTAGGTATGTTTATTGCCAAAATTTAAATAGCGTTTTCTAAGTTCTTCTTCACTGCTTAGAAAATGGGAAATGAAGAAATATCTGGCAAACTTAGTTAACCTACTTGTCTTCTGTCTTCAGAGACAAAGGTTAAAGATGAGCATGGTCCATCGGCCTGCAGCAAAATACTTTAGTAAGCCTGAACTGAAGTCACCACAAAATGAAACAGAAAGCAATGAAGCCAGTGTAGTGCATCAACCCTCTATTGATGTTCACAGACTAAATAAACACCAACCAACAATGGGAATTTCCCTATCTAGAAAATGGGTGAAATCTATCAATTGAAATTTCATCATAAATAGGAAATAAAGATTTTGTGTCATGTTAATTCTTACAAGGGACAAGGCAAGACTTCCTTGCTTGTACAAAGGTATCACAAAAAAATCTCTTACCTAATTCTTTGACTTATACTTCATACAACTTTCACTCCTCGAGATGACAGAATGCAAGAAAGCTGCTTAAAAATTAAGAAGAAACTAGAAAAAGCTAAGGCTGCTTGATGGCCAAAAGGCATAACTCTCAAACTAAGAATCACAAACAACAAGAATCTAGAAGAAAACGGAAGCCTGTGATGGTATTTCATGTCCTCAAACCAGATGTGCATCTCAAAAATATTAAAAATGATTAATTTTCAGTCTTCTTAGAATAAGTTTTACATTTAACAGAACCTCATATGTCCAAGTATGAGGAAATATGCAAAGAAAATGAATTAAATGAATCAATAGAACACATAAATAAAATAGAAGAAAGATTAAGAAATAGTGTATATTTATTTTTGAATGACTGTCAATAAAATGTCATTGTTTGATGGCTTCAAAATTTATTTACCAATTAAGTTTTGGGGTAAGTAACAGGGTAAGTTTTTACCCATTCTTCAAACAACTTGGTATTTATCAAAAATAGCTAAACTGGGGTACTCTGACTTCTTTTATTTTTTAATTCTAGCACCGAAAAATAGATACCTCAGATGCCATATTGAGTTTACTGTTGATATATGTTTTAAAATCAGCCATTGACTGCTGTATTTGTTGGACCTGGACTTAATTAGTGCCTAATTAGCACTACCCAATTAACAGCTGCCCCAATAGCCCGGTTCCAAATGGGTGAATTTTGACCCCCCCCCCACTGGCTAACGGACTGACAAGGCATACCTATCACCACCTTATCAATCCAGCAACTGTTTGTACTATGACTAAGTAAGGAAACTCACATACACTGAGATGTAACTGGAGCAAAATAATCAGTTAACTGATGATAATAGGTAAATACAAATGAGTCAGAGAACAGGTACAGCAGGTAACAACCCTACAAAATACACACCCAGTAAAATGATTCTTATAATTCCTAAAAACCTATACCTAATTGATATAATCTGTATTTTATAATTCCACCCCCCAAAACACTAGAACCTTTGGGTATGAATGTTATTAAATGAGGGGAAAACTTTATTCTGCACTGGATCTCCACTGGGCTGGAACACAGTAGATGTAGATCACACCGAGGTGATGATCCAATGGCGGCTTACCTTCCACTTTAGGGAAGGGAGGAGAATGGAACTAGGGAAGAGAGGGAAGAAGAGCTGGTGATACTTATATTAAGGGTGGAGGGCTACTACTTATGCACTATGTGCACCCAGGGAGCCAACCCTGGCTACTCTCACTGGGGGAAAACAATGAGGTGACCAACAGCAGTGAGGACAGGTGGAGTCTCAAAGATAGCGGTCATTGGGGATGTATGCCAGCTCTGTAGTGGCCTTGCTGTCAAGAGTGTGCTTGGCTAGTCAGACCTCCATGGTAGCAGTGTAACCCAATATACAACAACACACAATGAGTACCCACACCAACACACTTATACACCACAAAGCCACTTCCATTTGATTCATTCACCACACTAACAGTCTCTCTCTGTCTCTCACAGGATCCTCTCAGCCAGAGATGACTTTAGTATGAGCCTGAGACAATGGTTGCAGAGCCTGAGACAAATCAGCCTGTGCAAGGCCCAGACATGGCAGCTTTGGTGGGTGTGGAGGGAGGGCTGGCAAGTGGCTGGACGCAAAGTTGGACCAACTGTTCAGGGCCTCCCAAAGTGCAGGGCCTGGGGAAGTCGCTCTGATTTGCTCCCTCCCTGCCCCCCCGGGACGGCCCTGCTCTCAGCATACACACACTAGCAGGCCCACACTCCATCAATCACCCCCACTCATGTGCCTCAAATCATGCCCCCAGTTCCTGTCAATCAAAGCCCTTTATAGGGGTAGTGTGCCCAGCATGCCAGAGCTCCACACATGGTACTTTGTGCACTAGGTACTCTTCTCCAGTATCTTTGGAGCTAACTGAACATGCTCCCAAGTAGGAGGTCACCCAAAGCTATGCATGTGTGCAAACAGTCAAATGGGTGAGGTTAGGTGACAGTACCATGGACTCAGATCCAACTTTGCCTGTAACATATTCATTTATACAATATTCATTAATAGCCTGAATAAGAAAATATATGCAATTTAAAAAAATGAATAGTTTGAAAAAGCTTAAAACTTAATCTGTTTTACCTCAGCTTCTTTTAAATTCCTTACTCTCAGTTCTGATTGGTTATGCTCCAAGCCAAACTTAATTTTCATGTAAATTGATTAATACAATATGTTTATAAAGTTACAAATTATGACAATGTGAAATGATCTTCTAGAAACTAGTGATTTAAAATAAGAATAGGTACATTTCCTAGTCACACCTGAATACCAGCTGATGCCAATAAATATTTAGCAAATTCAACTAGACGATGTGTGCATGTATATTCAGGGCAATGACATTAACAGTGCCAGTTGTCCATGATTTGGCAAAAAAGATTCCATTTCTTCTGCTTTCTCAGGAGACCTGTGTAAGTCCCATATATAATTAAGCTTGACTGTAGGATGTAGATGTAACAATATATCATGAAATCTTGAAGTCAGTGCTAATTTTTCCATTAACTTGACTACAGCCAAGATTTCTTTGCTGAATAAATGAAGAATAACTCACTGAAATCAAAGACTTTTCAGTCATATAAAATCAGTTACAACTAGCAACTGGTTGAAAATTTAGCATTAAATCTTTTTCTCCCAAGAAGAAATTGGGTTTTTTTACACAAAAAAATCATGTCTGTTTTACTGAAAATATATTCAGTGTTATTTTAAACTGAAAAAATGAAAATGTAAAAAAATAAATAAAATAAAATAAATCACAAAATCTGTTTTCCATCGGTCAGTCTTTTCTGTATTTCCCTCTGTTTTTAGCCCATAAAGGTTTGGTTTGCAATAAAATTTTATTTTTATTTTTGCCTCTGGAAAGAAAAATTCTAGATTTCTAACCACTTCCAAATGAAAATGAGAGGAGACAGTCCCGTGTTAAAAACAGCATCTGTGCATATCACACATTGTATGTAAATATAGAATATATTTTAACATCAAGAGTATAACAGAATGATCACATTGTCTTTAAAAGCCCAACAAAGCCTCCTTTATATGGCTGCAAGCTTGACCCCTCTTGTGAACCCTCCCTCAGGTAGTTGAAGGGTGCTATTAAATCCCCTCTCAATCTCCTCTTCTCTAAACTAAATACACCCAGTTTCCTCAGCCTCTCCTTATAAGTCATGTGCCCCAGCCTGTTCACCATTTTAGCTGCCCTCCACTGGATGCTGTCCAATTTGTCCACACCTTTTCTGTAGTGGGGGGCCAAAACTAACCACAGCACTCCAGATGTGGCCTCACCAGTACTGGATAGAGTGGAATAATCACTTCCCTTTCCTGCAGCCCAGTATGCTGGCAACAAGGACACACTCTTAGCTCATATTCAGCTTATTGTTAGGGCTTTGCTCCCTGATTTGATTTGTCAGAGATTTCGCAGCCAAATCTCCAATTCCAAATAGAATCAGAGGACCCTTTAATCTCTGCAAATTGAATCAGAACCCTCTGAATCAATTTGGAGAGATTTGGAAAGATTTGGCGATTCAGACATAGACACAGCTTTAAATGTTTTTTGTTACATACCTCTAAGTAGCAGGCAGCTTGTGAGCACTGTGATGCTGGGGTGCATGGAGTGTTCCACAGAAGCACAGGGGGCTCCCCTGCATGCTGAGCAGCAGACCCGGAAGTGTACCAGAAGCGGCTCCACTGCATGCTGAGCAGCAGACCCGGAAGTGTACCAGAAGCTCTTCCAGTCCACTGCTGGGTCCTCCAGGGAGTGCTCCTCTCTGGCTTGGTGACTGGTGCCTCCTGGGTCCCTGATTAGGGTTAGCGTGTCCCACAGAAGCATAGGGGGCCCCCAGCATGCTTCCCAGTGGACCCAGAAGTGGACCAGAAGGACTTACAGTCCACTTCCAGGTTCACCGCTGAGCACATGGAGCCCCCCCCCCCCCCGCCGCCGGTGCACTCTTTTTCAGGCTGAAGAGTGCCAGGTCCCTCAGCCTTTCCTTATATGGTTTTCCATGCAAGTCTCTGATCATATGGGAGGCTCTTCTTTGGACTCTCTCAGGCTTGTTCACATCCTTGTTAAAGTGTGGTGCCCAGAACTGGATGCAGTACCCCAGCTGTGGTCTCACCAGTGCTCAGTACAGTGAAAGAATCACTTCCTTGGCTTTGCTGGAGATGCATCGATTGATGCATGCAAGAATATCATTTGCCCTACTGGCTACAGCATCACACTGCTGGCTCATATTCATAGTGTGGTCTATTATTACCCCCAGGTCCCTTTCATTTGTGGTGCTGGTCAGTTTGGCACTGCAAAGCCTGTAGGGGTGCTGGGGGTTGTTCATCCCCAGGTGGAGCACTTTACATTTCTTGACATTGAACTTCATAGTGTTCTGATCTGCCCAACTTCCTAGCCTGTTTAGGTCCACCCGTATCTGTAGCCTATCTTCAAGTGTGACCACGCTCCCCCATACCTTGGTGTCATCTGTGAACTTGGCCAGTGAGCTCTTCACATCTAAATCATTGATAGAGATGTTGAAAAGTACTGGACCAAGCACCAACCCCTGTGGGACACCACTGGCCATTTCTCTTCAAGATGACACAGATCCGTTCATTAGGACTCTGTGGGCCCCACCCCACAGCCAGTTTCCCACCCACCTAACTGTCTCAGAGTTAAGCCCACAATCCTTCAGTTTTCTCATGAGGACTTCATGGGATACCAGATCAAAGGCTTTTTGAAAGTCAAGATATACAATGTCAAACTCTTCTCTCTTGTCCAGGTGGTGAGTTACCAGGTCATAAAAGGAGCTGAGATTGGTAAGGCAAGACCTGCTCATGACAAAGCCATGCTGGCTGTCATTCAGAATCCTACCTTCTGCAAATTTATTGCAGATAGACTCCTTGATGAATTTTTCCAGGACTTTCCCTCAGATAGAAGTTAGGCTAATTGGCCTATAGTTACCTGGGTCCTCCGTCCTCCACTTCTTGGGGATGGGCATGAAATTGGCCCTCTTCAAGTCCTCAGGGACCTCTCCAGAGTGCCACAAGTTGTGGAAGAGATTTGCCAGGAGTTCCACAATGACTTTGGCCAGCTCCTTCAGCACTCACAGATGAAGTTCATCCGGTCCTGATGACTTATATATGTCTATTTTTTTTATTGATCACACACCAATTCTACGGTAATAGTAGGAAGGAGGTCAATTCTACCCTGCTCATTCTGCATGCCCCCCAGTTGGCTGCTTGAGTAAATGCACCAGGAACATGTCCCAAACACTCTTCAAAAGCTTCCTGGATTACCTGCACACTGCTGTATTGCCCTTCCAGCAGATGTCAGGATGATTGAAGTCCCCCATGAAAACTGAGGCTTGTGATTGGGAAACTTACATTATCTATTTGAAGAAAGCCTCATCCACCACTTCCTCCTGGTCTGATGGTCTATAGCAGACCCCTACCACAACACCACTCTTGTTGCTCTCCCCTCTGACCCTAACCCACAGATTCCCAGCAGGCATATCTCCAGCTTCATACTGGAGCTCTGAGCAATCATATGGCTCTTTTACACAATGTGCAACTCCTCCTCCCCTTCTCCACTGCTTGTCCTTCCTGAACAGTTTCTACCTACTCATGACAGTACTCCAGTCATGCAAGCTCCCACAAAGTCTTTGTTATTCCAGTCACATCATAATTTTGTGACTGTGAAAGGACTTCCATTTCTTCCTGCTTGTTTCCCAGGCTCTGTGCATTTGTGTACAGGCAGTGGTGATGCATAGGGGGTGCACGAGGGAGCATGTGCAGCCCCTGAGAGTGTGGTGTACCCCCTGATGGCCACACTCAGTGCTTAAGTGATGGGAAAGGGGGGCAGGCAGGAGCATCAGTACCACCCCCGTGAGCACTGGCCAGGGAGCACGGCTGCCAGGTGAGGCGGCGGCGATCCCAGGTGGTGCATGAGCACTGGCCAGGGAACAGGGCTTCCAGCAGAAGTGACTGTGGCCACTTCCAGAAGTTCTGTGGCTCCTCCCAAAGCACCATGGACACTTTTTCGTGAGTCAGATCAGCCACAGGAGGACTCCCCCCTGGTCAGTGTAATCAGCCATGAGGGGACCCCTCCCCCCAGTTGCTGACTGGTCTTTGCCTCTGACTCAAGAGGCACCAGTTGCCCATGTGTACAGGCACCTGAGGTAACTGTTGATTGCTCTGATTTCTCGGGAAATAGGAGAGCATGTCCCCTGTTGCCCCCTCCTCCTTGCTCTTCCTCCAGGTCTCCCACTTTCCCATTTACTTCAGGTCTCTGGTCTCCATCCCCCAGTGAACCTAGGTTAAAGCCCTCCTTACTAGGTTAGTGAGCCTGTCTGTGAATACCCTCTTCCCTCTCTTCAACAGGTAGATTCCATCCTTTCCCAGCAATCCTTCTTCTTGAAAGAACATCCCATGGTCCCATTCAACTCTATGCTTACAAATATGACATGCATTTCTAGGCAATTAAAGCTATTTGTGGCCCTACTTTCTATAGTCCTACTTCAGTGTAATTGCAGGATGGCTTAATGCTCCTCAAAGACATTGTGATCAGTCTATTCAAGCTAGATGGAAACAGGACTTCCAGGCACTCCTGAATCTTGAGTCGACTGTGTCAGATACTACCACTGAGTCCATTCCCCAACATTCTGAAATGGGATCTCTCACTGACCTATCTATGCTAGAAGTTTGGCATGCCATAAAGGAAACCAGGAACAACAAGGCTACTGGACCAGATGGCATACCTGCTTAAATCTAGAAGACTGGTGGCAAGGAATTGGCACTGTGACACTACAAATTTATGCTCCAAATTTGGAACAATGAAGAGATCTCTGGGGACTTGAGGAATGCCAGTATCATGAGTATCTTCAATAAAGGATATAAGTCTGTGTGTGGGAACTATCAAGGTATTGCCCTCCTTTCCACAGCAGGGAAATCCTTACCTGCATACTCCTTAACTGTCTTCTACCTCTTGCTGAGGAAATACTACCAGAATGTGTGGGGTTTCAGGCCATCCCATCGGGTATTTGACATGATCTTTGTTGCCCATCAAGTCCAAGAAAAGTGTTGGGAACAATATTATGACTTGTACATGACCTTCATTGACCTTACTAAGGCCTTTGATTCCATCAATTATGAAGCCTTATGGAAAGCACGGGCCAGACTTGGATGCTCTGAAAAATGTATCAGGGGCCTGAGGCTTCTCCACAGCCAAATTATTGTGAATGTTCTATATAGTGGATCAGATACAGATCCATTTGTCATCAGAACTGGGGTCAAGCAAAAATTCATTATTGCCCCAACTGTGTTCTCCATTTTTTTTACAATCATCCTGGTTGTCATTCCTAATGGATGGAGGGTCCCTCAATCTGAGTCATTTTCACTCAAAGACCAAAGTATTCAAAACAACCATCCTTAACCTTCAATAAGCTGATGACTGCACCATCCTTGTGCATAATGAGAAAACCCCCCAGTCTGCACTGGGTCTCTTCAGAGAACCCTACTGAACTTTGGACTTCTCTCAACATCAAGAAGTGACTAAAGTGATCTATCAACCTGCCCCAGGCTATGAATGTGAGCCTCCTCCCCAAATCACCATCAAAGAAAGTACCCTGGAATTAGGTCTTGTGGTGGCCAGAGGAAACACTATCATGACATGTTAAAAGCATACCTCAAGAAACTGGATTTTAACATCAAGAGTTGGTAGGAGCAGGCAGCAACTGACTACAATGGTGCGGCAAACTCAACCAAGTGACAGCACGTTTTGAGGTAAATCATCTCACCCTCAAAGCAGAGAAGAGAGAGAGCAGAGAAATTAAAACAAGGAGAATCTTCACATATAAAACAAGAAAAAAAAGAAGCAGAAAACCCAACCAACTAAACAACAATGTGACCGGACAGACCAGACAGCTAACGAAATTAATCTAGAAGAAAAGAAGGGTTTCTGGATGATGAGTAGATAAGTGTGCAATAGAGCTTTTGGCAAATGTGAATGAATCCAAGTCAGTCCATGGTGCTGCTTAAGGAAATCTCAGTCACTGGCAGCAATATTTGCAGTCATGGTTGACAGGTGAGATCCCATGGGACCGGAAAAGAGCCTATCTTTACAAAGAGGGAAAAAAGAAGAGGCCCAGAGAATTATAAAACAGTAAGTCTGACTTCAAAACCTGGAAAGTTTCTAGGTTAAATTATAAAAAACAGTCAGTTTATAAACACCAGAATGAGGAAGGGGTAAGCACTAGCAACCAACAGGGATTTGTTAAGAACAAATCATAAAATCAACTTGATTCCTTTCTACATAGTTTGCTGGATGAAAAGAATGCTGCAATCTACTGATACAATCCCACATGATATTCTCATAAACCACAATCTCATAATTGGAAGCAAAGAGTAACTGTAAATATATGAATATCTTAATGACAGGAGGTTTCAAATGGTGTTCCACAGGGCTTTTCTGTTGCTTAACATTTTTATTAATGATTTGGACGGAGAAATAGAGAGCTCCTTGATTAAGTTTGCAGATGACACAAACCTGGGAAGGGTTGCAAACTCTTTGGAGGGTCAGAGTATAACTTCAAAGGATAATAATAAATTGGAAAATTAGGCTATAGAAAGCAGAATGAAAGTCAACGAAGATGATAAAGCAGTCACAATATTCAGCATATGAGAAAAAGCAGTGAACTAGCTATGTTAAGTTTAGAAATAGGGAGCTTAAGAGTGACATGATAGCAAGTTTCCAATGTTTGAAAGGCTGCCATTAAAAAAAGGTTGCTGCTCTTTACCTTGGAAAGTGGGACAGAAAGAAATATATTTAAATGAAAGCAAAGCAACTTTAGATTCAAACTCAGGGGAGAAAAATGCATCTTTCTTGTCAGAGCAATAGGACAATGGAATAAACTGCACAGAGAACTTTCAGAATTTTAATCAATGGAGGTTTTCAAGACGAGGCTGGATAAGTATTTGGGATGTTTTAAGAATACTGCATCCTTCATTTTGCAGGTGGCTGGATTACAATATCTTGGAGATGACCTTTGAAACTCAATGAGTCTTTTCCCCATTCAGGAATTTACCACCTAAAGTGCTGGAGAGCGGATATCCACACCTTTCTTGAAGAACATTTTGCTTAATTGCCACTCACCCATCCCTCAAGCCATCTACCTACAACTTAGCTAATAAGACAAGGTGTAACAGGGCCTTCCCAGGGCCAGTTTGATGTTGGCTCACCCACCTGTCTCTGGGCTAACCGCCCACCTCTCTTAACTGCCACAACTTGATGATAAACGATTACAATATTACTCAGGTGGTAGGCTAGCCATTTAAGACCCCGATGACTAGGGGTGCTATCCCCAGCTCCAAACGTTCCCCTATACTAGGGCCAAAGCCTTGGAGATAGCATCCCAGGCAGCTAAGTTCACCTGTAACCCTTCACCCCCTACAACTGTGGTCCCTTCTCTGGGATCTTTGACCTTCCTAGCCCAAGCCTCTTGCTCCAGACATCCCTCACTTGTAGGCCTGTGACGTCTGTAGGTTTTATAGGGCTTGCTAGTACTGCCCCATGCTCATCTGCCTACAGGTGGCGACAGGGTCGACCTTGGCTCTGGATCACCAGGTCTGCCAGGAAGTGGATCTTACGTTTCTCCTATGCCACGACTTTGATGACCTATATATTCCTGGGAGTCAATGACCTATATTTCCCTGGGAGGTAATCCTGCCTGGTCTTGATCCGTGTATCTTCTGTGGGGCTCCAGACCTCCTCTTTACCCCAGCCTAGCCTGTCCAGATGGTGTTTTACAATGTTCTTCTGCAGCCAGGTTGCAGTGCTATCTGTTGTAACCTTCTCTGCACCCCAGGGTGTCCTAGTGCCTCTTTTGGGTACACCCTTGCAGGGGCCGGTCTTGGCCTATGCTCAAAACAAAATCAAAATAGACAGCAAAAGAAATCACAGAAAAAAAAAACAAACCTGGCTGCTCCTCAGCCTTCTTGCTAGGCTCTGGCAATGTCCCCAGAAACAATCCCATAGTCCATCCTTTGCTGTGCTAGCCTCCCCTGCATGCCTATGAATGTTCACAGTCTTTTCAGTGTCTCCCCCTTGTGCAGGAAGGCTCTACCTGTGACTGTAGATTTTTCCCTTCAGGTCCTCCTCTGGATCCTCTGTTGGAAAAACTCCAGTCCAGAGATTCTCTCTGGCCTTGTGGACTCCCTTGCTCTGGATCATCAGCTGCAGCTCCGCTCCAGAGATTCCCACTAGCCACTTGTTTGCAGGCCTCCACCTGCCTCAGGGTCACTCCTGCAGCGTTCCTCAGACCGTTCTGCAGTTTCTGCCTGCTGAAACGCTCAGCCACTCCTCTGTCCCTGAGGCCTGCAGGGAACTGACCCCTCTCTGCCCCTCTCCAGGGCCGGAAATACCTTTGAGCAGCCTCCCTCTGCCAATCCTGAGTGAGATGCTGCTCTAGAAATTGTGGGGGTATTTTCCTTCCTTTCCAGGCTGCAGCTTCAGCCCTGCCAGCCCTCCATGATGTCAGTTCTGTCTCACTCCTTCACAGGGCCCCTGGCCCTTTTGATGCCCCTTGGGTCCTGGCCCCAGTATAGGCCAGTTCCGGTGCCTCAAGTCAGGCTTGAGTGGCTTGCCCTCTTTTAAGCCTCATAAGCCCATTGGATCAAGTGAGCCTCGGGCCCTACCAGGATGTCACCGGCCTGGGCTTTCCCCAGCCAGGACTGTGCAGGGGCTGGAGATTATTAGGCACCTCCTACCCACCTTTCACCATGGAAGTTTGCAGTTCTAGCATTTCCTGGGGCTGCCATGCCTCTGGCAGGCCCACCAGGCCTGCCTACCCTGGCAAGGTGCATTTTTAGGTCATTTCCAGGACCTGAGGCCTCCTCCATACCCATAGCTTCAGCCTATATACCTCCAAGGATGTTGTGAGCCTCAGCTCAGCCAGCTGATATCTCTCTTACAGCAGCCAGCAGCAAACTGCTATTTCACCCTATATGTATCCTGGGTCTCAAAATGGCCACCGCAATCAAGCACCTAGCTGCTGCCTGCTCCAGCCCTTAAAGTGGCAGGCACCAACAGTGCCCTGCCACAGAAGGGAAGATCATTATTTATCAAATATAACATTACAAAATTATATAATTTCAATCCAACCCTTACATTTTCTTAATATACTGTACATTTCTTGTAATTTTACATTTCCTTCCTACAGAGTAATAGCATGAAATCTCAAAGTCACCTAATGATAAAGGGGGTGATTTATAAAAAACATAATAGTCACTTTTGATATTTTTCATCATTAGTCAAGGTGACAAAACAAATTGGACTCTGAGCTCCTGGTAGCTTTAGTGAAGAGTTCCAGAGATAAATGTAAACAAAGATAAAAGATAACTTTTATTAAAACATGATCAAAATAATGCATGGTTATGATTTGTAGATAGATAAAGGACTTTTAAAATGAACGGCTTTATGTGCAAAACAGAACTGTATGAATGAATTATTGGGAATTTTGTTTTTCTACATTTTCCTCTCATTTACCAGTTTGTACATTTTGTCCAGAACCTGTGCTGCTTCAAAGAAGTCTAAGTCTTTGTCACCATAAACCTCAAAAATGCACATCCTGGGTAGAATCCTTTATACATCTAAATGTCAGGTTTCTGACTGCATAAATGGTGTTTTTGGAACACATATTCATTCTACTTCCACTCAACAGTCATTCCATTTCCTCTGCAGGGTAGATGTGTAAGCATGCACAGATAAGCTAAGCATGTAGAGTAGGCTACGCCCTGTGTTCTGCTCCCAATATTGTCCATGCATTTTGCATTTTGCATTAAATAGTTATTGGAGAAAATAACTGACCACCCTCTCATACTTGGCAAAGACCAATCCCTCATAAAATCCTGGAGAAGATTATCAAAGAATCCATCACACACAGCCCAACCAAAGGCAGTATTCTGAAAGATAGCCAACATGGCTTCATTATGGGAAGGTCATGCCAGACCAACCTCGTTTCCTTCTATGATCAGGTTACTCACCACCTGGATAAGGGAAATGAGGTTGATATCATATACTTGGACTTCAAAAAGCCCTTTGACCTGGTCTCCCACAATGTCCTCATGGTCAAATTGGGAAAATATGGCCTTGACTATTTAACAGTCCGGTGGCTAAGTTACTGTAGAATTGGGTCCTGGGCACAAGAATGTCTGTCAGTGGTTGAATAAAGGGCATAGATTTATGTAGATGTACGTGTAGATGTGTGGGCTTACTTCACAGTAAACTATACTAATGTGCAGTACCGTATGTCATGTACACACACCCAGTGGGCTTATGTAGAATTTATTCATTTCCCAGATGGAACTAAATCACAACGGAACTTACATGGAAGTTAAGCATTTAGGTTGTAATTTTGGATTACTTCTGAGCAAATCTAGGTCTCACTTAGGTCTCTGTTCAAGTCAAAATGATGACAAATAATGAATCTAAAAGCCTTATGGCTTTTAGGTTGAATAGGATAGTGCTTAGTGACTTAAAAATCTAAAAGCTGATTTAACCACTACATGGACATCTTGGGGTGGAATAGGATCTGGCCCTTTTGGTAGCAGTTAGAAGTTCACATTCTCACTCTGTCTGGATCAAATCCAAAAGCCCCTCAATTCCACCTGAAGAATAGGTCAGATATTAGGTGTATTAGGCTTTTGGGACTTTAGTCTGGCCATTTATATTTACAGCTTACTGAAGTATATCATAAGCTTTTTATGGAGCTTGAGGGACAGCTTCCCTTACAAGAATTCTACCTTTCAGACCAATAAAATGTGCAGCAGCATAGCAACATAGCAATGTTAAGAAGTATTTCATTATTATTTTATTTTACTTAATTAAATAGTTTATCACAACTCACTCTATTATTTACTCTACTGCCTGTGGAAATAAACAATAAAGGACATGAGCTGGGATGTCTGTCTATAGTTACCATATCCATTCACATTATAATATCATATATTTTCATAGAAATGTAAGGCTTGAGGTCAATGTTCATACCATGAGAAAGAGCATAGCCAAACACTTGAAGGAATATAATCAAAATACATTTTGTCACAGCAAGGATTCGCATCTAAAGAGAAGAAAAAAATCCCTTTTCAAGCATAAATATTTCCAAACCATACATTTCCATTGAGAATCCCAGCCTTAGCACAGAGATGGAGAAATGATAAGTTCCTCCTTGTTGAGTTCTGAGCAAACATATTAAAAATGAAAGTCATTCAAGCTTGTGAAGCACTGAAGTAACAGGAAGCAGACAGACAGAACATGCTCATCTAAATAATATTGCTACATTGTGAGCTGAAAATAGGAATTCAAAGGATCTGAAAGTAGGTTCAGAGCCCAGTGAGGATCCTAGAAGATGCCTATTAACTTTAGTAATGTTAAAATTATTGGGCAAATAGTGAAAAGTCACAGTAATTCCATACTATTGGATCTCTAATGAAAAATATGGTTTGAGTCATAGAGTCATAGAAAAGTATGGTTGGAAGAGATATCAGGAGGTCATCTAATCCAACTCCCAGCTCAGAGCAGGACCATCCCTACCTAGGTCATCCCAGCCAAGGCTTTGTTTAGCCAGGTCTTAAAAACCTCCAAGGATGGAGATTCTACCACCTCTCTGTAGCCTGTTCCAGTGTTTTACTACCCTCCTGATGAGAAAGTTGTGCCTAATATGTAACCTCAGATTCCCTTGCTGCAACTTGAGACCGTTGCTCCTTGTTCTGTCAACTGCCATCACTGAAAACAGTCTGGCTCCATCTTCTTTGTAACCCCACTTCAAGTAGTTGAAGGCTGCTATTAAATCCCTTCTCTGTCTTCTCTTCCACAATGGAAAGAATTGATCATTCTTAAGTAACAGTAATCTGGCTCCTGATGCTGGTGAAGTCAAAATAAGTTTTACTAATAAATTCAACAGAAGCAAGTTTGACAGATCCATAAACACCTATTTGCAAAAGTCTTGAGTTGAATGAAATTTGACATTATCAAGCACAGACTGATATTCCTTTGCCCCAAGTATTGATGAAATAAGGGTAAAAAAGGTGTATCACATAACTGGAGCTTCTTTAGTATACATTTGTAGTGGGCTTAAAATTATTTTAAAAAGATAGTCTTCTACTGCAATCTTAACTCTGTTAAATATGTGCTCCTTCCCACAGAGTTTTTCGCTTTTGTCTCCTTTTATAAAGTCTCTTAGTTATTAGGATTTAAAAGGCTGCCTCAATCTCTGTTCTGCCCTGTGTTTTTATTTGTTTGTTTGTTTAAATTCTAGTGATGACACGGTGAGAAAACTTTAATATTTTCAAAATAAAACATACCATCATCAGAACAATTGGACTTTCTTTAGGGTCATTTTTATGGGGATTTGTGTATATAACTAATGTAAAGGGCTTACTTTGCCTTTGCATGGTACATGCAGTCTTGCATATCGTTTATACATGTAGAATATATGTCTTTATGGCTTTGATTCTCAATCAAATTGCCCTGGCACCCTAAGGTGCCTTGAGATCTTTCCAAAGGTGCTGTGAGGTACCATACAATGTTAGCACTGTTAGGTGTGTAAACATGATTCACAAGATAAACCTAGAGATTTCAAATAG
Source organism: Alligator sinensis (assembly GCF_000455745.1). Taxonomy (NCBI): domain Eukaryota; kingdom Metazoa; phylum Chordata; order Crocodylia; family Alligatoridae; genus Alligator; species Alligator sinensis. The sequence continues at coordinate 1,906,561 of NW_005841942.1, forward strand.
GAACCCATATAATTAAAAACATTCTGACCATTGTGGGCTTTTTGAGTTCTTCACAAAATAAAATTTGCTTTATTATCTTCCTGTAGTCAAACACTGAGTGAAAACTAAGCTCTGACATTTTCCAAAGAATTATTTAAGTCCATGGAGGGATGTCTCAAATATAAAAAGTCTGAGAACCACTGCTTTATGCTGATCAAGACACATGTAGTGTTCTAATCCTCTATAATTGGTCACTGCCATGAATAAGCTTGTTTCTCTTTACTCCTGTAGTTTTTCAAAGAACCCACCAGCCTTAAATGAGCAGGAATCTGTGCTGTAACCTATCTGGAATGACAATTACTATTAATTTTTATGACTATAATTACTTGTAATTTCCCAGTCCATATCTTCAAAATGAATGACTTGCTGGGCAAAGGGTTAAATGAATCTTGTATTGAGTCCCTCCTATTCAAATTTGGCAAAATTAGTCATGTGGGACATTTCAACCAGGGGTCCTATATGGCCTCTAATGTTTATTGCTCCCACTGAAATGAACAGAATTAAGGCATCCTAATGTTTATTGCTCCCTTTAAAATGAATACAATTAAAATAGACAAGGCACCTGATGGTATCCTCATCATGCCAATTTCATTCAGTGCAGACAGGACATTACCTAACACTAAAACAAGCCAGTTTCAGCATTCCAAAAAGCAGGTCCTGTACTTCTCATTGACATCAATCCCAAAACACTTATGTTTTATTCGCCTGCTCTCCACCCCTACAAATATTTGGTGATTTAACAGTGTTCCATACATATTCATGCTTTTCTCTCTCAAAATCTAATATGCACTTTGCTGTATTATTGTGTCTAATGAGAATGAATTAAAACCCAGCAGAGACATGACCTCGAACCTTTTGCTTTCTCTTAACTGTCAGTTTGACTTTCTGTAATGCTGTGATCAACTGCATTCTAAGTGGAAGTTGACACTGGCTCAACTTTCTGCAAGTGCAGGTAAAATGGAATGTGAGCTGCCTGAAACTCAATGCTGATGTAACCTGGTTCTGCACCATTACACATAATCGGTATCTTCAGCTTTGTATAGTTCCAATTTCATTTCTTTAATAGCATGGACTTTGATAAGAATCATGTTTTTTTTTTCCCCCCTCCCTTCTCTTTCTGGTGTCAGAGCTAGCTTCTTGCACAATGCAAGTTCATTTCTGAAAGAAATCCCTGTCATTGGTCTTTAATAGCAGGTTAACGGGCTGTAAAATCTCAAATTTTCCAGACTGATTTTGTTACCAGAAGGAGTGTTCCTCATATCTTCTGTGTGGTCAATAAAGATATCTTTCTTTAAAAGACCTTAATGCTCAGCATACTAGAGAAATTGTACCCCAAACCATACCTAACAATGAGTTGTTCTTTATTTCCCTATGATATCAAAAACATTTTGGAAGAACCGCTGCCTGAGGTATTTGTTATTCCTCTATGAATCAATAAGGCTTTCTGCAAAATACGGGAGGCTATGCCTGCTGCATTCATAAAAATATTAGATGAAAGGATTTGGAGAATAACACATTATCCATAAGCTGGAACTCTTAACTCACATTGTTAGCTGCTGCATGACCTATTTCTTTATCTGCCACATTTGCTTTATATCTGCTATTTCTTCTTTGTTTTTTTAACATGTTATACATGCTCTTTTTAGTTTCCATATATGTATGGAAAGAGAGAGAAAGAGAAGAAAAAAACAGTTGATAAATATATTTAGGCTCACTTACATATTTCATTTTAAAAATATAAAACCTCATCATTCATGACAGTGGTACACTTAGGTGATACTTGGCACAGGAAATTACATTAAATGTTTATAGAACAAGAAACTTAAAAGGAATTACCCAGAAGTCTCTCTCAATATTCCTAATTGTGATCCACCTGGGAGAGAAAGAGGTCTGTAGTTTGAAAAAGTGCATATACATTGCCTTTTTATTATTGTTATTAATTATTGTGCATGCACTGAACTGTTAATCTGTAGAAACATTTTCTTGCAGTGTTTCCTGAAGCTTGATAAAAACCGTTGCACATTTTGCTAAATACATATTGTTACTGAGGTCCATCCAAACATCCTATCCAGATTACAATAATGTACACACATACATTTCCAAAACACATTCATCTTGAATATAAATATTGGACTTCTAGATTGTAGTTTGGTTATAATAGTACACTACTAAATTTGTCCACAGGATACTATATATATATATATAGTAGTTGATAAGAAAGCACAACCAATAAAAAATTAAACAATAACACAAACAACCTCCTCTGAACTCCATCCTTCATAATAGCTTGTTTAATTAAATGCATCTTGCAGTGTACACAGCAGATCACCAGAACATGGTTAGGGGCAAACTGGTTCCCTGTCTGGGAGATGGCCTATACCAGAAGTAATTTATTGCACCCTGGTATACCTCCTATTCCTACTTGCTTGGAGCCAATGTCTGAGCACCCTTCAAAGAATTTTAAATGAGATTCACCTCCTTGAGTAGTCAGGTAGTCCTAGTCAGAATCTACCCATAGGTGTTACCATCAAGAAGTCTCATCAGGAATATTAGAGTTAATTGGAACATAGGAATACCAGACTGGATCACTGAGTCTAATCTTCTGGGTAATCAAGTCCAGTATCCCACAATGATAGGCACAATGCTATAAGATTGCTTTCACAAAATTATCCATTTCCAACAAGTTGGCAGGCCATTCCAGAACTGCACTACTGTAATGGGTAGGAATAGTCTATTAATAGATCACCTAACATTATTCATTGTTGTTCTTGTGCCAACATTTAAGTAGCTTTTAATTTAAATAGCACTTCTCCCTCCCCAATATTTACTTCTCTGATGTATTTATATTAATATACCTTTTTAGCTAAGATAGGCTTGATTTGCTTTACTAAGGAAACCAATCTCTTCTACTCTTGTCTCTCATACGACAGGTTTTCCACTCCCTTGATCATTCTAGTTGTCCTTCTTGGTTCTGATTTTAGTTCACCTCTCTTGCACATAGATGATAGGGACTATATCAGGGGTGGGCAAAATACAGCCCGGGAGCTAGATCTGGCCCTCCAGGCCATTCTATCTGGCCCGAGGGGCCCTAAAACATTTAGAAAATTAATATTTATCTACTCCTGGCTGCCTGTCAAAGATGACAGGAGCCAGGGGCAGTAGGACCCAGGGGGAGCCAGTGGCAGAACTAAACACCTGCAGCAGCAAGTCCAGCCCCCAGCCCCACCCCAAGCCTCAGCTGACAGCCTCTGCCTAGCAGGGGCTTCTGGAAGCTTCTGGCCC
>NW_005841942.1:1914427-1942046 GCF_000455745.1 Alligator sinensis
TAACAGGAGCCAGGGGCAGTAGGACCCAGGGGGAGCCAGTGGCAGAACTAAACTTTTGCGGCAGCAAGTCCACACCCCCCCACCCCCATCCCCACCAAGCCCCAACTGGAAGCCTCTGCCTAGCAGGGGCTTCTGGAGACTTCTGGCCTGAGACTGTTCCTGCCTCCCTGCACCAAGGGGAATACAGATAAGAATGGGGGGAGGGAGGCAGGGGAGGACTGTAGGTGATTGCCCCAGTCCTGAGGGCCAGCCAGGCCGGCTCCTGTGGTCCTGGTACTGCAGCTGGGAACCACATGGTGCCAGCAGGTGGACGGGTGTACAGGAGCAGGGAAATGGCTGTGGCAGGCCGGGGGAAGGAGCAGTGAGTGAGCACATGGAGCACAGTGACCGCCAGGCAGGAGCTTGGGTGCACTGGGGCCAGCACTGGTGGGGCCCAAAGCGGAGCAACAGGAGCATAGGTCCTGGGGTGCCAGAGGCTCTATGGAGCTGCGCTGACTCCCTCCTCTCCCTGCTTGAGCAGCACAGCCTGGCTTCATAGAGCCCTTGCCAGTCCAGCCCCACACTCCTGCCACCCTTCTCTGGGCCCCACCAGTGCTGGCCCTGGTGCACTGGTACAGGCCCCATGCTCCCACGTGGCTGTCACTGTGCTCTGCACCCCAACTTGCTGCCCCTTCCACTGCCTGCCACAGCAATTTCCCAGCTCGCCCTCCCGCCTGCCACACTCTTGCATCACATGGTTTCTAGCTGCAGTGTGGAGCAGCTGGGATGTAGTGCCAGACAGGTCAGGGGGAAGGGGGGGATGGGGAAGGAGAAAGAGAAAAGCAGCAGTGGCAGATGGGGAGCAAGTGGCAGAAAGTGGGAGCATGGGGCCCTCGTCAGTGCCCCGGGGCCAAGAGTGGCAGGAGAGTAGAGGCCAGGTTCGCAGGAGCATTGGCAGGGGTTCTGTATGCTGTGGCAGGAAGAGGGGGACAGGCTGTGGCCAAACCCTCCCCCTCCACACAAAGCACAACCCTCCCCAGACACCCTCCCCCACACACTCATACCCCCCACAAACCCCATAGCCACTCCCCACCCCAACATATATTTTTAATGAAATTAATGAATGTTGTAGCACATTTTTATTTTTAGAATATAATTTGGTATTTATCTGGTTCAGAGATGGCAAAATCCCTTGCTAAAAAGAATAATTCTATGGGGCAAGGGGAGGGACTGCTGGTGGCAAAGGTCAGGGGGAGAGACTACTGGTCCCAAGATGGCAACCAGGGGGAGGTGCACCTGTGAAGGGGTGGAGCTACCCATGCATCCCTCAATCGCCTACCAAAACTCGGTAAGCAGCCCTCCACCTAAAATAATTGCATGCCCCTGAACTATATTCTGTAAAACAATAACAAATATGCAGTGTAAACACAAATCAGGTATTTTGCATATCTGGGATTTTGGTTACTGATCCCAAACATAACATATTTGTAGTGTTGCCAGCTTCAATTGTTCAAAAATCCTATATTTAGCCTCCTCCAAAATTGGGTTTGGTTTAAATATCATATTTTTAAATATATTCAGGGTACTGTTAATTTGGCTTCAGGTTATGAATGTTTAAGGTGTATTTTTCTCAGATTTACTAGCTTTTTCACTCTATCCATAAGGGAAGGCTTAGCAGGATTTGGTTTTTATTGATAAACATCGATAAACAATCGATTTTCAGCTGACAACTGCAGACTGCTGCAAAAAATATTTCTATTGGTAGTCTTAAAGGAGATTAAAGCCCTCCCCCCCTCCCCCCCAAATCCACAACAATGGTACAGAAATCCAGGGCAGGGGGCATTGTGCACATGCATGCATGCATACACATGCACACACAGCAGCCACTGCAGGAGCTGGGAGCCATATTGGTAAGACTGTGCTGGGAGGGAGAGTTGGAGGGGCAGGGCTGGTAGCAGCAGGGAGCCCGATGCTGCCAGACACTTATTCTACCTAGGTCCAAGCCAGGGCAGGCACCAAATTCCCATGGAGCCCTGTCCAGCCTCCATGGGAGTTTGGCCCCTGCTCCAATCATGCAGGGGCCAGACCAAGCCAGGCCAGGCTCCATGGGAGTTTGGCCCTTAAAGTGATCAGGACAGGAGCCAAATTGCCATAGAACCTGGCCCAGCCGAGACCCTGCATGATTGGGGTAGGGGCCAAACTCCCTCAGAGGCCAAGTAGGGACAGGCTCCATGGGAGTTTTGGCCCCTGCCCCAGCTGGGACCTGGGCAGAATGAGGGGCTGACAACACCAGATTGCTGAGTGCTACCAGCCTTGCCCCTCTAAACCCCATTCCTTGTACAGCCTTACAAGCATGGCCCCCAGTTCCTGTAGCAACTACTGCATGTGAATGTGTGTGTATGTGTGTGTGTGTGTGTGCACGCGTGTGCACTAAACTGATAAAAATTGAAAAAACACATCTAATTTCACAGATTCTTGAAAAATTCAATCAATAAAAAATGAAAGAAATGCTTAAAAATAGACACCAATTTTAGCCATCCAAAAAAATCAAATTCTGCCAAGCCTACATAAGGGCTAGAAACTTATTTTTTCATGGAAGCTGAGATTCTCATATAATCATCCATCTGCAAAAAGCGAGATTTCATGTAAAACAGCAAATGTTATGATAACCATGATTTATTGTAAGAAGTAGCAATGCTACAGTGGCAACACTGGCTGCTTACAGACTTAAAAAACCCCCCAAAACAACCCCTCCCTCTTCCCCTCCTAAAATAGCACATGCCCAGAACAGGCATTGCATCTGTTTGACCTGGCTTGCCCAACATCTTTACTTCACCCAATATTGGGTGCTTTTGTGGCACTTTTCTGGCACTATTATCTAATAGATGATTGAATCGACTTCAGATAAAAGTGCCAAAAAGTCCCGCTGAAGTACCAGATCTATACAAATACTGTGGAGTAGGGTAAAACTAACACGCTGCTTCTTCCGGGAAAGCACTTTGTTTTTTTAATGTCTGTAAGCAGCCACTATGAATAATTTCTGTTTCCTGTCAGTGACTTAGGAATTTTGATCTCTTATTTGTTTTCAGCTCCACTCATCAAGACAGTTCTGATAATCAGTGACAATAATTAATACAAAAAAACCAAGTTGGGTTATATATCCATCAAATAGAGTAAAATGAGGCCATATTTGGTTTATCAAAGATAAGTTTCTTTTACTTTTTTAATACTCTAAATATATACACCTCTAATATTGTATTTTGCAAAACTGTTTACTAATAACAGCATTGGGATGCTTATTTATTGCTGGTATCTGTCTTCAGCTCTCTTATTACCAGTATCATTAAAGCATCATAAAATTTGGAGGAATTGCCATCCTTTAATGTATTCAGGTTGATTAGAGAACATTATCCATCTGACACATTTTATAAACACTAGAGCTTCAGTGAGCTGCACATCTGAGAAAAGCAGCCCCCACTCAGCTTGTTTAGGAGACCTCATGAATTCACTACTGTTCACCTTCATTAGGTATAGAATGAGAAGGAAACTTGAAAACTGCCAATATTTATACATTTCTATTTAGAAATTCTGACATTTCTTATATGAAGGCAAGATTGATCTGAGAAAGAATGTGTTGACATTTTTCTGTTGGAAAGTTCTCCACTGAATTTAATTAAGATTTTTTTGAATGCGTGAACTTTGAGAGCATTAAGATATAATTTAATATTTTGCTCAAGAGGTACAAGAGCTCTTGTTGCTCTGGTCAGTTCACTAAATTATATTATTAAGTCAAATACCCTGACATCCATCATTGAATATTTATTTTAGGACAATTAATAATCATCTTAGGTAATATAAATGTTTTGTAATTAGTGTTCATCTCCTCCTCTAAAACTAGTAAATCAGTTTCTAATCTTGAATTCATGCCTTATCATGGCCTTTTAAATTTTCTTTGCTCAGCTTCCACAATGCATCTAGTGTAATATACTTTTGGACTGTTTGCTGTCTGCTTGTGAAGATTCTCTAGAACAGGGATGGCCAACATGTAAAACAAGTGCCAAAAATGGCACAGGCAGCCTCTGTGTGGCATGCAGCAGATCAGGGAGTGGACAGGCAGCATAGCAACAGAGAGGGCCAGGAGCAGAAAGCAGAGCAAGAGACCAGGTAGGAAGCAGAAAGCAGAGCAGGAAATTGAACAGAGGAAGAGGATCAGAGGGGCATTCAGGGAGGTACAAGGCTAATGTGTGATGCACTTGTGGAAAAGGATGTCCTCCAATACTCTAGCACACTATAAGAAGCACAGACCGCACATATTTTCCACATTAATAATAAAATCTTCCTTGTGTTTCAGGGATGTCAGATGAGTAAAAACCCTGTGTAGGAATGGTAGCATGCTCTTATTATTTAAGTTGCATAAGTTTGCTAAGCTACTAATGTACTGTATATGGGCAGGCATTGGCATTCTCTACAGATCCCTTTAATCAACAGGAAACACACTATAATATTTTCCTTGGGGCAATGGTCCGTGAACAATTTTACCATCTCAAAGGGAGAATATACCACAATTGTGATAAATCTATTCAGTAGGATAAGTAGGAGTAGGTAAGAGGGGCACCTACTAGGGCTGTGCAAAGCTTTGATCCCTGATTCGATTCAATGGAGATTTGGCCTGATTTGGTGACCAAACTCCAAATCTCAATTGAATCAGAGGACCCTTTAATCACTCTGAATTGAATCAGAACCCTCTGAATCAATTCAGAGAGATTCAGAAAGATTCAGCTATTTGGATATAGACACAGCTTTAAATGTTTTTTCTACATACCTCAACGTAGCAGGTGGCTCACGAATGCTGTGATGCTGGGGTGCATGGAGTGGTCCACTTCCAGGTCTGCCAGGGAGCATGCAGGGAGGCTCCCCCACCCCATGTCGTCCCGGCTTGGTGACTGGTGCCTCCTGGGTCTAGGGTGGCACCCTGGGTCCCCTTGTGGCCGATCGCTGAGCTGGGCAGGGGGCTGTGGAGAGTTCCCCCAGCATGCTCCCCGATGGACCCAGAAGTGGACCAGAAGTACTTCCGAATGACTTCCAGGTTCACCACTGGACACATGAACCCCCCCCCCCCCCAACACCCACACACACACACACACTCCTGTGGGATGCTCCATGTGCCCCAGCATCACAGCATTCACAAGCCATGCTGGTACCTCGAGTATGCACCAAAAACATTTAAAGCTGTGTCTATGTCCAAATTGCTGATTCTCCAAATCATCATTGAATCTTCAGATTCAGATTCGGCTGAATCAAATCAGGGACAGTGAACCAGATCAATGAATCAAATCACTGTCCCTGATTCAGACTGAATCCAAATCCAATTTGAATAGGGCCCACTTCACACACCCCTAGCACCTACCCTAGGCGCCAAATTATAAGGGGTGCCAGAATCACCCTTGACCCTGGTGGAGTCCACATCCCAACATTAAGAGCAGCCCTAAGGCTTACCCATGCCAGGAACTCCAAAGAAGTCCTTGGCTGCTACTTTAAGAGCAATAGCTGAAGCAGTCAGAACATGTGGCAGTGGCAGCAGCTCAGCTAGGGGCTGTTTAGGAATTCCCTGTATGAGTAAGGTGGCTGAGCCCTACCCCCACCACTGTTCTTGAACCTCACTTCCCCCTTGATATTCAGAACCTGTACAGGCCTTCCCTGCTCTTGGCACCTGCACACAGCACCCCGTCCCTTCCACTCTCAGAACTGTACCTATTCTTCGAACTGTTCACTCTCTCACAGGGTTTCCTGAGGATGCCAGCTCTGCTTGCTACTCCTCTGAGTCTATTTGTAACATATCTACTCAAGTGGATTTTAAACAATGGAAGCTTTAAAAAACAAAACAAAAGAAAAACAAAACAAAACAAAACAGGGTTATCTCAGTGTATCACTAACTGAAGTAGAGAACACAGACAAAATAGTTACTGTAGACCAGCCAATGCACATTCATAAATGGTAAGTTCCCTCCCTCTCTCATTTAAAATTGTAATTGTTCATCTCTGCATGCCTTTGGACTTATTTTTCCCCCCTTAAAAGTTCAGTATTAATATATCTTATTGATTACCTAGAATACTACAGAGTCCAGAGAGCTGAAACTTAAAACACAGTTTTCCGTTGTATACAAACTGTTTTTTGCACATTCAGCTTGATACGAATAAGATTTATTGTTACTTCTAGTTGGCAGAATTTCAGGCTGGTGAAGAAATCGTAAACCAATTTATATATGGTATATATTGAGAATACAAGTTAGGATTTATTATTTTGAATTAAATGTGTAGTGGAACTCAATAGGCCAAATTATCTGCTGTAGCTGCAATGTGTTTGGGTAAGGGATTAGTGAAATGTGCTCTAGAATAGAAAAGTTAGTAAAGGAGTCAAAGGAGTCATAGGAAGAAGCATGAAAGTAATTGACAATTGAGTCTACAAAACTGTTGGAGGAGAAATCTGGGTGAATTTCACAGAAGTCATGACAACTATTAAACTGAGGATGATAGGAAGCATGGGTAAATAGATAAAAACAGGAAGTTAGTGGATGTTATTGATAGAAATGAGGTGATGATTGGAGAAAGACTCCCACATTTAGAAATGAGAGAATAAGTAGTATTAATGAAAGCAAGGATAAGTGAGTGGTGATTTTTAAAAAATGGATGAGTTCTCCATTTTTGAAGGTTAAACAAGTTGGTGAATAGCTAAGGGATCTGGCAGTAGATTAAGATGAGGTTGGGATATTGTGATGGAATGGAAATCCAAGTGCAAAAACTAGAGGAGAAGACAGCAGTGAAGAAATGAAGAGGCAGTAGATGAGAGCTATGTAGGTGAAAGGGAGAATAGTCTGATGGACTCATGCTTGAAAAATCAAGGATTGATTCATATAAACAGAAGGTCTGGAAGTGACAGACAAAGGGCCATGGAATCCTTGTCTTTTGGGGAGTGATACAAGGGACTGTGTCTGAGCAAGAAGTAGCAGCTGCAAAAATAAAGCAGTATGAGGGACTGAATGTAATTAAATTTAAGACAGGGATGGAGAGTGAAATGGAAAGGTTGTGTTATTTCAGACAGAACTGAGGCAAAGTTCATATATGAAAAGTAGGGGGAAATGAGTGAAATAGGTGTCAGGGCAAAATGCTAACAATTGGGACAGGAAGGGGGTAGGTTGATGAGATAACTATTGTAGCCCGGGTGTACACGGGTTTGTATTTGCCTATCCAATTGAGGGAATTATTGGCAGGGCAGCGTGCTGTGGAGGGACACAACAGCCTAGAGGCCACCTCCGACCCCTATAGAGTCAGGTCCAGTCAATCAATTACTTAACTATATACAGATTTATTATTACAACAAAACCACTAAAGGGTAAGGAGATAGATTATATATATATGTACAAATTTACAAAACAATAAACCCTATTACATATATATATATGTATATATACACACACACACACACACACACACACACACACACACACACACACAGATATACACACACCTAGTTATCATTTAAAATACAGATGAACAATAAAACAAACCAGACCAAAGGATATTGATTGGGAAATCTTATAACTCTATTCATATACAGACTATTATTTCAAATTATTTGCATAAACTGTAAGGCACAGCCCACAAATATAATCAGCAGTCCTTAGACTACCTGGGTGCCCTCCAGGGCAGGGGTCCCACTCCCAAGGTACCACTATAGGAAATGAGGTGGGGGGAAAGAAAAAGGAGAGGAAGACCCCAAAGACTCCTAAGCTGCCCCGCTATCACCCAGGAGCAGCCCATGTGGTGCCCCTTCGCAACCCTGGGCGGGTCCCTCCCCTTTGGGGACCCTCTCTCCAGGGTAACTTACTCCTCCACAGACCCAGAGGGTTGCCTCTTGTTCTACAGGTCAAGCTCTGTTCCCCGCCAGGTTTTTCTGCTGCCTGACTCTGCTGCTACTGTCCTAGCTTAGGGCCACTTGCACCACTGTGTGTAGTGGGCACTTCACCTTGTGCTAGGGGTTGGAGGCCTGGACAGCCTTGTGCAGCACCAGGGCTCAGTCTGTTCCCGGACCCTCTGGGCAGCATCGACTGCACTGAGCTGCTGCCCATGTCAGCAGCTGTACACCCAACACACCTCAAGCGGCTCCCAGGGTCTCTTACCCTCTGTGCAGCACCTCCTGCACCGAGCTCCTTTCTCATTCTGGGGGTTGAGGACCTGAGCTGCCCCAGAGGCTCCAAAGATCCTGCTCTGTGCACTGGCCTGTGCACCATGTCTCTGGCCGCATACCAAAGGTTGCAGACCTGAGCCGCATCGTGTGGCTCCCAGGGTCTGGACGCTGTGTGCTGTGCTGCACACCGAAAGCCTAACTGCTGAAGCTGTACCATGCTCCCTGCTGCTAGAAATCTTCAGGGGCTCTTCCTGAGCTACTGCTGAGCCCAGCTGAGCAGGTTTCCTCAGCTCTTCTAAGCCCCACTCTTCTCTCTTCTCTGTCCCTGATGCATCTGCCCCTCGTACTGGGCACGCAACTCCTTTTATATGCTCCAGGGCTCTGCCCCTGAAGTCTTCTGGACCTGACAGTTTGCAGTCTTCAATCAGGTCGGAGGGAGCTCTTCTCCCCCTCCCCTCAGGAAAGGGGCATGATGTTATTTCTCTTGATGTCTCCTGATTGGTGGATGGGCTCCACCAATCAAAACAGCAGGATCTCAAGTCTGGGACTCAACCCAAGCTCTGAAAGGTAAGTCTGCTACAACTATAAAATCAAGAAAATGTAACAGAAAAGAGGACATGCCATTACATGACTTTGCTGGCCCAGTAAGTAAGTTACAGGAGCCCAGGAAGAAAGTGAGGACACCAAAGAAATAAAGAACCCAACTACATTTCCTTGGAGGTCTCCTTCATCTGCTGTTTATTCCCTACAGTCAGCAAAAGTCAGCATGCATGAATGGTAATGATACAGAAGCTGATTTTTTTTAGTTAAAATATCTAGTTTTCTTCTTACAGAATCAGAATAACCAGCAGATTAAGGGGATTAGTTCCCTCAAATCTGAATTAGTCATAATCATTATTTTTAAGTAGCATCTGCAAATGTTTCATAAGCATAGAGTCATACAGCTGTTTGCATTTCCTATAGGTAAGAAAAGTATTGCTGATTTTATATTCATTGCAAGAATTGCTATATATTCCATTATGCTGCAGAATCTATATTCTTTACTCTCTGAAGATTTATTTTCTTAGATTCTGGGTATTTCTGAATCTATGACAATTGTATTTGTTTCCTATATCGGAAGATGTTTATCATTCTGTGCAAATCAAAGAGAAATATAAAAAACTATTAAACAAGTTATACAGGTTCCATAAAAATTGTGTAAGATCTCAGAAATAGGGGCTAGAGACCAGGAGGACCAGGCCCTCAGCCGACATTGGCAACTACCTGGCTAAGGAAGAGAACCCAGTTAGCTGTGGACCCAATCTTGCTGTAGCTGGACTACCCAGTCCTGTTTTCCAAGCTGCTCCCTTCCCACCCTTCACAATTCCTTGCCCCTACCCTGCACCACTAGGACACAGCAAGACACAGAACTGGCTTACTCCTGAAACAGGGAGCAAGAAAATATCCAGCCCGCCCTCCCCCCCAGCCTTGTCCTGCTCTACGAAAGTGCTTCCCCACCCACTAGAGCAGTGGTTCCCCCAACCTTTTTTTTCTGCGACCCTAAATTGGCCACTAGCCAGACCTCTCAACCTGGCACCATGGGGGCTGCTGGGAGCAGAGTGTGGCAGTCACAGAAGCCCGGGAGAACAGTAGGGGAGCCACCATTCCCCCCTTTGTGCATGGTGGCCTCACCCCACCTGCCTGCCCGCTGCTCCCAGGCTGTGTGTGTGAGTGTGCATGTGCATGTGTGTGCGGACCCTTTGCAACCCTGAGGATCCCCCGCAACCCTGATTTGAGTCACACCCCAAGGTTGGGAAACAATTCACTAGAGAATACCCATTCAGCTGGTTGCTAGAAACTCTGCTCAGCCTCACACACCTAATTGTATCAGGAGAAGGGAGACTCCTGAAGAAGGAGCCTCCTGACTACATCTTCTGGTGTGGCCCAGGACCAACATGGCTAACAGAGTAACAGTTGCTGATGCTCTGCCCCCTAAATCAATGCCCAGAATCAGTTCCCCTCTTGTATCACCAAGGTTATGCTACTCTCATATGTACTGCTGGGTTGAGCATGTAAAGGATTTGAATAGTAGCAGATATACAGGTTCTGCTTGTGGCTTGCACTCAAATTCTAGCTACATCATAATATTTAAAAAAATACCTGGCAAAACTTGACTCAGTGGTACAGGTATGTAAGCCCTTCCCAGAGACCAGAATCCTTGACTCAGTCCATTGTAATGAGATTTTAATGGAAAGACAAACTTTACTGAAGTAAAAACAAAATAAAAAAGATACATACCTCAGGCATCAAATCTGTATATGTTAGGCTGTTATTTTTCATGCTACTCTGTGCTCCAGGCTCTGGAAAATAATTTGATGAGGTAGAGGAAGTTAGTTTATTTCAGCCATTAGTAGCTGGAAGGAATATTAAAATTCCTATGAAAATCATACTTAATAAGGCAGGGCCCTGCCTTCTTTTCAACCAATATATCCAAAATGTGTTAGTGTGTACTTATGCATCTTAATTTTGCATTAACTTTAGTTATTTGTTCTACAGAGTTGGTTAAATTTTTCATTCTAAAAATCCTAGAAGAGAAGCATTGTGAAGCATTGTGAACCAAGCAAAAGTGATGGTGGTGGAAAGGTATTAGAGACTGTTTTCAAAAGAGGTGTGATCTCTAAACCAATGAAACCTATCACCATCACAAACAGAAGACACAGCTGGAAAAAATGGAAACAGAAAGGTCTTTACCTTCATATCCATAGACTCCCAAAGGGGACTGAGATCAAACAGAGGAGGATGTGGTCCCGACTATTTGCTGTTCTTCATAAATCTGTAACCCTCTTGTGTTTTTCTAAGATTAAAATGTGTGTGAATAAGAAATTCCTTTGCTGCGCCTGTTCTTCCTTGTTTTACTTCCTCATTGTCCCTGATGGGTCTAGCTAAAAAACCAGAGGTCCCACAGGTGGACTTAGAGGGAAATATGAATAAGAAACTGGAATGCTCCCAAGGCTGAGACAGTGATTCCAAGGTCTTGGCAGCTGGACTCTGGGATTTTCCATTCAGTAAGCATATCAGAAATAGCTCCTGGTTCCTAAAGACACCCAGATCCAGGACTCATCAGCAGTCACTACCTACTCCCAGGAGTTAATCAGTACTTGGGATTGAGTAGCCAAGTTTCATGGCAACAGACTAGCATCCATTAAGTTTGCAAGACTATAACAACTGTCACTTGTATTCAAGTGTGACTACTACTGATACTGGAAAATAGTTTCCACATGTAGAGTTCAGGAAACGTGCCAGTGAAGTTGGCATCTGCACTCCCTCCTACTGTCAGGCAAGGTGGCATGATGATGTTCTGTTGTTCATTTTTCTTACTTTGTAGCCAAGTGCCAAGCTCACCTATCATGGGCTGTATCCTCCCAGGATATTAAGTCCAACCCAGTAAACTGTTTGACAACCTCTGCTCCTTTCAGATCATGGTGTATGTAAGCCACCCAGACCTTCAATGCTTATGCCTAGGCAGGAGTTTTTGGAGGAGTAGAGGCTGCCCAGAACTTCCATCCTCCTCTTTCAGGCATGGACACAGAATCCAAGGGCCAGACTGAGTGCAGCTTAATGCAGTCCTTATAGTGGAGTTTGGGATGGCCAACCTTCCTACTGCCTTTTCAAATTCATTGTACAGAACTCCCTTAGGCAGTTGATTGTTGTCCATAGGTATGACATGGCCCACCCAGGTAATTTGCCTTCATGCTAACCAGCATGGCTTCCATGCTTGGCGTGGTTGCCAATTGTAGTACTTTAGGTGATTTTGCCCATCCATTTAATTCCCATTATGCTGAATAGGTGGCATTGTTGCAGGCAATTAAGTTTTTTGATATAGCAATAATAAAGATGACAGGTCTGTAACAAGTATAGAAGACAAGGGAGAACAAGAGGTCTGTAAACTTGGCATTTTGTAAACACTTTGACCTCCCCCCTCACCTTGTTTTGTACATAGTCTTTTTTGTGAGTGACCAAAAACTGAGAAAACTGATTTTAAGTGGGCTGAAAATTCTTTTTCAATGCTGGTGTCATGGATGACTGTGCTACCTAGGTAGCAAAAGGACTTGATATTTTTAATTGGCTGCCATTCAATTTTAATTCTGGTGGTGATGAAGGTGATAGGTTTCTGCCAGGAAGTGGTTGGTACAGGACTTTGGTTGTCTTTACATTAATACAGAAAGAAGCCAAAAATGGGATGCAGCATGGGCTAAGGAATTCAGTAAATGCTGCAGGTCATTCTCAAAAAAAGTGACAAATGCTGAGTTGTCAGCATACAGTAGATCCTTTACTTTACTTTGTTGGGACTTGCTTTTGGCCTTGAATCAATGGAGGTTTAGAAGTTTTTATTCAAACTGTGTTGTTAGGGTGACACCATTAGTGGTAGTATGCATGGCAACTTCTAACACTCCAACTAAGAACAGAGTAAATACATTTCTTTTATTTTAAAGTTTGCTTATTTTAAAGTTTGCAAGACTATTTATAAATTAAACAGATCCTGAAACTTATTAATTATAATAATTACCATCAGTGTATCTAGAGAGCCCATTCAGGAATCAGAGTGCTGCTCAAGCTGCTGTACACATATGTGATAAAAAATATAGTCCTCCCTCCCGCCCCCCCCGGCTTAAAATCAAAGACTGATCCTGCAATATCTCAAGCAGAGAGCACTACACAAGTACTGGGTCCTGCCGATGCAGCATTTATTTGACTTTGTTCTATACTGCAGGGTTAGTGCTCAAGTGATTTTCATGGTTAATGTTCAATAACATCTAGGCTAGGTACAGACATTCAAAAAGCCTGAGGCAGATTTAAACTAACTTACATGGGCTTTTCTAAGCAGATTAGGTTAGTACAAGACTGAACAAAATGCAAGTTCCCTCTTTGGTGTGGGAGGCCACACATGATACCTGCACTGGCTGAGGCCAACAGGTTGGGTGTGCTCCTATCTCCCAGCATACCAAGGGCAGTTGAATGCAGCAGAGTGGTGGGCCACTGCTGATTGACTGCTGGGCACATACGCCAACCCTCTGCTGTCAGCCACAGGGAAGGAGGAGAGGGGAACTCAAGCTTCTGTTTCAAGGACCTGGCTCTGTCCGTCAGAGATTTGATCTAGCACAGAATCTCTCCCCAGCCTCATATCCTGCATCCAGCCAGCACTTAGCTGCAAGCAGGCTCAGGGGAGGTATGGTGAAGACTGAAGCTTCTGTTGCATCACCAAGTTCTGGCTTGCTGAGTTGAGCCAGCACAGAATCTCTCTCCAGTCCCATGCCCTGCCAGCTGTCAGCTGCAAGCACGTGGGAGTGGGGCTTGTGGATGGGAGAGTGATTCTGCTCTGGCTCAACTCTCTGACAGCTAGAGACAGGTCTGTACAACAGAAGCCTCATTCTTCCTGTGATAAAGAAAAGAAAGAAAAATGACCAAACGCCAAACGTAGGAGCAAGTCGTGCTCATGGCATGGGGAAGGCGATGGGCGCAGTCTGATAGCGGCGGTCCCCGCCTGCGCTGATTGGCAGGGGGCGGGCAGATGCAGCCCGTTTAAAAAGGCGAGCGCGCCAAAAGAAAGGGGGGACCCACGCAATATTGGAGAGACCTGATCACCCTCACCGGAGGTCCTGCGTCCACGAAATCCCTTCCCCCCCAGACGCCCCCATCACAACTGTGTATACCATCCAAACGTGTTTAAGAGCTCTAGAGTTATCAGCGAGTTTAATCTTGAAACAGCTGTTAAGAAGTTTTTTTTTCTGCCTAAACAGTGAGTAAAGCATTTACTTATCTCACCGCCTCCTTGGTGTTTTTCTGTCGATGAAAGGAGAGACAGAAGAGGGAGGAATAAGGCCCCGAAACCCTTTTGTCCCCGGGTCCAACCACCCATTGTCAGGTTGAACACTTCCCCCGCCCCTCCCCTCTCCACCCTGCTTGTGGCTGAGAGCTGGATGGACACAGGGTGTGGGGCTGGGGAGAAATTCTGTACTAGCTCAACTCTGGCAGCCTGGAGGCAGAGCCCGTGCATGCTCAGCTGGAGCAGCCAGCTGCAGTGGAGGTCCAGTGCAACTTCCTGCAAGGGTAGCCTAGCAGGGGCCCTGATAAAAAGCCTGGGGTGTTGTTGGACAGTAACCTAAGATGAATCGATAGGGGATCTGGTACAGAAGTTTGATAGACCAGTCTAACCTAAACGGATTAAGTCTAGTACCAAATCAATCCAGGTGTAACTTAGACCAGGTTCCACCATTTTTAAACCAGGCTATGTGCCCTGAACTTGTTTCCTATCACTTATACAGGTTTATGTGTAATCTCTGTACTTGGCCCTAGACTGTATAAAACCTCAGGTTTATTCCCAAATGTCATGCTTCCATGTCACCATTTATTTAAATTTATACCTACTACTTATCATATTCCACAATCACAACCCATTTTCACTGTTGGTAGTAAATATGTAAAAATCAGATGTCATCTTTCTCTTCTTTTGGTGCCAGCTTCTCAGTTTAGTTCCTTTGTATCCAGCTCTAAGTTTCAGCACTGCAGAACCATGCAGAGCACTGCTTGAAAACATGGGGAGGCTGAGCCACTCATCACTAAAGCAGACAGTTGAACATCGCTCCAGGGAACAATATATGGAACAGTAGGTGTAAGACAAAGTTAGAATTTATTCTTTGTAATGTATTTATTAAAAGGCTATTGAAAAAGGAAAGGTTATAATGAGCTGAGAATGGGAAGGGAATCTATAACTGTATTAACTTAGGGTTATACCATTAATTTATATATATTACAGGTAGAGCTGGTAGTACCAAATATTATTGAGATTGCCTGGTACTAGTACTAGTCCCATTTTGTGCCCCTGTGTCAGGGCACTGTTTGTGCCTGCCACTTTAAGGGCCAGAAGGCAGCAGCCGACAGGTGCTGGATTAGGGCAGCCAGTTTAGATTCAGGGCTGCCCATATAAACAGGGCAGTTCTGATGCTGGGGGCCAGGCAACAACATCGTCTGGCCGGAGACCTGCTGATATCATCTGGAGGTAAGGGAGGAGTTGTAGGGGATGGTAAGGAGACTCCTGGTCCTGGCTACAACCTAAAACTGCACCCTGCCAGGAATGGGTGGCCTGGTGGGGCTCTTGGTGGTGCGGGAACCCCCAGGAAATCATAGAATCATAGAAGTAGGGTCAGAAGGGACCTTGTAGATATTCAAGTCTTACTCCCTGCCTGGGCAGGAGGAAAACTGGGCTCAAATGACCCCAGCCAGGTAGGCATCAAGCTGCTTCTTAAAGACCCCCAGGGTAGGAGCCAGCACCACTTCCCTTAGAAGTTGGTTCCAGATCCTAGCTGCCCTTACTGTGAAGTAGTTCTTATAGATGTCTAATCTAAACCTACTCTCCAACAACTTGTGGCCGCTATTCCTTGTTATCCTGGGGGGGGGGCGCTAGGGGAAACAAGGTCTCCCCCAAACCCTTCTGGTCCCCCCTAGTGAGTTTATAAATAGTCACCAGGTCCCCCCTCAGCCTTCTCTTGTGAAGGCTGAACAGGTTCAGGTCCCATAGCCTCTCATTGTAGGGTCAGCCCTGCTGTCCCCGGATCATGCAGGTGGCCCTCCTCTGGATCTTCTCAATGTTGTCCACATCCCTCTTGAAGTGGGGTGCCCAGAACTGGACACAGTACTCCAGCTGTGGCCTGACCAGTGTCTCATACAGGGGGAGGATCACCTCCTTGGACCTACTTGAGATGCACCTGTGGATGCACAATAAGGTCCGGTTAGCCCTGTTGACCGTGACCTCGCATTGTCGGCCCATGTTCATCTTGGAGTCAATGATGACTCCAAGATCCCTTTCTGCCTCTGTGCTTTCAAGAAGGGAGTTTCCCATCTTATAAGTGTGCTGCTGGTTAATACTGCCCAAGTGCAGCACCCTGCACTTGTCAGTGTTGAAATGCATCTTGTTTTTTGTTAGCCCACCCCTGCAACCTATCCAGGTCTTGCTGCAGTCTTTCCCTCCCTACTAGCGCGCCCACCTCACCCCAAATTTTGGTATCATCAGCAAATTTGAACAGGTTGCTTTTCACCCCGTCGTCCAAATTGCTGATAAAGAAATTGAACAGTGCGGGCCCAAGGACCGAGCCTTGACCCGTCCACCACCACCCTCTGATTACGACCCTTCAGCTAATTTGCAATCCATTTGACCATGTAGGCATCAATGCCACAGTCGCCTAGTTTTTTAATGAGGATGGGGTGGTCAACAGTGTCAAAGGCCTTGCTGAAATCCAGAAAGACTACATCCATGGTGACACCTGCGTCCAATGCTTTTGTGACCTGATCATAAAAGGCAATCAGGTTGGTTTGACATGACCTTCCCTTAATGAAACTGTGCTGGAAATGCCAGGCTAGTTACCACCCCGGTGAAAGGCGGGTCAGGGCACTTTAACCCCTAGCCTCCATGACCAGATGGGTTCCCCCTTTGTTTGGAGGGCCCTGAGGGTGGACCCTCGGAGTGAGAGAAAAGGGCCATAGATTCAGGCCTGTCCGGACCTCCCCTGACTGGTCCATGCTGGGGCCAGGACCGGAAGGGTCAAAGGGCCAGGGGCCCACTATGAGGAATGCCCAAGAGCTGAGGGCCTGGGGTTCCAACTGGCCTAGAGGTGGGCCAGGGCTAGTGAGCCAAAGGTCCCAGTGGGGAGACCACACCTGAAGGGGGAGGGGAGCTATGTTGCCTAATATGAAGGCGGATGAGACCGCCTGATGAGAGGATTCCAGGTGGGGTTCAATCAAGAGGATTCTAAGGGCCCAGCATGGGGGCCGGTGATGATGAGAACATCTGGATGCCATCTGCGAGGCTTGGGCTGTGGTGTAGGGGAGGAAAGGAGCTGCAGATTGCGTCCCCTGGCATCGGCATGAAATGGGAAGTCTCCCGCTTAATTAACATCCATTAATTAATTATACCAACAAGGCATAGCAGGAGAGAAGGTGGGCGGTTGGCCCAGGAACAGGCAGACAGGCCGCAGGGAACACTGCCCCAAGCAGGCCCCCTGTTACAGACCCTCATGTCATTTGCTTAAATCCTTAACTGTTTAAGCTGAAATGCTACCTGATGTCACTTGCCTGTTTTAGGTTGATGATGGTGGTGATGATGATTATTATGGCTAAAGTTGTCCAAGTATTTCTGACATCATGTCTACATGTGCAATTAGTTGTGACTAAATTTACTGTGCATTAAGCTAATATGCAGTAAGCAATTTCTGGCAGGTGTCTACACATGCAGGGATTTAGCACTATCGACTGCCAAGTCCCTCCAGCCTTGCCCTGTTCCCCTGTGGCCATTGAGGTGAGCTCCAGCCCCTGGGCACATGGCTGCTAGCAGTTGGTAGCCAAGTTGAAGCCATACCCATCTCCCAGCACTTGGCAGCCATCTTGTAAACTCTGATCCCTGACCAGTCCCTTCCCTGCCCAGGAGACACATACCCAGTGCAACTCCCTCCTTGTTTTCCCTGCCTCCCCATGCCATGGCTGTCCCAGCCCCTGCCCTTGCCAGTGATGCCCAGTGCCCTGCTGCTCCTGCCCTGCCCCTGCCTATAATGACCAACAACCCATGCTCCTGCTGGCCATAGTTCTAGCCCTGCTGGCTACAGCAGGCCCCCATCACCCAGGCCCCAGGATAACCATGCACCCACCAGCAGGGGCTAGAGCACCAGCTGTGAGATGCCATGGCCAACCCCTTCCTCCAGCACTCTGTCCTCCAGGCCACCTGCCCTGCTGCCCACAGGCCGCTGCTGCCCAAGGCCTTCCCCCCGCTTGCTCCCCTGGGGATGGCAGTCCACTGGGTGCTGGCCACAGGCAGTCTGCCTCCCCTGCCCCCTTCCCAGAGTGGGACAGGTGGGCAGCACCTGCTGCTGTGGCTCCAGACCCCACTGCATCCCCCCCTCTCACTGCAGGCCAACCTCTCTGCTCTGCTGCTACCCAGCCCACAGCACCCAGGCTAGGGGCACACAGGGCTCCAAGACAACTGGCCATGCCACTGCCCTCCCCACAGGGGGCCTCTCTGGGGAGGCTTCCTGGGGCCAGACCCCCTGCACTGGTGCCCTGCCCCAAGTGTGCCTCTGCTATGTGTGTTCTGGGAATTATGGGAGGAACTGTTTGCATGGACTGAGGGGTGCCTGATCCACTATGCGGGACCCTGAGCTATGACAGCACAGAGGGCAAGCCCAGGCAGCTCTACAACCTCCTCTGCCACCTGGAGGGCTACCTGAGGCAGCACTACACATCCCTGCCCCTGCTTCTGAGAAGGACAAAAATGCCAGCATTGAAACTTTCCTTGGGGTGTGCGAGGCCTGTGCCCACCAACTGTAGGGACCTGGGCTGCTGAATAAAGTTCTGAACTGTGTTCTGCCTCTTTAGGGCAAGCCCAGGCAGCTCTACAACCTCCTCTGCCACCTGGAGGGCTACCTGAGGCAGCACTACACATCCCTGCCCCTGCTTCTGAGAAGGACAAAAATGCCAGCATTGAAACTTTCCTTGGGGTGTGCGAGGCCTGTGCCCACCAACTGTAGGGACCTGGGCTGCTGAATAAAGTTCTGAACTGTGTTCTGCCTCTTTGCATGCCGGGGGGGGGGGAGGGGCATGACCAGAGCAATGACTGTAGTTGGTCATAGCCATCCACTGCGCCCATAAGGCCTTGACCTTAATGCAGCACTGCCACACTGACTGGGAGTGCCTTTGTTCCCATATCCCACCCAACAGGGCATCATAAATATGGGCGTTTGAGCACCTGCCCCAAGTTTCACAAAGTTACCAACATCCTTCTGGGTCCAGTTGGGGATCCAGGTGGTGGGCATATGTGTACACATACAGCCAGGTTGAGGGCTTGACAGGAAGGAAGTTGCTGACATGATGTCCCATGCTGGATCTTCAGGGCCCTACATGGCTGTTCCTGTGATGCCAGCCCTGGACAGCTGGTAGCAGCACCCAGTGCAGGGGCACAGCCAGGGACTGGGAGCCATGTGGCAGAAGCACTTCACCACAGGACCTGCAAGGACAGGAGACACTCTTGGAGTGAGCAGCAGCAGGGAGCAATCCTTGGGGGATATTAGGGATGGGCATAGGATGCAGCAAGCTGCAGCCCCTTGCAACACACCTGTGGCCAAACAGCAGCTGTGGAAAAGGGACAGGCCAGGCAGAGACAGCTTGTGGCCTTTTCAGTGTGGCACATGATGCTTGCACTGGTCCTAGGGAGTGCACAGGCTCCAGTAGGTTTCTGTGAAATGTGCCCCCAGGCACAAAATGGCTGAAGGCTTTTATACGTTGCAGCTAAGGGGTGCTGGAGAGCAGCTTAGCCCTGGAGCAGGAGAGGCAACCAGCCAAAAGCCCTGGGGCTGGGCTCAGGCCAGCCCCTAGTGGCTGGGCAGACCCAGCACTAAAGTAAGTGCCAGGTCACATCCACATATGTGTTACTGTGCATTAACTAATCATGACTAAATTTGATACCTGCCTTTGCAGATATCAAATTTAGTCATGATTAGCCATTTTTACTGCGCAGTAAGGGTGCGTGTGTGTAGACAAGTGCCCATACTGTATAGTAAATTAAGCTAATGCACAGTAACACATCACATGTAGATGTGCCCAAATGGAAACTAGGAAAATACATTCTTATATGCCTATTTAAAATTGTTATGGGAGGCCTTTTTATCAGAGTTGTGCCTTTTGCCATCTTTCTGAAAATTTTGCAAAGATGTAAGACTTTGAAAACTCCGGAAGCAGGGTGGAGAGGATAAGATGAGTAGGTAGAGCATAACTGGAAGCCAGTTGGCCAACACTGATTAAAGAGTCATATAAGGTAGGCCTAGAACCTGGGTGTTCAATGGTCTTGGCAAATTCCTTAACCACAAGATTATTGGCCATTACTACTACAGGCCCAAATATTCACTAATCTTGGTTTTTAACAGACAACAGATTCAGAGGATCAAGCATCATTTCTTCACTTCCACAGCAAAACTGAATTTCAACTGAGAATAAATACCATTAGGCACATTCAGACCACATTTGTTGTTGGTGGTGATCAGGAACAGCCAGCATGGATTCACCAAGATCAAACTATGCCTGACCAAATTGATTTCCCAGTAAGAAAAGCTTGGCAGCAGAGGGTGAAAATGGAACTAGCAGTATAATGAAATAAACAGAATAGGGAGAAATTTAGACAACTTAGACCATTATGCTTGGTGAAATATAGGATTGTTTTTTGGCTTAAAGTCCTAACAACTGCACGTGCCCTTTAAACATCTCAGCAAAGTAGGATTTTATCTTTAGACAGAATTTATGCTTTTCCCACATGGAATAGGATTGCATCAGAGCATAAAGCAGAGTTGTCCATATTTTGAACATGGGCAGTAGGCCAAGCCTATTTGTGAAATCAATGGTAGAGAGCTTTTTAGGCTAAGAAGAAAACCATAAGAGAAAGACAAAAAATCTGAGCAATTTAACAGAGTTCAGGCTTTTGTATAAGGTATAATAGTACTATATTTAGTGAATTCAGAATATAAAAGCTGTTTAAGTCCTGTTTAGGTGCCTTAAAAGGTGAAATTTGATTTGGGCCTTAGAGGGCACATCTACACATGAATATAATAATAATGTGATGCAATAAACTCCTACACAGTTTGCACAGGAGTTTATTGCTCCCGGGTTCAGTGTTTACAAGTGCACCCAGAACTGCAGCAGGTTGAGCCAGGGTGGCACAGTCCCAGCTTACAGGGAGCTTGGTGAGGGCCAGCCTGCCAGCTCATGGTTGCTCTGATCCAGCTCCATGTGCTGCAGAGGGGCTGGCTAGGGCACAAAGGTGCTACAGTTCAGGGCGAGCCAGCACACAGCTCTGCACTTTAGTACCTTCATGCCCCAGCAAGCACCGGTCACCATCTACAAGTGTGTTTGGGTGAAGTAAATAACTCCACTGTACAATAGTACTTGTATCAGGCATGTATCAGGCAGTGCTAACCTACGGCAGAGTTAATCAGTTTACTCCAACCTAATTGCTCTGCACATGTAGACAGAGATGCTTTATGTGGAGCTAATTAAGTAACTACAGTAAGTGTCTCTTGTACATGCCCCCACAGTCTACTCTGATTAGATTGCCTCATGCATTCAACTCTGTACAATAAACAACAGTATCATTTGCCTAGTTATAGCATTAATGACTTAACTGAAGGCCGAAGGAGCTATCTTGGATTAGCAGCAATTGAAAAGCACTTTCAGAATTACAATTAAGCTGATTGAAAATGAAAAATGGAAACAAGATTATCAGAATATAACCTTGTGCCCATCTAGCTTGAATCAAATTATTATTTTTTTGTCTAAAAAGGCCTGATCCTGCTCCTATTGGATGCCAATCAGTGTTTTATGACTGAAGCAAGATGAAGAACTGCAGAATAGAGATGATTGTCTGTTCTACTGCAGAATAGAAATAATTGCAGAACCATTCCTTACCTATTCTAAAGTACCATAGAATTATTTATTTCAAAGATTTATCATTAAAACTTGAGGGAGAGGGGCTTAGCCAGTACATTTGAAAAAAATACTTTTTAACTAGTATTTCACAGTGTGCTGTATACTGCATGCCTGAAATATTATACTGTGTGAGGTTAAAGATATTAGGAAAGTATAGCCAAAACACAACTGAAAACCTGAATAATTGCTTCCATGGAATAGAAGTAGTTTCTGACTCTGCAGCCATATGCCTTTGATAAATACAGCTGCTACCCAGGCTAAAGCTGATCTAGCCTTTCAAATTGTGGCCTTATTAAATTCAGATCTTGCTATATATTTCAGTAGCAATGAACATGTGGAAAGGATTTTTTTAGTTAATGTAATCAACATAAGGACACATTGCTTTGTTTTGCTTTTGGGGGGTGTGGGACAATAATTCTTTTTACACAATAACCTAGCAATTTTAAATCAATAATTTGCTCCTAAATATATACATTTCATAGTATCCTTTTGACAAGGGAGCTGAATACTAAAAGAATTAGTAATTGCCTACAAAGTTTTTTGCTTTCAGGTAAAAGGGTCAAATCCAGAATTGTTCAAGTAGATTAAGTATTCCTGTAGGAAGCCCCAACCAGTATAAATATAGGGTTACATCCACAAAATGATTTGTGGCCAGATCCAGAAAGGCATTTAGTGGTGGTAATGTTGAGCATGGGTCCCTTGACCTGGAAATGGAGTATACAAATTTATGTTAGGGATCTAAATAGGAAGAATTAGGCCCCTAGAATTGAGACTTATAACATTGAACATAAGATGCCTAAGCATGCAAATACAAAAATGCCAACCAGAGACATGTCTCATATCTTGTCGCCTTTTAGGTTCTGAGCATGCCCTACCTTCATACCCCCATAAGCATTCTCCAACCCTGGAAGGTCAATAATGAAGATGTTCCTGAGCCCTTAGATTCCAGTATGCTTGACAGCTGATTAGTGTATGGTAGACATGACTTGATTCCCTCTTCTGTTTTTCCTCCCGTTAAGACTGAATTTTATTGTATCCTTTTTAATCACCACACTTAAGAATTCAGTGGGCGTACCTACATGTGCTATTAATACACAGGAATAAACTCTGGTGCCATTTGTACCAGAGTTTATTGCTTCCAGTTGCTGCATTTACATGTGCACCTGAGACCACAGCACATTGAGCCAGGCTGAAGCAGCCCTAGCTAATAGCGGGACCAGGGGGACAACCTTTCAGCCCAGGGCTGCTCCAACCCAGTTCAACATGCTGCAGTATTGCTGGCTAGGGCACAAAGGTGCCCAAATGCAGGGCTAGTTGGCAAGCAGCCTCCACACTGAAACATCCTTGTGCCACAGCCAGCCCCATGAGTGTCTACACATGCGTTACTTTAGAGTAAAAACTCTGCCACAAGATAGTACTTGTATTTACAAGTACTACCTGGTGGCAAATGTAATTAGTTTCCTGCAGCCTAATAACAATGCACGTGCAGATGCTAAGGCATTTACTGTGGAGCTAATTAGGTAACTCCACAGTAAATGTCTCATGTAGACATGCCCAGTTGGTAGAAAAAATCCTTTCTTGCTAGTTGTGATCATATTATTCCACTCTTACCGCTCCTGTTCTTTACATTTCTCTAGGAAAAAAAAACGAAAACCCTCTAGAAACAGATGAATAGCACTGGCCTGGGACCATGGCACATTGAGCCAAGGCGAAGAACCCCTGGCTCGCAGGGGACTCAGGGGGGCAGCCTGCCAGCCTGAGGCTATTCTGACCCAGTTCAACATGCTGCAGAGGGGCTGGTTGGGGCACGAGGGTGGTCCAGTGCGGGGCTTGTTGACAGGTAGTTATGATCATATTGTTCTACTCTTACTGTTCCTGTTCATTACTTTTCAACAGAAAAAACCCTCTAGAAACAGGTGTGTAGCACTGGCTAAGAAATACTTTTCCTATGCCACAAAATTTGAGATTTTGAATCAAAACAACGAATCAGAACAAAATGCCAAAACTTGTTTTTAAAATGTGAGCAAAAATATTAAAAAAAAATAGATTCAGGTGTTTGAAATGTTCCATTTCAATAATTTCAATTTTGATAACTTTTTTTACACATTATAATTAGTTTAAATTTCTAAACACAAAATCTTTGGGAAACAAAGATAACTAGAGATCTTCAATTTGGAAATCTTGTAACAGGATTTTAGAACTTTAAAAATTCTGAGCTAAAGAACTCATCAAGGTATACTTGTGCTGCAGAAAAAAAATGTTTTGATGAATTTCTTCCAGAAAGAAACAAGAAAACAAACGTTCAAAGTGTACCCAACCAAATGTAATAACAAGAAAGAGAAAGAGTCATCAAGTTTTGAGGTTTGTTTAAAGATCTATTTAGTTATATTATTTCTCTACTAGGTAAATATTAAGTTATAGTGGCATAGGTTGCTTAACTTGGAACAGTAAATATGATAGTGAGCCTCCTCTTTATTCATGTCTGGGGAGAAAGAATTTGATCTTGGACAAAAGCAAATAAACAAACATGTCTGTGTGGTGAAAATAAAGGAAATAAAACCAGCGACTTTTTCTACTAATGATAAACTTACTCTGGGAAGTTCATGTTGAAATTTTAAAATAGGCACCTACTCCTACCCTCTGGCTGAACAAAAAAGGTATGTAATTAAAAAACTATACAATTTAAACTGATGGCAGATCCTTTCCTTCCCTCACCCCCCAGCATATTTTACCTGTGAAAGTTACTGCTGCCACAACTCAAAAGATGTTATATGTAGAAGCTACATATTTAAGAGATGGGATAATTTTCTTTTTTACCTAACCAGTAGTAATATTAGTAGCTATGCAAATTAAGCCAACATACATACATATACATACCGTGTGTGTGTGTGTGTTGTGTGTACAGTCAAGCCTCTGAACATAAGCCTGAGGATGTGCAAATGGACTCCTTCTGTCCTTACCTTACTGATTTAACCATCCTTGTCCAGTGTTTCACTGTTGGCAGGTTGTACTCTGATTGTTTCATGGAACATAAACCTGCTGTTCATGACAGTACAAAGAAACAGTGTAACTCGTCAAATCTGGTATGGAAGCTTGTACTTTTTTTGGTTTGCAACAGGGGACTGTGGGCATCAGACTTTTCATTTGCCAAAAAATGATTGTGGAAAATTTTCATTGGGTTATCATGCATAAAATCTATTAAACCAATTAGAAAAATATGTATATGGATTTGCTATTTGCATTCTTGAAAAGTATAGCAGTCATTGTTCAAAGTGTGCTGCCTAATGGATACTCTCAATGGAAGTATCCATAATCAGAATTTAAGATAGACTTTAAATAAATTTAGCTTGGCAGCTCCTTTACCAAAAGAACTTCAGTGCTTTCAGGGGCCTGACACTTCTGAAGAAGATGACCAAATATTAATGGCAGATTCTGTTGCATCAGGTTTTAATCATTATTTTACCTCAATCTGAGTTTTAATTCTGCTTTCAAAGACACCAAATGGTGTTACCTTTTTAAAAAATGTTGCTAGTATTCTGTTATGTATTAATTTTTATTTGCTTTTTGCCCACAAAGGAAATAGAGAAGGAATTCACATTAAGTATCTTTCTTAATCCTGCCAATTTAAGGGAAATGAATCACAAAGTCACCTATTTCTTCACTTTTGTTTTACACTCTATGAATATTCATTATTATTATTATTAATATTTCATTAACTATATGTTATATTCATGCACTGCAATCCCTTCTCACTATAATAATTATAAACACTTTTTTACAAACCTAAATTGAAATGCAAACCATAAACTGGGATTATTTCATGTATAAATGAAATGTAGTTATCAATCTGGTACATCAGCAATACAATTTTGGATTCATTAATACTTTTGGAGTGGAAGTAAGAATATTTTATGTGGACTCGAAAAGAGGCATTATTCTTCTAACATTCTTATGTGAAGGAGAATTTCCCCTTGTGGTTCTCCTTTCAGACTTTTGGTTCTTCTCCTTCCCCTAGTGGTTCTTCCTACACAGAGGCACCAATAGGCTACCTCTATGTAAATAACCTGTCCTGGAAACAATAGAGAATCCTCCATGGGCCCAAGTGTCTATATGGAAGGAGGAGATGGACACAAAGGACAGGTAATGAGATCTAGTGGTGGGTGTGTTAATACTAAACTTGCCCATAAAAGCTATTTAAATCACTCTGAAGAGCTCTCTTGGTGAAAATTTCAAAGTTCCCACAAATTGTCTTTATTGAAGATATCTAAAAAATGAAGCTGATTTATTTATTCTGATTACTTTCTAATTTTTACAACAAATTACCGGTTTCATCAAAACCAGAGACTATTGTTTGATAAACTATTCACCCTTTTTTACTTTGAATTATGCATATGGCTGAACGTTTTCATATATTGAATTTTGATGGAAAGAAGCAACACCATTTTTTTCAAATGTTCACAACTGTCCCATTACCTGCTTTGGCATTCCAACACTGTTGAAAGTAGTTTTAAGGCAGAACACTAGCCTTGCAAAATACCACTCTGTTGCAAAATAGGAATCCAGTTTCTATCCTTCTATCTAAATAGAGGTGCAAATAACCAGTTATTTTACTTACCTGTAATATAAAAAATCTGACTTATTTATTTTTTGTGTGAAAATATAATTTAAAAAATGTCTTAGGTAAAATAAAATGTTTGGTCAACCTGAAAAAAAATGTTTATTACTAGTTTTGGTGATCTTCAGATTGTTCTTTGTAAAATTAAAGTACATTTCACAGAAAATTATTCTTTTGAATTGGTAGCATTGTACTGAAGTTGTAGTTGTGATGGTCCAGGAAAAATGTGAGAGGCAAGCGGCCATTTTTTAGTGGACCAACTGTGTAGTTAGGAGGGGGACACACAAGATTTTGGGTACTACTGTCCTCTTCCTCAAGGCTCTGCTCAGACCCTAACAAGGGTACTTGATGCCTGAAAGCTTTTCAATGTCCCTCCCAACTATACAGTTAGTCCAATAAAATATACCTACAAAAATCTTTGATTTGAATTGAAATTGTAAACTTGTATTTTAGGAAAAAGAAAAATTGTTTTAAATTTTTTAATTTTTTGATTTTTTTCTAAATCTGAAACAATCTAGTCAAATTCAGCAAGAATTTAATATATGTTTTAGTTGAACCAGATTCAAAGTGAAGCATTTATGCAATCTCAACTTTTGAGTGCCAAACTGGTATTTTAATGCCAACTGTCGCAGGGCACCTCAGTGCTCTGCTCCTCGGGAGTGGAAACTGCCAGGGAGAGAGAGAGCGAGCCCTGGCAGGATATAACGAGCCCAGCTGAGGGTTGCCAGGCTAACGAGCACAGCTGTGGGTTGCCGAGGCAACTAAGGAGAGCCAGCTGCCTGTAGGAGGCAGGGCCTGGCCCTTATAAAGCCCAGGGCTAAGGCCAGGCTGGGAGTTCCCTGCCAGCAGCTGGAGGGGCAGGAGCTCCTGGAGCTAGGAGTTAAGAATCATAGGAATTGCTCTAGCTGAGTGAAGGATGGCAGCTCGGAGAGGTTTGAGCACCATGGTTCTGCCAGGAGGCTTTATGTTTGAGTTATAGCCAGGAGGCTCGAGTTTATGTTCAGCGTTGATATTACACTGGTGGTTTGGGTGAGGCTATAGGGGTTGGAGGAGGCCTCATAGGGACCCACAGGGGGTGGGGCCTTAGCGCCAGTGAGGGCGCAGTATTCTCAGGGGGAACCCCAGTGGTATGGGAACCCCGGTGCCAGTGAAGGCGTAGCACCAGTGAGGGCGCAGCTTGCGGGGCGTAGACCCCAGCCCCAGAAAGGGGCGGCTTTGAGAAGCCCCAGCGCGGGCACGATGAGCCCCAGAGAGGGGGCAGTGTTATTAGGAAACCCAGGACGGGCACAGCAAGCCCCAGAGGGGGGGCAGTGCTATGAGGAAGCCCAGTAGGGGCACAGCAAGCCC
>NW_005841942.1:1942234-1951517 GCF_000455745.1 Alligator sinensis
AGGGAAAGCCCCAGGAGGGGGCACTATTGTAAAGGCCCCAGACAGGGCGACACAGTAGAGAAGGCCCCAGAAAGGGGCAACATTACAGGGAGGCCCCGAGTGGGCTCAGAAAGCCCAAGAGAGGGCAGTGCAGCAGGGGAGGCCCCAGAGAGCGGGCGAGAGTACATAGAGGAGGTCCGAGAGATGGGCAGTATATATATAGAGAGACATACCAGCGTCTATCCCATCAGCGAGGCTTGGGGAGTGGTATTAGGGGTTGGTAGGAGCCACACGTAGCCCCTAAGGCTAGGGTGCCTGGGGAGCACCCATCATACCGGGAGACCCCCAGGGGGTCTGGGAACACACGGGGACAGAGGTCCCAGCTAACCGTGCCCAGGGAGTCGTAAGGCAGCCTCCCAACTTTATCTAACCATCAAAGACGTGGCAGGGGAGAATTTGAGGGTGCCCTTGGGCCACCTTGGCATGGTGTGGGGGCCGTAAGGAGATCACGGCCCTCCTGGCGGACCCCGCCGTGACACCAACCAAAGGTTTTATCCTTCTCTTAGTTAAGTGTATAGTTATTGATTTCTGGCAGGGGAAAAAAAATGTATGCCATATACAATAATAGTGTTCTGTATCATAAAAGGGGTTATGCTTTTAATTCAAAACATGCAAAATCAACTGAGAAGCCCCACTGATTTCAGTGGACTTTGCATCAATCCTCATAATTGTCAAATTTATGATAACTTGCTTTTGATTCACTCACTGAACCCCAGGGCATCTACAAGATTTATTTCACTTTGGTTCTGAAGGGAAACCTAATGGCTCCGTTGTTATTGTGGTAGGGCTCTGCAAGGCTTCGGACAGAGCTTCAGATCCAGAGAAGCTTTGGATGCTTCTGCATCTGAAGCAGCATGTCTGGATTGAAGCGCTGGCTTTGTTAGGCTTCCCAAAGCAGTCGGGAGCTTCCAAAGCACTTCAAAAAAGCTTCAGAGCCACTTCGGAGGTCCGGCCATAGGGTATAATGGGGAAACAATGAAATACCTATAACTTTGTTGTTTTTTGTATGATTTAGATTAACTTTGCTCTACTGGTAGCCTCTGCTGAGAGCATGAAGCCAGCTGAGTTTCAAGAAGATCGGTGCAGGGGTTTGGGAGAAATTGCACCCCAAATTCTTGAAAGCAAAACTGATGTTACGTCTATGTGTTACACCACAGGGGGGTGAAAACTGAAGACGTGGTGGCTCCTGGTGAGGCCACAAAGCCTGCCAAGTTTCAAGAATATTGGTGCAAGGGTCTTGGGGGGAACTGCACCTCAAGCAAAACTCATGACACGGGTGACCCTGTGTGTGTTAAGGCGCTCCAGGGATGGTAGCCACTGCTGTAGCCACGAAGCCTGCCAGCTGTTGAGGAGACAGGTGAAGGGGGGTTCTGGGGCCCTGCACCCCTAGCTGCTGACAGACAAAACTCGTGACATGGGTGCTTGTGCAACTGATGGTCTCTGACTTGGGGCATGGGAGGCACTACTGCAGGCTTGGCTGCTAAGCTACTGTGTTACCAGTTACCAATCAATCATGATTCACTCAGGGACCAGCTCAAAACACAGTACCTAGCTAATGTAGCCAGTTAATTACCATCAATTAACACCTACAAAAGCAGAGACTAAGGAGAAGACATAATCAATACAGACAATCAACTGCCCCAAGACAGAGACGGTAAGTTGCACAAGCACCCATGTCACGAGTTTTGTCTGTCAGCAGCTAGGGGTGAAGGGCCCCAGACATCAGAAGCCCTGCACTGATATCCTTGACAGCTGGCAGGTTTCGTGACTGCAGCAGGGGCTACCATCCCTGCAGCTTTCACCTTGCTGTGCCTTAGCGCACACAGTGTCGCCCATGTCACAGGTTTTGCTTGTCCACAGCTTGAGGTGCAGTTCCCCCCCAAACCCCTGCACTGATCTTCTTGAAGCTTGGCAGGCTTTTATCAGAAGCCCTGCACTGATATCCTTGACAGCTGGCAGGTTTCGTGACTGCAGCAGGGGCTACCATCCCTGCAGCTTTCACCTTGCTGTGCCTTAGCGCACACAGTGTCGCCCATGTCACAGGTTTTGCTTGTCCACAGCTTGAGGTGCAGTTCCCCCCCAAACCCCTGCACTGATCTTCTTGAAGCTTGGCAGGCTTTTTGGCCTCATCAGGAGCTACCATCCCTGCAGCTTTGACTCCCCTGTGTTGTAACACATACACATAACATTAGTTTTGCTTTCAAGAATTTGGGGTGCTGTTTCCCCCAAACCCCTGCACCTATCTCCTTGAAACTTGGTAGACTTTATGCTCTCTACAGGGGCTACTAACTCTGCACATTTCATCCAAATAAGACAAAAAACAACAAAGTTATAGATATTTCATTGATTCCCCATTATATCCTATGTCCAGATCTCTGAGGCGGCTCCGAAGCTTTGGAGCTGCTTCGGCCGAATCGAAGCAGAAACCCAGTCCAGAGCTCCAGATTGGATCCCTGGCATCTGAAGTGGCCAGATCTGAAGCCGGATCATATCACTGCTGACTCGCACAGGCCTAGTAGGCATGGCTGTGGTTAAAATACAGCTGCAAAAATTGTTTATAGATCTGTCTCATTTCTTGAAATCATTAATAAAAAAGGTGTCTGCTAAACACAAACCTAGGCATTAGAACACAGTACTGTATATTAAGCTGTAAGTTTTGTCTCGGATTCAATATAAGTCATTGGGGTTGAACAGGACTGTTTCCTGGGATAAAACAGAGGTACCCAGCTTTTCAATTCTGTCTATATTTTACTTTTACCAGCTGTCACAGAGCACTGAGGTGCCCTGCTCCCAAAGAGGGGAAACTGCTAGGGCTTCCTCCCTAGTATGGAATAAGGAGCCCAGCTGTAGGTTGCCAGGGCAACCAGGGAAGGTCAGCTGACCAGAAGAGGCAGGCCCTAGCTCCCTTATAAACTCTGAGTCTGGGGCCAGAGTCAGTTCCCTGCCAGTGGCCCAAGGGGAAGGAACTCTCTCAGGGAAGAAAGGGGAGGCCAGACTACAGGAGCAGCATTTTGACACTGCTGAGGGAAGGAGTGTTCCCCAGTAAGCCAAGTGTTGTTATAGCCAGGCGGCTTATGTTTACATTATAGCCAAGAGGCTCGAGTTTCTGTTGTGGTGTTGTTTATCACCGGTGGTTTGGGAGAGGCTATTAGGGGTTGGAGGAGGTCTCATAGGGGACTCACAGTGGAGTGTGAGGACCCCAGCACCAGTGAGGGTGCAGCATGCGGGGTGCATAAACCCCCAGCCCCAGAGAGGGGCAGTTGAGAAGGCCCAGAGCAGGGGCAGCATTACGGAGAAGGCCCCAGAGTGGGGGGGGGGGCAACCTTACTGAGAAGCCCAGTGCGGGCACGGTAAACCCTGAAGAGGGGGCAGCATTGCTGAAAGACCCCAGAGAAGGCGCAGTGGCTGAGAAGTCCCAGTGTGGACATGGAGGCCCCAGAGAGGGGGCAGCATTGTTGATGAAAGGAAGGAAGGCCCGAAGAGGACAAAGAGGGGCCAGATTGTGATAAGGCCAAGACATAACAGCTAGTCCATTGGCGAGGTGTAGACTGCGGTGTAGGGGAGGAAACGGAGCCGCAGATAGCACCCCCTGGTAGCAGGGCAGTACAAGGGCAGCCTCCCGCTAATTAACATCAATTAATTAATTAACAGCAAGGCATGGCAGACGAGAAGGCGGGCGGTTGCCCCAGGAACAGGTGTGCGGGCCACATCTTAGTTTGGCCCAGAGCGGATACCTGTTACACCAACCTTGGCAGTGACACCCTTAAGCCTGTTGCCCTGATCTGGGTAGGTTTTTCTTAAACTGAAATCAGTGCAACTGTGTTTACATGGATGGGCTATTTCATTTGTGGGGAGGGAAGGTTAGCTAGCTGGCTATCGCTCAACAATATTAATTAGCCCAGCCAAAACACTACATAAAAGTAACTACACTGTTTCCAGTTCAGAAGGCAGCCTGCTAAGAGCAGCATAAAACACTTGAAAATGATATCACTGGATACGGTAAGTTTACCATAACTTCGATCATTTATACCAAGCCTTATTCAAAACACAGGATGTGTGTCCTTTTTTTAAACAAAAATATACAATGAAAATTGTAAGTCTCTGTATCATCAATTTCTATTCCAAATGTGGAACAGACCTTCAAGGCCTCATAAATTTGCCGATGCTCAGCAGAGGAGCAATATTATCAACAAGTATGCTGTGTGGTTTACATTGGTACAGCCCTACAAAATAGGTCTATTTTTAGAACTGCCCTGCATGCAATGACAAGTACCATATTCACCTGCAGAATACATTAAGGCCATCTATATGACACCACAGTCAAGTGTGGTGTCTGTACAACTCCATTTTTCAATCGATTGTGAATTAAGGACTAGAACTTGAAGTCTGCTTAAAATGCATGGAAATAGTGAACACTTTGTCTCCAGACTGATGCTGCACTTTAATGTCCATGCAACACATATTCAACAAAGTATTTTGGAGCTCAGCTCAAATTACCTGGATGAGATTGAAGCTCAATTGCCCTTGTATCATAAGACAAACTCAAGTTTTTCTCTACAACATTTAGGAAGAGTGCATGTGAATAGAAAATCAGCTGAACAAAAACAATGAGATAAGAAAGAAAATAAATAAATAAAGCACAACAGAAAATTCAGGGTGAATCTACACATGTTGCTTTAATGCGCATTAGCCTAAGTTAATGTGCATTAAAATGGTGAATTTAGGAGTGAATAAAAACACATTAATGAACCTTTGTCCCAAGTTAGTCCACAAACAGTGTTAATGCACTTTAATGCCTGCATGTGTAAGAGGTCTGCCTAAACCCACTTAATGCTCATTAAGCTAATGTACATTAAATTGAGGCACTTTTAAATGCACGTATAGACACCCTCAGAAACCAAAAATGTCTCTTGGATTGGCAGCATCCAAATTCAGCAATCCTGAATCATTGATTTTAGTCTCCTTACAGAAACAGAAAAGGAAATTCTCTTCTCTAGCATATTACCTGTCTTCTATATTGTTGTTATCAATTAGAAAATTACAACTTGTTAGCTTTAGTTAGTGTAGGAAAATGAAACACTTATACCAAGATACGTCCATAGTTATTATTTAGATCTATTTCTAGGAGTTATAGTAATAGTAATAATTATAATAATGGGCCCTATACAAATGTTTAAATACTGGTACTTGTCTTTTCCCAAATTTGAATAGAAGTTTTTTAGGGTGCTCAATTGTTATAAATCTGTAAAGCAACATTTGGTTTATTTAAATAATCTTTTACATAAATTAATTTTTTAAAAATAATATGTACTGAATTGCTGTTCGAACTAGACAAATACTACAGAAATTCCCTTGAATACATCTACAAAATTTAAAACAGTTTTGTTTTAATTGGATCCATGATACTGTTCATTGCCTGTGAATACTGCTATTAATCATGGCCTTAGCAAAGGTCATGAATCTATGAGTTCACAGTGGATCCAAACTTGGCATTCACTGACAGAAGTGTAACTGTGAATTCAATGTCAGCTAGTTAATACAGTAAAAGTAACCCTATTCAACCAAAAGCTGTCAGTAGAACTAAGTTATCAGTTGGCTTTCTGTGTTGAATTGCCCCCTACTTTTGAAACAACAAGCCTCACTTCCTTAGTCATCTGAAAAGGACAGCGATGTTTCAAGTCATCTGTATTAACTGCTGCCCCATTGGTGCTGGCATGTCATAGTTTTCAATATTGATCATGGGTCAATAAGGATCCATGACCACAGCAGTAGGAGCTAAGAAAAAGCTAGACTACATTCTGAGCCTTCAAAGACAGATTTCTTTAAAAAGAAAGCAAAAAGTGAATGGGTCAATCTTTGAGAAAGTGCCACTTATACAAGATAAAGAACAAAATCTGGTGCTTGACTCAGGCAGATGTGACCAGGCATGATGTTTATAGTCTTGATTCATTTGTAATGTCTGCTGTGCAAAACAGTACCTGTCTGCTAAGTAATGGTAGCAACCGTCAGTTTGTGAAAACAGGTGAATCTTTGAGAAGCTGATTGAACACTATTCTTCAATTGTCCATCAGCAATTGTCTATTTTTTTTTTCTTCAAATAGGAATGGAAATTCCAGCAGGACAATGTTCCTTCAACTAGGAAGAGACTGAACTCTATAAGAAGAAGTCTGGGATGGTACCAGACATTTGGAATGCTACTTCTGAGTTGCTAAATATAAGTGATATCACTGTGGAGTGCCCATATAGAGCCTTCCAAATGATCAGGTATACTAATGTCATCTTTGATGACTGGAAAAGGGTAATTTCACAATTCCATTTGGAAAGGATGTTAAAACCAAGAGAAAATCTGTGACTTCATGTTAATGTCTTGAGTCAGTGATGTATTCTGAGCAAGGGCCTATTTATTCAGTGCAGATTGAGACCTGATCATTCTACTTTGACCATGGGATAGATTAATTGGTACTTTAGGTACCTACCTATCTAAGAATTAGGCATTTAACACCAGGAGATCAACACTGAGAACAGGCTGTGATAGATACTTTCAAAAGGTGATTGAGAAAACATGGGCACATGTAGTAGTACTGCCAAATTCCTGAGCATTTGCCCAGGATGTGAAAGATAAAACTAAGGACCCCTCTACATGGGCAGGTGAAAGTGCAATGGAATCTTATGCACAATCCACACAGTTGAGCTTCCTGCCATGCCACATTTGCCAGCTCCATGTGCTACATGTAGCTCCTAGGTCTCAGGGGACACCATGCACCACTGGGAGCTCTGTCTGCATTAGACTGTGAGTGCCTTGAGGGCCTGCTGATGGCTGCTGCTGCTGCCACTGGCAGGGCCTGCCTCGCCTGCCACTGGCAGCAGGGGCTGTGGGCCATGGGGAGGGTGGGGGGCAGGTGTGTGGCAGCCTCCACCCCACAAACCCCATATCCACAAACCCCCCACAAATCCCTCCACAATCCACCCACAAACCCCACACCCACACCCAAAAACCCTATGCCCACAAAGCACCCCCACAACCCTCCTAACCTCACTCATGTACCCCACACAATCTACCCACAACCCCCATGCCCCCAATCTCCACACCCACCACTACATCCACCCACAAACCTCCCTACAAACCCCATACATACAGGATTTTAATCTCTCCAAATTGACTCAGAACCTTCCAAATCAATTCAGAGAGATTCAATTATTTGGACATAGACACAGTTTTAATGTCTTTTCTACATACCTCAAGATACCAGGTGGTAGCGGGTTGGAAGAAAACTAGGATCCTTGGTGATCATCCCACAAAAGTAGTGAATGTTACAATAGTGCTGAATCACTTCTGAGTCCTTGAGTTTAAAATGGAGGTACTGAAGAAGTGAAAGTGCTAGTTGAGTTTTTAGTTGCTGGCACCTGGCCAGTTTGAATTGCTGTTTGGAACTTAGGCAGCTTAATTTTGTGCCTGAGTCAGATCTAAAAATTAAGGGTAACTATACACATACAGGAAGGCTGTTCCAATGCACTGTAATTACAGAATATTGGACCAGACTCAATTAATCAAGTCTGCTGAAGCATGGTAATTATCATGCTTCAGGAGACTCTGGCATCATATATATCAGTATCCCTGTTCTGAAAAATGGTGGCAGGAGCGGTTTAACTAAAGCTCTTCGAACAAGCTTTAATTAAAGTGCCCCCACTACCATTTTTCAGTGCAGGGATGCTGATACAAGTGATGGGCCAGGCTCTAAAGCTCTCAGAGTCACTCTGATTTAAGTCCCCACTCCCCAGTCCCAGAGCACGTGTATAAACACCTTAGGAACTAATTTGAAAGTTGCCCCAAATATTTATTTTGATAAAAGTTGGAGAAACTGGCTGAATATGGAAACATATATGCAGCACTTTTCATAGATGTCCATCAAATCTGGATCAGTGCTTTAAGCAAATTTAGGGATTAACTGACTTGGAATCTCTGGGAAAAAAAACATTATTGATAGAAAACCTATATGTAATGAAACAGAAACCCACATGGGAGTTAATAGACAATACACAGCATACTTTTCTAGTTCCATGGGAATTTGGTAGGATTGAAGCCTGTCAGCATCATTGTTTAATATCAGCATTGATTGGTTGATAGATAAGCTGGAAGATGCAGCAGTCTGCAGCATTAAGATGAGCACCATTTTATTTTGAGGTCTCAAAGATAATTTGTTGGCTCAGTGAAGTGCACTGCTAAAATTCAGTGTAAAAAGAATCATCTCAGATAATTTTTTAATGGAAGGTAAAGATGCCATAATGAAAAACAGTGGTGTCACAGAAACAGAAGACCAATTTATAATGATACCACAGTACATATACATGTTACAGATATGCATGGTTAAAATATTCTAACAATTTTTTACTACTCCATCAGCTTCTGTTTTGCTTCCTCTGATACACCCTAGAAAAATGATAGAAACACCAAGTACAAAATATAGCTATAATAAAGGAGAAAATATATATTCAGATCTCAAATGAATAAGTCCCCAAAGATGTCTCTCTCATGTCACCAGCACCTGTCCTGTGCATGTTCACCCTAAAGCTGACTGGATTTGCTTGCAGACTATACCTGAGTTCATTTTGGCATTATGTGACAC
This sequence comes from Alligator sinensis, assembly GCF_000455745.1. NCBI lineage: Eukaryota > Metazoa > Chordata > Crocodylia > Alligatoridae > Alligator > Alligator sinensis. Next base: position 1,950,898 of record NW_005841942.1, read on the forward strand.
CTAATTTCCATGACTCAGAGCATGTGTAGAGATTATCAAATGTCAAATGCAAATGTAAAATGGATCTACACAGTACAAAACAGTCTCTTATTGATATTGAGCTGACTATTCCCTTTAAATGTTAATGAAACTGTTGTAATTACTGAAATACCAAAACAACTCAAGATCCAAAGTTCACAGCTGTAAGCCATTACTTGTAAATTACTGGCACAGGCACTGTCAGGAGAAAGATATAGTTGTGCAAGAACTTCATCATCATGCTTTTTTTAAACTAAGTGACAGAAAGCAAACTAAAACAGCATATTAGAGAAAATGAAATGATGGCTTGTACATGTCACTTTGAGATGAGCATCTTTTCTCTATCATCATATTTTTATTACCATCTGAAGTATTTCACCAGAAGCACTTAATATCAGAGAATACAATAAAAGAGGATAAGGTCCTCTAGAATTCATAAATGTCTATAAATTCAGTTATCTTCTCCATTCATTTTATTTGTATTTGAATGTATGTATTTTTAAGTCAATGCTGCATAAATACATGCAAAAGCAAGCCAGCGGTTAAATAGGATTGGAGATTTTAGTGGGGGGGGGGGGGGGGGGGGAATCAGGGGTGATGTT
>NW_005841942.1:1951548-1956769 GCF_000455745.1 Alligator sinensis
GTTGGTGGGGGGGGGGGGGGGGGGCGGGAGAAAGGGGGCATTGTTTTTGACCAACAAGTCATTGGCAAAAATACAATTAACCAGAAAACAGAGCACTTGAAGAAGCTTAATTCCCTCAAGATGGAAGAATGTCTAAGTGCTGCACAGATATAAATAGGCAGTAAAGAATAAGTGATATCTATACTAAGGAAGGCTTGTGACACCTTGATTCCTTGATCTGTGAACTGTGAGACAGACTTGCAAATGGCTAGTTTATGAGCTAGGAGGTAAATTGGTAAAAAAAAAAAAAAAAAAAAAGGAAAGGGAAGGAAAACTAGAAAAGTACTATAGGGCTTCACAGGGTTAATTTGTATAAAATGGTAATTTTGACGTGTGCCGAGGACTGAATGTGGGAGGAGTTAGCCACAGCATATGGGAAAGTCCTGTGATGTGCATATTTGTGGAACACGGTGATTTAGTCAACTAGTTGTGGCAGCTGCATCTGGGAAGCTCTGCAGTGAAGCTGACCATGGAATTGCCAAATCCTCTTAATTCTCTTTCTGATGACATTGAAGATGGCCCAAGCCGGACCAGGACCTCTTCCTTTTTTTTTTTTTGTGGAGGGTTGATACTATTATATTCCATTTACATTCAGGAATAAGCATCTCATGCCGCCATGCTCCAGTGCATTGGAACTGTATGAGAAAGGGAGTCTTGGGGAGAAAGCTTTTCCGTGCTGAGAGGAGGAAGGAACACAATCTTTTTTTTCTTTTTTTTTTTTTTTTTTAAACAAATCTGCTACTTGATGGTATTGGAGCAACATTTCTGTAAGCCTTGTATCAACAGCAATACATTTATTTGTATCAACAGCAAAGTCAGATAATTCTGGTGTTGTCTTACAATGATCTGCTGTTGCTCGGATCACAAAAGGAATTCCATAGAGCAGCAACCTTCACGTTACCTGACATTATATCAGCTTAGTCATCACAGCCAAATAACTTGTCTTTGAAAGTGGCTTACATCTTACCTAAGCTCATTTAAGTGGGCAGTCTCTTCTCCAGCACAGACATTCGGTTTCTTTTTTCAGCGACTTCCTGAAGTACGTTTGGCATTCAGCGTTCTGTTGTCATTGCAGCAGCAATTCTTTTATTTTTTTAAGATGTCGCTCTTTGCTAAGTGTAAGTAGATGAGGAACTACTGAATAATAATGGCTCACTCCAGAACAGAACACTCCTGTAAAGTATGTAAGGAACATTTTTTGTGCTTTTGGGGTGCATGAAATAGCCAGCATGTTAAGTGACAAGCAGGAAGAGAGTTTTTTGGGTTTCCCCTGCCACCACCACTACCTCTGCATACCTGCACGAGCACTAGAAACAATTCAGCCAAAAGAACTGATGACAGGGAGGGTGGATAAGACTCAGTGTAAATGAACTGACAGTGTGTTCAGGAATGATTTTCTAAACTGAAAGCTCAAAGAATGTTGTTAGGAAAATGAGAAAGATGGAGTTAATTTAAATGAACAGATCAAGATCATTACAGTGGGGTTTATGGAAGAGATGGAAATGCAACAGTAACCTGACATGAGAGTTACATGAAAAGAAAACTAGGAACTACTTTAATTTACTTTTTTTGCAAATAATTCAATGATTACGAATTTAAACATGAGAGAACAGTGGATTAAACTGCTGTTCTATTGACATGATAATTAAGTACTAGAATATATGTTACCACTACAACTTAACTTCTCCCCTCACTTTAGATTTGTATACATACACATATATATATGTACACACACACACACACACACACACATATATATAATTTCTTTATTTCTTTATTTTTGTAACAAATTGCATTTTTAAGGTCCAATGGATTGACCATAGAGTCTGGTTTTCTTCTGAAATCCTTGGAATCATGAGAAACTGTTACGGCTCCACATTTTGGGAAAAGAAAAGATTAAGTCGCAATTTTCAATGGCGGCATTGTTGCATCTTCTGCAATATTTCAAGATAAAATTATTTCATGTGCATGGTCTGGGAGTTATCACCTGTGTTTGGGATTAATAACCAAACAAAAATACAGAAAAATATTCCTACATCATAAAGGCATAAGAATGAAACAATGATGAAGTATCTAAATCCACCATGCCTAATGACCAATATACAGATAAGGGTGTAAATAAAAACAATATATACAGTGAATACTTAAAAAAATATATTCTATCCTAGTAGTTCCTGGTATCATCACCACCAGGAACTGTGGTGATCAATAAGGATAGAATGACAACCATTCAAATAGGATTATCTTTGGTCAAAGGTACAAAATATTTAAAAAGCTAGAGTATAGGAACTGCCGTACAGAATCTGACACTGATCCATATAGTAAAATATCTTATCCCTGACAGTAACCTTCATCAGTAGTGACAGTACCAATTGCTCCATTGGTACTAGAAAACCACTTAAGGAATTAAGAAATAACCAGCCCGTGGAGAAGCTCCTAATCTCAGGAAGTTTACTGTTGATGCCTTGAAGAATGTGGGTTTACATTTATTCTAAACTCTGTGTGTGGATTGTCTGATTTTATTTTGTTTGCTGTTATATGTTTGTTTGGGACATTTTTGTTTAAAATCTGATTAAGGATCGTTATGCATGTTTTCATTATTACTGTATTAAAAGTGTCTTGAGATCTCGGCTCCTGATCCACAAAAGTATTGAAAAAAATGTGACTTAGGTACCTAAGAAAGTCTTGGGCATCTCTGTCTCTCTCTTTTTTTTTTCATCCAGGGCTTTGGGACAGATCCAAATCAATCTTGCAGGCATCTCCGCATACATATTACAGTGCCTAAAATTTTAGTGCCTTGCCTCAGAAGGATGATCCAAATGGAAAGGATTATGTCCCTAGGTTTTCTTTCCACTGACTAGAGGGACTTCAGCATTTCCCAAAGGGAACCAGAGCTATTGATCAGGGACATGCCTACAGTTAGCCAATTAGAAATGCTGGGCAGTAAAGTGAGTCTGTACTCTGTGCTCTTCTTCAATTTACACACTTCACTCAGAGTTCTCCACCAACTTCAAAAGAAAGCACAGCTTCTTGCTCACTCTTTAAATCTGCTAGTGCTGGTGGTAATACTCCCTTTTTCCAACAGCCTAGGGACTACAGTTGGAAGTGGAAGAACTTGGTTCTAGACCCTTCTTCACCTGAGGCAGTTTAAAAGTACATCCCCCACTTCCCAAGACAGTGTCCAAAAGTCTTTGTACACGTAACAAAATTGGTCTTTAAAGTGGCTTAATTGTCCTTTTGCACCACTTTAATGGTGTTGCTATTTACACACTCAGTGGCATATTCTGCTTTAAATACTTGGCTACATAGCAAGGTAAAAACTTTAGTTTGCTATGTAACAAAGTGCAACAGGTCACTGGAAGCCAATGTGCTCGGGGAAGCTTAGGCTTGGTGGGCTTCCAGCACCCAGTGCATCATCCCCACTGCATTATCACACTGCCAGCACACCCAGCCACCCTCCTGCCACCTTGCTGCTCTGCCCCAGGGGTGAGCCAGATGTTCCTGGATGGTCAACAGCAGCAGGGACAGTGCACAGGGTGCTGGAGCTTACATGCCTCTCCTGCAGTGAGAGGCGCAAGCTACCGGTGGGCTGATCAATCCCTGAGCTGCAGAGGCCCCCAGTGCTTTCCTCCACAGTGGCAGCATCCCCCAGGTGGCACCTGTCCGCTGGCAAATTCCCTGAAAAAACCCCAAATTCTCTCATTAAAATACCCAAGAGCCGCACTGCTACCAGGGAGGGAAGCACCAGGCCCCGCACACTTTAGGGTCTCTGTGACCCAGCAGTAGCCTGTGCAGACTAAAGAAAAAAAAAGCGGTGAGGAGCCTGATTTTTTTTTTTCTCCCAGAGCCTGCCTGCCTGCCTGCCCCTGGTGCTTCCCTCTGCAACTGCAGCACCCCGTAGGCTGCTCCCAGGTGGGCTGCTAGTGGGCAGGAGCTGCTCAAGGTGCTGCAGCTGCAGAGGGAAGCACCAAGGCCCCCGTGCAGCTCAGGCAGACAGATAAGCTCCGGGAGACAAAAAAAAAAAAAAAAAAAATAGGCTTCTCCCTGTTTTGTTTTGTTTTTTAACTTTTTCTTCAGTTAAGCCTGCCTGCATGAATAAGCGGCTACCAGGTCTCACAGCCCCTGAGCTGCATGGGGTCTGGTGCTTCCCTCTGCAGGGTAGTGCCCCCCAGGACTGCCCAGGCCGGGTGCCATCAGGTAGGTGCCGCCTGGGGGGTGCCACCACCATGGAGGGAAGCACCTGGCCCTGCACAGCTCAGGGACTGCTCGGCCCACTGGCAACTCAGCTCTCCCACCACGGGAGAGACAGGTAGACTCTAAGGATCAGACCCCCTCGCCCTTGTGTACATGCAATGGGTGTTTAGTTCTGTTTAGTTCTCCCTAAATTGAAGCGGTGGAAACGGTGGGTTTTTAAAAACCCACCATTTCAATTTAGGGAGACCTAAACTGAGCTAAACCCTTGTCATGTATACAAGCACCCAAGTCATTGAGTTGTAGAATAGCTGGCTAAAAGCACCCTCTACTTTTCCTATTGAAGCTGACCTATGGGGCAGCTGAGAGTGAAGAAGTCAGGGATTGAAATGAAAAGTCATTAAGAAAAGGAGAGATCATGACTTCTGCAGTGGGCAGGCACTCCCTGGAAGGACAGAGTCCTAGGCTCTTGCTTCTTGTTACCATGTCTACTTCAGCTTTTTAACCAACAGCTGTCTAATGCAAACATGAATAATCATATGATAGCAAAATATATACCACTAGAACCATAGTTAAGAAGCAGGTATCCATGAGAAAATTTGCTAGGTGTTAAAATTCATGTTAGGGGTATAGATTCACTGTAATTAGTGAAGTTTGCACCTAAACCCTCTTCATAGTCTCCCATCCTGAAGTCAGTCAGCCTTGCAAAAGAACCAGCTAAATGTCCACAGTAACTAACATGTGATAAAGGGTATGAACAAGTATTCACAGATCCTGGTTTAGGGTTAGGCAGCTTAGTTTAAGCCACCTAGACTTGAGTCAAGACCACTGTGTGCAGGCATTCACTGCTTATATGGAAGAGGTATGTGGGCAGCTGGAGGCAAGTAAGTGGTTGGAGGGATCTGGTTGGATTATGGAGCGTTGGAGGGTCGAGAGGAAGGGGCTGCCACAAATTGGGGGTTGCTGCATGGTCTGGGTGGTGGTGGGTGGG
>NW_005841942.1:1956779-1968473 GCF_000455745.1 Alligator sinensis
TCCCAGCCCCGGAACCATTTTTGGGTACACCTTCAATCATGTATTAGGTCAGGCCAACCCATTTGAAATCTGGTTAACTCATGCTGATCTGGAGTTAGTTTTCATCTGATGAGAACTAACTTAAAATTGGGTGCACCATTTTTAGGGCACTCTAAGCTGTGAACGCTGGCACACTCAAGCATTTAGTTTACTCTAAGCTTGGTTAGGGTGATCTAAATGTAATGTCTGTATGCATCCAAAGCACACTCCTTGTGTGCGCTACTTGCTAAAGCTATTTCCTTTTGGACTTAGACTCCAGTGCAATACTGGGCCTTTGGTCTAACTACTCCCATGCAGTACAGAATGTAAATATTAGCTTGTGCCTCCTCCCCATTCTTGTTGAGACTTGGGGGATGGCTGTGACAGTCATCACCCCAAGCCTTGTTCCACAGCAGAGTCAGCTGGTCCATTACCAAGGGACTCTCCATAACTGTGGAGCCAGAATAAGGACGTGACCTTGAGTAAACAGGTGCTCCTACTTAATGTAAATTTAAAGCTGATGAGACCTGAAATAGCCATCCAAAGTTCACCACAAAATTCCTCTTAAAATGTGATTGCAAATTAGTATGAATATTTATGAGGTAATACTGCATCCATAAAAATTCTGAAATAAAACAGAAGCCATATTAAAATATATACAGAAGTGGATCCTACTTGTAAATATGGACGGAGGTCTGTGGTATATTGATTACAATGTATGCTTTGTTTAATGAGCTATCACTAATGCTCCATAGAAAGGCAATTAAAAATGAATGCATCTGGGTGTAAATAATGTAGCCATCAAAGAAGGAAGTTCAGGCATGACAATTTTATAGACTTGCCAAGTGTCCTGGATTCAGCCTGTGGGATGAATGGTCACATGATAAACCTCTCTCTCATCTCTGCTGCTTCACTGGTTTTTTTAAGAAGCTGGGGAGATCAGAATCAGGAAAACAGAATTAGTAAGAATTCAAAGGACTTCAAACAGGCATGGAGAAAAGATTTGAAGAGTCTTCAAAGTTTCTGTCAGGCCAAGGAAATGACCATGAATTCCTTGATCTTAAAGTAAAACCAAAGCCATTTTCAAGCTCTCAGCTCTCACACTCTAGTTCTTTATTAGGATTGCAAGCTAGCCACATGTAGAAGAAAGTTTTGGGTTTTTTTAAGATATTCAATTAGTTCTAGTCTACATCCTTATTTCAGCTGAAGAAACCCATTCCTAGTTCAAAGAATGGCATTCTCACCTAAAACCAGATGTAACGTTTTAGTAAACCAGATTAATGTCACTTAGGTCATGGTCATTTATTGTATTCTTGTGGCAAATAGCATATACAAAGCAGCAAGGCAGTTAACCACTTGTAATGAACCAGTTCCTCTGTTTCAGAATTTGCTTCATTAAAACTGTCTTCAGATAAAGGAAAGCTTGCATTAGGCTGTAGAAACCACAGCAAATTGATTTTTTTCACTGCTTTTGCTACCTCATGCAAGACATCAACAATGTGAAACACCAACATAGTTTCAATTAAAATTGTCCCTGACATTTAAGGTAAAAATATGTATATAAAACCAAATATCATCCATGTATCCAAACTCTCTATAATCAGTTATGTGGCTGATTTGTTATAGGAAAGTAGAAGAGACTGCAATTCAACAAGAAACCCATATTTTAATCTTGACTCTTTTTTGTTGTTTCTCTAAATTCTTATTCTTTGTTAACCCATGGTAGCAGTTTGCATTCTTGACCTTATCTTTTAAATATTTCAGCAACCAATCTAGAAGAAACTGTTAAATCTTAAGTGTTGTTCAAGAAATTATTTAATCTCCTGAAATTGTTAGCAGAGAACTATCCAGTCCTTAGCACATGGTGATCTTCTATGTCACTGTGGCTAGTTCTTCTATCTCTGATAGTGAGACTTGAACTTTCCTTCTTCAGATTTGCCTACTCTTCAATCACATATGTAACTTCTGGACATTCCAGAGCTTGCGTTAAGCTGGTAGGCTCACATTCTGATAGTAAAGCCACAGCAGCACAGGCTATGCAAGTGTTTTAAGGTCCATGGTTATAGGTAGCAAGCATGTGCTGAAGCCTTTGATGTGGCTCCTTCACTGTCCTTGGTATTGAAGAAAATCAGGGTGAAGTTACACATGACATTTAGAGTGTGCTAAATCTGTGGAATTTTAAGTGGTGTTAAAATTAGAATGTGCTGTGAGCAGTCACACATTTAGCGTTAATACTTTTTCTTGACTATACAGCTCTGACTTGAGGGTTGGCCGGCAAGAACATGGCTAGAAGCCAGGACACCTGGGCTCTATTCCTGCTCTGGGTTGGGATACGGGGCAGCTGGGAGGGGTGTATCCTAGGCAACTGGAGGGCTGCGAATTGCTCGTTTTAATTCCATGGAGATGTCTGAAGTTACGCTGACATGACCTAGGTAACACAACCCAGAGTTAATCCATGCCTGAAGTGGCATAACTTTGAGATGCTCAGAGGTCACTTAGCATGAGTTAACAAGCTTTTATGTGTGGACACTCAAGTTTCAAGTGCCCTTAATATGGTCTAAGTATAATGTGTAACTTCACCATTAAACTGTCTTGGTTATATGTGTATGTGCTATGATCATACCTCTAACAACAGTGTAAGAATATCCTAATTTGCATGGAAGTCAGTGGGCCCTCACATCCGCTGGCAAACAATGAAAATATCTGGCCATATAATTCAACCACATTGTAATTCAAAACACTTAGTCACTTCTAGGTCATGTAGAACCTTATAGGCCAAAACCAGCACCTTGAATTGCACCCAGAAAGCTACTGGGAGCTGGTGCAGACATTGAAAGATTGAAGTTATGTGATCCAGGTGACCCAAATGCCATCAGAAGGTAGGCCTCCCCATTTTGCACCAGCTGCAGCTTCTGGATGGTTTTCAAGGGCAGCCACATGTAGTGCTCATTGTAGTAGTCAGGCCTTCACATTATGAAGCTGTGGATGATGATGGCCAGATCTGAATCTAAAAGAAAGGGTCACTGCCTTCTCACCAACTGGAGTTAGTGAAAGAGACTTCTAGAGACAGCTACCACCTGGAGATCCAGGTACAGCAGAGGATCCTGCAGCACCCCACTTCTGCAAACATGAGTTTATTTAGATGTATATCCCACTCCATCCAGAAAGGCTCAGAACAGCTTACAGTAAATGGCAAACAGCACAACAAATTCCTCAAATGAAACACAAAGGGCACATCTACACAAGACACTACTTTACAGTGTTTAATGCACATTTATTTAAAACTTGTATAAGCAAGAACTAAATAATGTGCAGTAACTGGAGTTACTGTGTAGTAGCACTAGTGAATGTCTTTTAAATGACACTACTGTGCAGTAGCATAATAATACAGTGCAGTAGCATATTAGCACTGTCTATGTTGTCATGTGAATAATACTGCTGCACAGTATTATTCAGCTACAGCATAGTCAGCGTCCAGGGTAGACACGTCTAAAGACTAGAAAACTCCTATAACTTACGCACACATGCACACAAATTCCTGACTTGGAATTTTATACACACACACACACACACACACACACACACACACACACACGCACACGCACACACACACACACAGAGTCTCTCTTGAATACTCTAACACCAGCATTTCATTTTTGGACACCATGATCTATATCCAAAATGGTAAAATACAGGCCACCATATACAAGAAACCCAAAGACCAACTACACAAAACCAGCAATCACCCTAAACACACCAAGAAAGCTGTGGTTTGCAGCCACGCTCTCCAATATCACCAAATTTGCACCAAGGAGAATACCCATAATTGCCAACTCACGAATCTCAAAAAGGCCTTCACTCAACAAGGACACTCCTCAAAAAAGGTAGATCATACTTTTGAAAGAATTACATGGTTACCATGTAAAAATTTGCTGCAGTACAAATAGAAAATCCCCATGAATTGCATACCATTAGTTATGACATACCACCCTTCCCTGGAACCTCCATGGAAAATCTTCACACAATTGCAACCCGTACTAGAAGACCCAATTATCAAAGTGGTCTTTCCAGAACCACCCATCCTAGCCTTTAAACAAGCACTAAACCTCACTAACCTCATCATCAGAAGCAAACTCTCTATGACCCGAACTACACCAAATGGATACGGGCCATGCCAGGTGAAGAAATGCAAAACTTGTCAACACATCTCCACCACTCCCACAATAACTTCACCTCACAACAGAACCATCACCATTCCTGGATCTTACAGCTGCACCTCCAGAAATGTAATACATCTCATCCAGTGCACCAAATGCCTTGATGGAAAGTATGTAGGAGAAAACAAACAACAACTGCATACCAAAATGAATGCACATCAAACATCCATTGAAGACAAAAAATATCCAATTATTTGTGTGTGCGCACTTCTCACAAGACAATCACTCTCTCTCTGATCTCTCAGTTCTAATCCTCAAAGGGAACTAACTTACAAAACACCTTTTGTAGACAAGTCTACAAACTTCATTTTATAAATCTACTGGATACAAAAAATCATGGACTCCATATAGACACTGGATTTATGACAAATTACAATATGCCTGACATCTGATTCACCAGGTACCTGCCTGAACTTACCATTCACATTCCCCCCCCACCTCCCCTCCTTCTATACTCTTTGTTTTCCTATTTTACAGCTATTTACTTTTTCACAGCGTGCCTGCCTCCGTTCTATTATACGCTCCTGTGCCACCTTCGCCTGATCAGTTGATCTTGCTTGCCAGGGATCCATGTGCGGACCCCAGAGGGCACCTCAGCTGTCTTCAAGGGTGACACCCTAACTCGTCTTCCATGACTTTGAATGGTTCTTCAGTGGAGGGGGTCCCCTTTGAGAGTGCCTCCAGGGCCGTCACATGTCTTGGCAGGCATTCATGTGGGTCCAACCTCCCCTACACCCCGACCATGCACCACCCCTTGAGACGAGCCTCTGAGTTTATTCACGGCTAGCCCCCCCTGGTGTCTTCCCTGGTCTCCATGTTATCTCTTGGGGATGACCATCCCAGGGTCCTAGTGGAACTCCAGTGGGAGGGTTTGGAGACCCTCAGCTTTCAGGCTTGTCTTCTCTGGTGCCCTTAGCCTTCAGTGTCTGCTGGCAGTATCCCCCAGTGCATTCTTGCATGGATCCTCTCTCCCCTTTCACGGGGTCCCAGCCACCCTCACCTGGTGCTAAGGACTCCGCTAATCTACCCTCACAAAGGGGACTGAGATAGATGAACCCTAAAGCAGACCACTGCCAATGCCTTGATCCTAAACTCCTTTTCCCTGAAACACCTGACGTGAAGCAAAAATTAACGAAGCCACCACCGTGACTACTAGTAAGGTGTGACAGAAAAGAAAGAAGGTAGGGAGAACGCCGAAGGAAATGGAGCACCCACAGTGAGCGCTCCATACACCCTTAGCCCTCAACGCCCTTAGGCTAGGACAGCCTCTGGGTCGGGACCCATGCTTTCACCCCAGATGGGGTTTCTCTCTCTCTCTCTCTGAACTCTACCACTGATCGGGAGCTGCGGCCCCGTTGCCTCTTATTAGGGACCTCACGCCAGCTCTCTCAGTGATCACTGAGGGTCTCTCCACTGGCTCCTTCGACCCCCGCCAGGTTTCTCTGATTCAGAGTTCCCCGCCGCTTCTGCCACTGCCGGTACCATAGCCGGCCTCCCTGATGGCTTCCCTGCTGGCATCTTCAATCCCCACCGGTCCTTGGCTCAGGGATCTTCTGCAGCTCCCACTGCTTCCACTGTTGCAGCAGCCACTGCTACTGCCTTTGCTGGCCTCTCTGCCAGTGTCTTTGATCCCCACCAATCTTCTCTGGCTTGGGGATCCTTTGCAGCTTCTGCTGCCTCTGCCACCACTGCCGGCTGCTGGCTGCAGCGGCTGGACACCTGCCCAGTGGTTCCCTGCCCCTCCTCTGGTCCTCAGCATTTTTCCAGCATCCTCAGCATTTTTCCAGCATCTTCCAGCCCTTTATCTCTGCTGGGTGGTGTCTCCTCATGACATCACCCAGTCCCAGCTAGATATAGGTGCAGCTAATGAAATGTGTAGGCAATTTCCCACCGCGTGTTTCCTTGTTCCTCCCGGCCCCTACAACAGGTACATTGTGGTTTTCTTTTCTTTTTACTTTGGTCTGGGGTTTGCCTGTGAATGCGGCTTCCCCCCCTCCTGGTCCTGTGCCCCTGGGACACACACATCTCCCTCAAGATACCTTGGGGCGCTTCATTGTCCTGTCTCCAGGCCATACCTGGTGGGCTGGTGATCACCTTGTTTTGGTTTTTTGGGTCGCTGGTCTGGGCCTCGCCTCCACACCTGGATAGAAAATCCGCCACTGCATTAGCTTCTCCTGGCCGGTGCACTTTGTGGAATTTGTATGGTTGAAGGGATAAAGCCCACCGTGTAATCTGGGCGTTGTCTGTCCTAGCCGTGCTCAGCACCTCAGGGGGGTGTGGTCTGTCACCAGTTTAAACTATCTATCCATCAGGTAATACCTGAAATGGTCCACTGCCCACTGGATTGCCAGGCACTTGCGTTCTATCATTGCATACCTCGTTTCCTCCAGTAGTAGCTTGCAGCCTGCATAAGCAACTGTTCTCTCGGTCCCCTCTTCCTCCTGGGTGAGAACGGCTCCCACTGTTATCTCCGAGGCATCGGTCTGTAAGATAAAAGGTTTCCAAAAGTCAGATGCATGTATTATGACATCCTCACACAGAGCCTGTTTTAGCAGCTCAAAATTTTGGGACATCTCTTCCATCTATCTTATAGCCCCTGTCTTTTGTCCTTTAAGAGCCTCTGATAGGGGTGCAGCCAGCTCTGAAAAATGGGGTACAAATCGTCGATAATAATTGGTTAACCCTAGGAATGACCTGAGTTGGCGGCAACTTGCGGGGGCGGTAAAGTTTCGGATTGTTTCCACCTTGTCTGCCAAGGGTCTAATTGTGCCCCTCCCGACCAAAAATCTCAAATATTTGGTCTCCTTTTGGGTGAGGGTGCACTTCCAAGGGCTTGCCGTTAGTCCTGTTTGCCTCAGTTCAGAAAGGATGGCTCTGAGGGCTCTCCTATGCTGGGTCTAAGTCTGTGAGAACACAATGATGTTGTCTACGTATGCCACAGCATACTTGGTGTGGGGTACTAAGACTCAGTGCATTAAGCGCTGAAACATTGCAGCTGCACCATGCAGCCTGAAGGGCATCCTCACAAACTCGTAGAGTCCCCACGGGGTCCTGAACGCAGTTTTTGGCCAATCTTCTCTGGCTACAGGGATCTGCCAGTACCCCTTCATGAGGTCTAGGGTCGTTATGTATCAGACGTTCCTGATGTGCCCCACTAGCTCTGCCACGTGGGGCATGGGGAATGCATTGAAGACTGCCATGGCATTCAGCCACCTGTAATTGATGCATAGCCTCAAAGACCCATCTGGTTTGTGCACCAGGACCAGGGGGCTCCTCCAGGGGCTCCCTGAATGTTGTATGACCCCTTGTTCCAACATCAAGTCAATCTCCTTGTGGACTGCTTCTAGAAGGTGGTGGGGAATGGGTCACCGCCTTTCCCTCACTATCGCCCCGGGCAGGGTCTTTAAAGTATGGCAAGCGTCCTGAACCCACCTGGGTTCTTCATGGAACACATCTCGGAACTCTTTTACCAGGGCTTGGGTTTCCTGCCTCTGATAAGGGGACAGTTCTTCCCCAATTCTGACTGGGGTCTCGACTTTGAAGAGGTCAGCCCCTCTACTTATCCCTCAGGGTCCAAGGTCTTCATTATCAGTATCTGTAAAGGCGACTCACCCCTCTCGCTCTCGCCACTTTCAGAGGAGATTTACATGGTAAATTTGTCTTTCTCGAAGGTGACCGGGCCTGTGTACTTCATAGTCTACCAGCCCAACTTGCCGGATTATCTCGAATGTTCCCTTCCATTGAGTCGGGAGCTTACTCATGGAAGTGGGAAGGAGTACCAACACCTTCTGCCCTGGCTCAAATGTTCTCTCTTTGGCATGGCTATCATATTTCTCCTTCTGGTGTGCCTGTGCTTTGCACATATTCTCGCATGCTAGGTCATGGGCCATCCTTACTCTCCGTTGGAACTCCTGTTGGTATGTGGTCGGTTCTTACATCCCACTCCCATTCCTCTCTTAGGATTTGTAGGAGGCTCCTCAGGTGATGTCCTAATACCAATTCAAATGGGGAGTACTTTGTGGTGTCTTGAGGGGTGTCCCGGATGGTGAATAACACCAGTGGAAGGAGGAGATCCCATTTCCGGGGGACCCCTTGTATGCAGTGCCATAATATCCACTTTATTGTTCTGTTTAGGTGTTTCACCAGGCCGTTGGTTTGAGGGTGGTAGACCGAGGTGCAGAGATGTTTTATCCGCAGCATACTACCCTCAGGACCCCCGACATAAAATTTGCCCCTGGTCGGTCAGTATTTCTTGTGGTATCCCCATCCTGGCTATCCACTTTATCAGTTCTTCAGCGATGCGTGGGGTGGTCACAGCTCACAGCAGAATGGCCTCTGGGTACTGGGTAGCGTAATCCATGAAGACCAATATGTACTGATGGCCAGCGCTTCTGCGGTTAAGTGGCCCTAAGATGTCCAAGGCTGTCCATGAGAAAGGGACATCTATAATGGGCATGGGTTGGAGGGGAGCCTGCACAGGGTGTTTGGCCCTCATTTTCTGACATTCAGGGCAGGCTGCACATTGGCGAGCCACCTCCTTCCCCATCCTGGGCCAGAAAAAACATCTAGTCACCCTTGCAAGGGTCTCGTCTCACCCTAGATGCTCTCCTGCAGGGCTAGTGTGTGCCAACCACCAAATGATTTGATGGAACCGGGCAGGCACCACTAGCTGTGTGCCCTCAGTCCCATCCCGCCTGTCCCCTTGGACGCGGTAAAGAAGTTGGTTCCTTACCTCAAAGCGTGGAGTCCTGTCAGGCGGTGGGATCGGGGCATCTCTCATGTTGCAGACCTGCTTCCGAAGCATCCTGAGTTCCAGGTCTTACTCTTGCACTTCCCGGAGCTGCAGGCTGCTGGCAAAGTTGTTGAGGTCTAAGTCCTCTGCGTTGTCCGCTGATTCTTCATTCTCCTCTACTTCACCTAACCACCCCTTGTGGTTCCGGATCTTCCTGCGTGCCACTTCAGCATCATTTACCCTATCCAGGATGTCATACAGAGGTGCCCAGTCTCAGCCCAGTAGCATTTCACAGGCTAGCTGGGGCACTATCCCCACCAGAAGTTCTCCTTGGTGCTCCATCACGCGAAGGTGTATTCATTGCCACTCAATTCTCTTGGCCTCCCCAATGGAGGCAGGTCACTTTCACCAGGATGGCCTTTCACCTGCCCTGTGGCTGCACCAAGTCGTCCCTCACTAAAGACTGAGCACATCCCGAGTCCAGAGTAGCTTGTAAGGGGCGTCCCTCTACCTAGGCTTTGACGATGGGGTGACTCCAAGTCACATCCTCCTCCCCAACTGAATAGCTGCAATCCATTGGCTCGCTGGACTCGGGATGCCTCTGTCTCTCTGTTTGTGCCCTTGGCCTGTCAGTGGGAAGCCAACGCTTGGTGGGCTGACTAAAGCATTCTCTCAAAAATGGCCATTCCATCCACACCAAAAGTATGCGGTGTCCTTGGTAGCCCCCTGGTTGGGCAGATGTCTACATTCGGGCTCTTTTGATACTACCACAAGGGGCCCCGGGTTCTGCCTCTCCCGGGGGTAGCTGACCTCTGAGGCAGCGAAGACCTCTGCCAACTTCAGGGCTTCCTCACAGGTACATGGGAAGTGATGGCGAATCCAGCACTGCATTCGCTCCTCCAGGTCATTTTGAAACTGCTCAAGGAGGATCTGGTCTGCCAGTGCTTCTCTATCATGCCCCACTGGGCTTACCCATTTGTCCAGGAGATCCCGCAGAAGTTGTAACAGCACCCTCGGCCACCTCTCTTCGGGCCCTTTCTTTGCATGGAATAGCCAGTGATAATGTTCTGGGTTGATCTCCAACCTGTACAGGATGGCCGCCTTCACACGTTCATAGTCTCGGGCTTTGTCTCTTGAGAGGGCTCGGTAGGAGGCCTGGGCCTTGCCTACCACCAGCACTCCCAGTTGGCTGGCCCAATACACTTTCTCAAGTCTGGTCATGAGGGTGTGGCATTAAAATGCCTCAATGTAGGCCTCCGGGTCATTGTCCCTGGTCATCTTTGGCATTTTGAAAGACGCCAGACTGTGCCTGAGCCAATACTGCTGGCAGTCTATCATCTGCTGCTGTGAGTCCAGGATCTGGGTGAGAACCTGTTGGTTCTGTCTAAGAATATCTGCAGGGGCCATGGCCACTGGTTGCATGTTGGTGTAAGCTGCCAAGTCAGGGTTCTCCATGTTCCCAGCCAATGCACCACTTTGTGCCCACCTCTGCTCTATAATACACTCCCACGCCACCTTCGCCCAAGCATTTGATCTTGCTTGCCAGGGATCCACGTGCGGACCCCAGAGGGCACCTCGGCTGTCTTCAGGGCAACCCCCTAACTAGCCTGCCACAACTTTGAATGGTTCTTCAGTGGAGGGGGTCCCCTTTGAGAGTGCCTCCAGGGCCATCATGTGTCTTGGCAGGTGTTCATGGGGCTCCAACCTCCCCTACACCCCGACCATGTGCCACCCTTTGAGACGAGCCTCTGAGTCTATTCACGGCTAGCCCCCACTGGTGTCTTCCCTGGTCTCTGTGTTGCCTCTTGGGGATGACCACCCAGGGCCCTGGTGGAACTCCAGTGGGAGGGTCTGGAGACCCTCAGCTTTCAGGCTTGTCTTCTCTGGTACCCTTAGCCTTCAGTGTCTGCTGGCGGTATCCCCCACTGTGTTCTTGCGTGGCTGCTCTCTCCCCTTTCATGGGGTCCCAGGCACCCTCACCTGGCGCTAAGGACTCCGCTAATCTACCCTCACAAAGGGGACTGAGATAGATGAACCCTAAAGTGGACCACTGCCAATGCCTTGATCCTAAACCCCTTTTCCCAGAAACACCTGACATGAAGCAAAAATGAACAAAGCCACCACCATGACTACCAGTGAGGTGTGACAGAAAAGAAAGAAGGTAGGGAGAACCCCATAGGAAACAGAGCACCCACAGTGAGAGCTCCATACACCCTTAGCTTCCAATGCTCTTAGGCTAGGGCACCCTCTGGGTCGGGACCTATGCTTTCACCCCAGCTGGGGTCTCTCTCTCTCTCTCCAAACTCTGCCACTGATCGGGAGATGCAGCCCCATTGCCTCTTATTAGGGACCTCACACCGGCTCTCTCAGTGCTTGCTGCAGGTCTCTCTGCCGGCTCCTTCAACCCCTGCCGGGCTTCTACAGCTCAGGGTTCCCCACCACTCCTGTCACTGCCGCTGCTGCTGTCACTACCGTAGCCGGCCTCCCTGCTGGCTTCCCTGCCGGCATCTTCAATCCCTGCCAGTCCTTGGCTTGGGGATCCTCTGCAGCTCCCACTGCTTCAGCCGCTGCAGTTGCCGCTGCTGCTGCCTTTGCTGCCCTCTCTGCTGGTGTCTTTGATCCCCACCGGTCTTCTTTGGCTCAGGGATCCTTTGCAGCTTCTGCTGCCTCCACCACCGCTGCTGCCACTGCCACTGCTGCCACTGGCTGCTGGCTGCCGGGAGCCGG
>NW_005841942.1:1968483-2003062 GCF_000455745.1 Alligator sinensis
GCTGCTGGCTGCAGTGACCGGACGCCTTCTGCCCGGTGGTTCTCCGCCACTCCTCCAGTCCTCGGTGTTTTTCCAGAGCCTTCAGAGCTACCCTTTATCTCTACTGGGTGGTTTCTCCTCGTGAAGTCACCCGGTTCCAGCTGGATATAGGTGCGACTAGTGAACCACACAGGTGGTTTCCCACTGTGTGTTTCCTCATTCCTCCCGGCCCCTACAACAGGTACATTGTGGTTTTCTTTTCTTTTTACTTTGGTCTGGGGTTTCCCTGTGAATGTGGCTTCCCCCTCTCTTGGTCCTGTGTTCCTGGGACACACAGAGTGCCTCTTTTCTACCTTGGAGAACTCATTAATACAGCAGGGTCTCCCTTGATTACCTTTGGCATTCCTTCAACCATTTTTTCCTCCCTCACTCTCTCCCTCCCCTCCCTTCTCTACCCATTGTTTTCTTAGTTCCCACCTATTTACATTCTCACTGACTGACCCTCTGTCATACTTTTAGCTTCTTTCTTTCCTTGGAGATCTCAGAACAACAGTAGAGTCTCACTATACCTGAAGAATGGTACTTGTGCCTGAAAGCTTGCAAAGAATTTTGTTTCCTCTATGCAACAGTGGGTAGGCTGCAGTTGGAGTACTACATCCAGTTCTGGGTGCCGTACTTCAGAAGGGATGTGGACAGCATAGAGAGGGTCCACAGGAGGGCCACCCACATGATCAGGGGGCATCAGGGCAGGAGAGGCTAAGGGACCTGAACCTGTTCAGCCTCTACAAGAGAAGGCTGAGGGGGGATCTAGTAGCCATTTACAAACTAGTCAGGGGGGACCAGCAGGCATTGGGGGAATCCCTGTTCCCCCAAGCACTCCCAGGAGTGACAAGAAATAACAGTCACAAGCTAGCAGAGGGTAGATTCAGGCTAGATATCAGGAGGCGCTGCTTCATGGTCAGGGTGGCTAAGACCTGGAACCAACTTCCAAGAGAAGTGGTGCTGGCTCCTACCCTGGGGGTCTTTAAAAGGAGGCTGGATGAACACCTGCCCAGGGTCATTTGACTCCAGTACTCTTTCCTGCCATGGCAGGGCATCAGACTTGAGTATCTGCTCAGGTCCCTTCCCACCCTACCAATTATGAAACTATGAAACCACCGGTTCTAATCTATGTTCATAGCAATTTACAATAAGAGAAAAGAATAACTTAGAAAATTAGAGTCCCAAGAAAAAATTGAATAATGAATATGTGTGCACATTTGCATGTGTGTGTATACATACACATGCCTATATAGATATACATTTCATTACAGCTATTGATCTATAGATATTTCTATCACTATCTCTATCCAGAGATGTATGGAACTGTGTGTATGTGTGAATTTTTTATTATAGGATCCTGGCAGAGAAAAATACGGGTTCCATTAAAGAAGTAGCAAAGCTGTCACTAAAAGCAGCAAGGAGACCAAGTCTTAGCTTTTAGAGAGACATTTTATATTCTCAAATGGTAACTTATAGCATCAGGTAAGCTCCCCCACCTTGTGGATGATCACCAAATTGTAGAATTGGATTGACCTTTTGATCCTATTTTCTGCTAAACTCCCTGGAGTTTGGTAGTGGCTTATCACTGAATCACTATGGCTCACTCCCATGTGAAAGCTTTGTCCTTACTTTAACTTACTTAGATTCTAATTCACCTGTTAGGAACATAAGTGAATTTAGGTACCAATGTGTGATCCTATTCCACCCTGCTTCCTCCTTGCTGCTTTTTGTCACTCAGCCTTAAAGTTTAGTTAATAGTGTTTTGAAAAAGCAGATGAATCTTGGGTTTTCAGGGACTTGAAGAAGGCAGAACAGAATTGCATTTATACCTCTAAGCCCACTTAGGCACCTAATAGGTAGAAGAGAACCCCCTTTGTATCTGACCCCCCTGCCCAACCTGGGAAGTGAAACCCTGAAGTCCAGCCAAATATCTCCAGGCCTCCTTCTGTATACTTGATAGGTTCCACACACTGAAACCAGAGTGTGGACACTCTGTATTACAGTTTAACTCAGTGGTCTTCAACCGGGGTTTCCCCTTTCAAGTGGAACTGCCCCGTGTGCCTTATTCACAGCCAGATCAGGAAGGGCTGCAGCACAGCTTCATACTCTTCCCTTCATTAGGGATGTCTGATAAACTTAAAGCAGGCAGAACTGTCCAGTCCTCCTGCAGTTCTTTCCAATCTAACCCCTCACCCTCCACTTCTCCTAGAAACAGAGGCATTCAGGGCAAATGGAACTGTCCTGTGTGCCTCTGTTTCTGGAAGAAGCATAGAGTTGCCCAACCGGAAAGGAATGAAACAAGAGCAGGTGCTCCTGCTGCGCTTTAGTTAAAGCACCCCTGCCACCATTTTGAACTGTGGGATGTTGATTACATAAGATGTTATAGGTGCTTTAATTAGAGTATAGCTGAGAGCCACTCTAATTAAAGCGCCCCTTCCTCCCACCCCCGAACCATGTGTAAAGACACCCAGCATGTAATCCACACTGAAGTTGCAATCATAAATGAACTCCTAAAATAAAGACTTCAAAACTGGGGGAACTGTCCTCAAATAACTGAAGTGGCCTTGTTCAAGAAGATAAGCTTTCTTTGAGGGTAAAACTGAGGAGCTTTACATGGGAGTCACCAATTGTTCTTCCCTTACTAATACCCAGCACACCATACTAAGGAACTGGGGAGATGCAATTAAGAGCCATGTCATACCTTCCACTTAGAACATATTAATTACACTTAAAATGTGGGCCAGTTCAATACTCAGTGAGATGTCATGGCTGTGATCAACAAACTGGAAATCATGTTAGAGATCATAGTAAGCATTCTCTTTAAAACACATTCTTTAACTTTTAGTATAGGATGATGTGATGACCTGGCTGTGTCCTTCTGGTTCATTCCATGGTTCCAATAAATTAACATGAAAGATTTGGGGTTTTTTTCTTGAATCCAGGACAGAGTATTTCATAATCAACTGGACCAACTTGCATAATTATTTCAAATGGCCCATGCCAACATGTTAAGAATTTACTTGTGGCACTAGGGAGAAGAACTAAAACTTTTTGCCCTTTGTGTAATTCTTGCTCTCGAGCCGGTTTGTCATAATTAGCCTTTTGCTTTTCTTGGGCTCACCTGAGGTGTTCGTGGGTTACTTCTCCCACTCGTTGTAACCATCTCCTCAGTTCCCATACATATTCAGTTGGTTGGTACCTTGGGATTCTCTTTTTTCCCAACCCTTTCATTCCACATCCAACAAACTTTGAGGTTGATGTCTGTAAACTAGTTTGAATGGGGAGAACACTAGGGAAGACTGTGGGGTCTCCCTTACTGTAAACAACAATGGTGGTATTAGCAGTACTACTTCCTAGGTTCCTCTTGGGCACATCATCTCAGCATACCTTTCAGAGTCCCATTGAATCTTTCTACCAACCCATTAGTTTGGGGATGATACACAGCTGTTGGTAGGTGCCATATTTTTAATACTTGACATAAGCTGTGCATCACATGGGACATGAAATTCGTCCCTTGGTCCATATCTAGAGATAGATATGCATTTGAGTAGTTCCTCTGCAACTTGAGGTCCTGTGACTGTCATAGAGGTATCGCTTCCAGAAATCTGGTAGCATAATCAATCAGAACTGTTAGACGAATGACTAGGGAGACAACGATCCAATTGCTCATGAATCCCATTACTCATTAGCCAGAGCAAGCAGGGAGCAAACACCAGCACACATTGCTCTCAACAGCTTTATTCAGAATGGAGACAGCTTCGGACAAATGTCCCTCACAGACACACAGCCCATGAACCAGGGGGCCTGCAACAAACAACAGTTCTTTCCACATCTATAAACTTTGGTTTATACTCATTAACATTCACTCCACCCTCACTCCTCCTTTTGTTCCACCCATATGTCCTCCTATCTCAAGCTCCACCTCTGTTTACTGTTTGCTTCATTCGTATGGAATTGCCTATGCATTTTATTCATTTACATGTCTTTTTGCTATGAGGACATCTAAGACCTTGACTCCTTTTCTTTGGTCAGTGGGCGGACTTTGACCAAAACCTGGAAGCTTCTGGAGACTTCTTCACCAATCACCATTCACCTTTTCGCATATGTTCATCTTGGATTCGGTTACCAATTACATGTTGTTTTCCACATTCCAGTCGGTTTTTTAGTCTCATGTTTTACCATCTTCCACATTCCTAAAGCTTCACCTCATTCACAGCACACAGACTCACACAGACTCACTTGAAAATGGTTGACACAGTTAAGATGGTTACTTAGCATAAGCAAATGGCTGGCTTTAATATCATTCTGCCTTGTGGTTAGCAGCTCTTTTAGGCCACAGGTTACAGCCTTGTATTCAGCTGCAAATCCAGTGCTCCCACAGATCCAAATATTGTCACCTTAACAAGAACTAAGATAAATTGGTGCCCTGCCAAACTTTTTGGTAATGGTCTAATTATAGCTAAAGCTATTTGAAAGAAGGGTTCTTCCCCTATAGGCATAGATTGTAAGGGTGCCCAAGGAGGTTTTTGTAAACTGGCCCACTGGCAATTTGCACAGGCCCAACAGAAATCTTCTACTGGTTCATATGACCGGGACCAGAAACACCATTTGGTAAGTCTAGCCTCTGTTTTAGACTTTCCCATATGTCCCCCCAAGGGATTGGTATGAGCCAGCTGCAATAGTGGACCTCGGTATGCTTGGGGAATCAACAGTTGTGGAACCTCTAGTCCATCATGTTGTCCTGATTTTATCCTATACAATAGGCCCTTTCTTAGTTCATATCTAGGAATTGCATGACACTGTTCAGGACATACTACCTGTTCATCTTGCTTGGCCAATTCAGACTGGATAATGGACCGGAACAGTTCTTCTCCCTCTTGTGCTTCTCTGAAATGGGCGCTGCTCAATAAACTCTGTATACCAAATCCATCTACATCCAGTGGGACCTCTTCTCCTCCTAGCAGACCCTCCTGTGCTCTTATGGTATCTAATAACTGATAAATTGCTGCCCAATCCCGGCCCAATATCATCAGGTAAGGGAGATCCCTTGCTAGGACCACTGACATCTCTCTTCCCCTGCCGAGTACTTCCACCGAATATTTCTTTCTCAGATACATTGAAGATTGTCCATGCATACAGATCATTCATACCGCATCTACCTTTGGAGCCCACCCTTGAGGGGCCACATCTGCCTGAATCAGGGTCTGCGCACAACCGGTATCCACAATGGCTTGTATCTTTTTTCCTCCAACTTGTGTCTACACTGTGAGTTTCTCTTTTGGTCCTTCACAGCAAACTTTCCTGATGCTGCAGTCCACCATCTCTACTGGCCCATTATCGTTGTTCCTTGGCATCCTTGTGTCAAATGCGGGCTCTCTCATTGCATCTGACAAAGGAAGCCAGTACACTCTTTTGCCATGTGTCCCATTCATCCGCATCAGAAACACACAATCATTGATTGTCTTCCTATCCGTGTTTCCTTAGGTTCTGTTTCTTGAGTTTTGGGGTTTGGTCCTCCCTTTGGGCCACGTTCTTGGGCACTTTTTCCCTATGAGCTGTCGAAATCTTCTGCTAGTTGCAGAGCTTCTGCTGAAGATTTTGGATGATGGCAATGCACCCAGCATTGAGTACTTTCATCCTGGTCCAATAAGAAATGGTCTAATAAAATCTGGTCACACAATTCTACTTTGGACACCTCTTGCAGTTTCAACCACTTTTCTAATAGGTCTGCCAAATGTTAAAGCAAGATCTTTAGAGATTTATCTTCCCTCTGCTTTTTCATATGGAATGTTTGCTGATACCTTTCCAGATTGATGTCCAGTTAGTACATAATTTCTTTCTTCATCTTGTCATAATCTATTGCTTGTCCCCATGGCATAACTCAATAGGCAGTTTGGGCTTTTCCTATCAGGAGCACACCTAGCTGACCAGCCCATTAACTCCAATCTAAACCCAAGGACAATGCGGCTCTCTCAAAGCTTTCCAAGAAAGTTTCCAGATCATCTTGTGGAGTCATTTTGGGAACTTTCAATTTGACTTCATTCCCCTGTGCCCATGCTTGTTACTGGAGCCACTTTTCCTCAAGTGAAATTTGACGAGTGGCTTGCTGTTGTTGCTGCTGGAATAGCTGGACCACCAAATGCAACATTTGTTGAAGCAGTTCAGGACCTCCCATGGTGCCTTGTTGTATCTTCATGTTACATGTCTTGCTCTGGCCATTGTCAGATTCCCGGCCAATGCACCACTGTGACGTTCCCACTGATTGCCCTGTCTATAGCCTCCTGCTGGCTCTCTCCTGCCACATCATTATTAATTTCAATGTTATTAGTCAGAAGATATTATTGCTGCAGTAAGACACTGGAAATCTATTAAGGTTCCTATCAGTGTTACAAACTATTTGATGGCTCTCTTGACCGACGCCCCAGATTTACATTATCAATTGCATCCCAGTCTTATTTGATTTGAACAATTCTCTTTGTTATTTTTTTTTTTTTTTACATTCACAACTAGGTCACAAACATATGGATCATGGCTATTTCAAACTTTTTTTTTTATACTTTCTAATTGTCTTTTGTAAACACCTTTTATGAAATCTCTTCTTTAGTCATACACAACAGTATAAAATTAACGATGGAACATTTTTTTTAACTTTCAGTTTCTTTCTTTCTTTCTTCTTACACAATATCTTATCTTGTCAACATCTTCAGGCAGCTCCCACATTCTTTCTGCTATGGTGGGGAATTAGCTTCAACTTTGGCTCTCTCTTTATTCTCCCCTCTGTGGCAGAGTATCTTTGGGGGCACTTGCCACTTGAGGGCTCTGAGGGGAGCCTGCTTTGGAGGAGCAGCAGGGGAAACCTCCCCCAGGTACCATTTTAAGGGGAGGTGTGTGTGGCAGGGCATTCTTGGTGCCTGCCACTTTAAGACCTGAGCCAAGCAGCCAGCAGGTGCTTGATTGTGGCAGGCGGTTTTGCTATATAAACAGATCATTTCCCTGCTGGCAGGCCAGGCAGCAACATTGCCTGGTTGTAAGGCCTCACATATCATTCTGGAGGTAAGGGAGGAGATGTAGGGGATGGCTAGGAGGCTCCTGGTCCTTAGCATGACCTAAAACTGCACCCTGCCAGGAGTGGGTGGCCTGGTGGGGCTCTCAGTGGTGCAGGAGCCCCCAAGAAATGCCAGGCCAGTGATCACCCTGGAGAATGGGCACCTTAACCCTCAACTTCAGGTGGGTTTACGTAACATCACAGGTAGTTGAGGCCAGGCATAGCTATGGCCACCTAAGCCCTGTGGGGTGCAAAACTCCAAGGAGAGAGAGTGGGGGCCAGGCATGGCTGCAGCCACCTGAGCCCTGTGAGGTGCAAGACCCCAAGGAGAGAGAGTGAGGGCCAGGCACAGCTGTGGCCACCTGAGCCCTGTGTGGTGCAAGACCCCAAGACACCCCAAGGAGGGAGAGTGGGGGCCAGGCATGGCTGTGGCCACCTGAGCCCTGTGGAGTGCAAGACACTGTGGAAAGGTAGTTGGGGCCAGGCATGGCTATGACCACCTGAGCCCACCAGGGAAGAAAGGCCTGTGGCCCCAGATGAGGGGGTGGTGTCGAGCCCCGAGTGAAGGGGGCGGAGATGAGGAACCCCAGTGAAGCACCCCAGAGGTGCTAAGAGCCCAGTATGTTCATATACATATAGAGCACAATGACATGCTGCTCCAAAGGGGGGAGTGAGACCCTGGAACACCAGTCATGGTGTGAGTCACCTCAGCTCCCACAACCAGGTAGGTCACCTGCTAGTAGGGCCAGAAGGCAGACTCCAGGAGTGAGAGTGGGGCTATAGGCTCAGAAGCCTAATGTAGAATACCCTCAACTGGTCAATGCTGGGGCCAGGACCAGGATGGTCAAAAGGGCCAGGGGCCCACTGCGAGGGACATCCAGAGCTGAAGGCCTGGGGTTCCAACTGGCCTTGGAGGTGAGGCCAGGGTCTTTGTGGCCAAAGGTCCTGGGGTGACCACGCCCAAGAGGGCAAATAGCTTCAGGGAGCTAGGTAGCCTGAATGAGGGTGAGCTAGGCTGCCTGAATGGAAGGATCTTAGGGGGTTCCTGTTAGGAGGATTCTGAGGCCCAGTGTGAGGGCTGGTGAGAGTAACATCAGTAGATACCATCTGTGAGGCATGGGCTGTGGTTCAGGGAAGGTACGGAGCCACAGATAGCCCCCCCTAGCATCAGGGTAAGAATGGGCAGCCTCCTGCCTTAATTAACATCTTAATTAATTAAGTACAAGGCGTGGCACGTGAGTCAGAATGGGTGGCATGCCCAAGGCAAGTGGGGAACCTAGCACTGTGGCTAGGCAGGAAGCCTCGCTTTGCCATGCCCTTAAACATCCTTGATGAACAGTTAGTTCCCATCTACAAAAACAAACAAACAAACCAAAAGCAAACCAGAGTAACCTCAAATTTGGTGGCTTTTTTCTCTCTGAAAAGCATCCACGGCTCCTTTTGTGTCTTGCAGCTTCTCTCCACCATGTGTCTCTCTTCCCCCTGAGTGATTGGAGGATCAATTTAGATACTCTGGAGACTCCCTGCTTCTTTCCCCAGTTGTGTCATGTCTGGCACGCTGGACTGACCCCTGGGATATCCCTGACCCAGTAGTCTTCTCCAAGCTCTCCCTCCTGGAGTCTTCTTTTGCTCCTGTCTCATCCTCTGCACCGCGCCATCCTGCCCCAGGCTTTTAATTCACAGGGAACAGATTGAAGCACCATTCTCCCCACTCAATCTCCTTTCCTGTTTTTTCAATTTGTTTTTTTTGTTAGTCCTGCTCCACAGATGGTAATGCTTCCTACAATCTAAATAAAACACATACTAAGTGTCCCATGTCACAAGCCCCCAACTCTTTCTCAGAAGCAGGACCTGAAATATATTGCATTTCTGTAGGCTCAGATAGTAACCACTTGTTACTCTGCACTCTGCATACCAGCCTACTGTAATTAGTGCCAAATCCCATGGGCCAGCCCACCACCACTCCTATGCTATCTACCTGCAATGGCCTCTTTAGAGAAACCACCACAATGACCATCTGTGCAGCAATCCTTCCATAGATGCTCTGCTCATATTTACCCCATGTAGTTTCACTGCTGGACTGAGATGCTGTGAGTGACTCAGGTTTTATGGGGGAATGTTTTGAGGTACCCAGTGAGTTTGGTCTGGTCTGGTCTGGTTTGGTTTGGTTTACCTTGATTTAAGGGTTAGTATTCATTTCCAACCCAGATTTGATTATAAGGAGCAGGGCAACCTCTACAATCTCTGGCATCGGAATCAAACAGTGAAAACAACTTTACACTGTAGATATAGATTTATTCTTTTTTGGCAGATGATATAGAAGACGAGAGCATATTCCCTCTGTTCTCTCTCCAACATGACTTATGTTCCAAAGAGTGTGATGGCTGCAAATATAACTAGTCTGAGATTTTAATTAACACATTCTTGCTTTAAACAAATCTACTACTGCTAAATTATCTTAAAGTCTTTTTTTTCCCTTAAGTGCTTCACTCCTCCAACTATAATGCTTATTTGCTACCACACATAAAAGCTGTTTTAAAAATAACATAATTAGATTACTGATGCCTTTACTGCAGCATCTGTAAGAAAATGAGGGTATGGTTCTTTGGATGAGTGAGCAGGCACATTTATTTCTATTTAATCTGGACTGGTCCACTGGGAAGCCCAAATTTAGTTTTATCTTCCAATATATTTTTCTATAGTCTAAATCTTTAGACTTGCTATGGTCAAAAATTACAGGAGCCTGTCTTTTGTTGTGTTTGTGAAAATATCAAAGCTTCAATTCTAGATTTGTGAATAAACTCATATATGCTTGCAGAAGTCTTGTGTGTGTTCATGTTTATGTGTATGAGATGCAAGTTGGCATGGATATAAATGTGCTTATATAAGTCTTTATAAAAGAGTGATATATATATATATATATAGCTATATATATATAGAGAGAGAGAGAGATGCATATATTAATGAAATACTGAAATATGAAAGATTGTGTAAGTATATGTATATTAGCACCTATCTTTTTGAGTGCCCTGCAGTTAATGAGTCAAATGCTTTCACCTACAAAAGTATTTA
The DNA here is from genome assembly GCF_000455745.1 of Alligator sinensis. Lineage (NCBI taxonomy): Eukaryota > Metazoa > Chordata > Crocodylia > Alligatoridae > Alligator > Alligator sinensis. Next base: position 1,978,622 of record NW_005841942.1, read on the forward strand.
ATATAATACAGCATGGTTGCCATGATATTTATCATACAAACCCTATACTCTAATTGCTTTTGGTATGAATTAATTAATTTGGTAGCAGCAGTATATATAACACAGGTATAGTAACGTGTTGTGGCAAAAAAATCAAGTTTTTACATGAGTCCCTTCTCAACTAATTGCAACTGGATCTTTTAAATGGAGCATCCTTTTACATAACTGTGAACCACCACTCCCCACTTCTCTGCACACACACTGACAAGTAAGAACCATGTTTCTCTTGCACATGACCCGTCTCCTTTTCAGTTAAGATATATACACAAGCACTGCTTTCTGCTTGTTTTCTACTACTTCTCCCATTTAAAGCCAGTACCTGCCACATGAAATTAGAATGGTCCAGTGAATCAAGCCCAGGAAAACCTCTTCCACAGGTTCTGTTTGTGGCCTTGGATGATGCACTTAAGGTTAGATCCAAAAAGGACTTAGAAACTGCAGTGCAAAACACTATGATGTCAGACTTCAAGTTGCTTGGAGCATGTGTAGCTTCTCCGTAAGTCTGAGGATGACCAAACAAATAAATTATACCAAGCTAAATGGAGTGAAGATTTATCATAGACCTGTTATTCTACAGAGTGAAAGCAAAAGTGAAAGCAAAACTGTAGGCTACATAACCCTGTTTCACTGCAGGGTAGCTTCTGGAAGTTCACCTTTCATTTATTGCAGGTTAAGAGCATGTATGCAGAGTCACTATAAAGAAGCTAATGCTTTGAAACTCTCTTGGTTAAGGTTAGATGGAGAGCAACAAGGGTGATGTTGTGGTAAGTATGTGCTATAGTCCTCCAACCAGGAGGATGAGGTAGATGAGGCTTTCTTCAGACAACTAGCAGAAGTTTCCAGATCACAAGCCTTGTTCTCATGCAGACTTCAATCACTCTGGCCACTTGTACAAGTGATAGGGGATTAGTCCCCTAAATTGAAAGAGTTGTTTTTTTAACTGCAACAATTAAAATCCCACTGTTTCAATTTAGTGTCCTCCATCACCATTATGTTGAAGGGCCCAATCCTTTTTTTCCCCTGCAGAGCCTGCCCACCTCTCCTGAAGCTGGGGGACAAGCTGCCAGTGGGTTGAGTGGCCCTTGAGTTGCAGGGGCCCCCGGTCCTTCCCTTCATGGCAGCAGTGCTCCCTGGGGCTGCCCAGGTGGGCTGCTAGTGGGAAGGTGCTGCCCAGGAGGCACTGCCACTGTGGAAGAAAGGTCTGGGGCCCCCCACAGCTCAGGGCCCACTAGCAGCTCACCCCCTGACTATAGGAAGGTGGTGGAGGAAAAAAAAAAGGATCAGGCCCCTTGCTGCTTTTTCCCACCCCCTAAAAGGAGCCTGCTGGTGCAAGCTGCTGTTGGCCTGTGCAGACCCTGAGCTGCAGGGAGACCTGGTCCTTCCCTCTACAGTGGCAGCACCCCCTGGGGTCACCCAGGTGGGATGCTAGCTGCGCAGGTGCTGCCTCAGCTCCTAGGGGAAGAGTTGGATCCATTGGGTGCTGCCTGTGATCTGGAGCAGCACCCGTGCAGCTAGCACCCTCCCCAGGCAGCCCCAGGGAGTACTGCCACCATGGAGGGTAGGACTGAACTTCGCCCTAGCCGCAACTCAGGGGCTGCATGGCCTAGTGGCAACTCATAAAGGCAGGCTCCACTGAGGAAAAAAAAGTAAAAGCAGCAAGGAGCCTGATCTTTTTTTTTTTTTCCTGTGGAGCCTGCCTGCCTCTTCTGTGTCTGAGAGACAAGCTGTTGGCAGGCCCTGACCTGCAGGGGACTCCAGACCTTCCCTCCATGGTGGCACCCCTGCCCCAGGCCACCCATGTGGGCATTTAGTGAATGGCTGCTGCCTGAGCTTGCTGGCAGCACTTAACCCAATCCAGCTGTTCCCTGATCCCAAGCTGGGGCATCATCTGCCCACTATTAGACCACCCACATGGCCCCAAGGGACACTACCATTGCAGAAAAAAGTACCAGGGCCCTCCACAACTCAGGGGTTGCTCAACCCACCAGCAGCTCAAGACATGGGCAGGCTCCATGGGAAAAATGAAGTATTAGGTCCCTCACTGCTTCTGCCTTCATCCCACTTCTCCCATGGTGGAGCGGGCAAGGGGGTAGGTGGGCAGGGAGGGGGGCAAACTGTCAAAGTCTGCAATGTTACAAATAGTTATGTTGCAAACTAAACTACATGCAGATGTGGTTAAGTTTTCAATGTAGGAAAGTCATTTAAATCATAAAAACCCTGCGAGTGTGCAGTGTAATGCAATTAAACTGCAAAACTGGCCAATTGTCATCAGGTATACAAGCACCCTCTGACATCTGCTTGGAGGACAATACAGTAGTGCACAGAAAATCCAGGAAGTTTTTGGAGAGCACTGGGGACAACTTCCTGGTACAAGTGTTGTAGAGACCAACTAGAGGCCATGCTTTTCTTGACCTGCTGCTCACAAACTGGGAAGAATTGGTGGGGGATATAGAAGTGGATGGCAACTTGGGCATCAGTAACCATGAGATGATCAAGTACAGGACCCTGACAAAAGGAAAAAGGACAGCAGCAGGGTATGGCCTTCAAGAAAACAGAATTTGATTCTCTCAGGGAACTGTTGGGAAGAATTTCCTGGAAGCCCAGTCTGAGAAGGAAAGGAGCTGTATTTTAAAGAAATATTACTGAGGGAACACAACCAAACCATCCTGATGTGCAGAACGAATAGCAAATATGGCACGTGACCAACTTGGCTTAGCAGATAACTCTTCAGTAAACTTAAACACAAAGACTAAGTACAAACAGTCAAAAAGCCCAAGGCTGAATCGATTTAGTCTTTGCAAGTTAGTCTAAACTGCAGAGATTAAACTGACTAAGAAGTGGACATACATTTACTTTTGATTCAAGAAATGCAACCACATGCCTGCAGTGGCCCAGGCCAGAAGCCAGAGGGAGCTAAAGCCCAGCTCTCTGACATGTAGCCAGCATAGGCTATGTGTTTGCTTCCTCTTCCTGCTGCCCAGGAGGTCTCTGGAATTTGCAGTCCAGGATTACAGAGGCAGGACTCTGCAGGATTGTTCATCACTTCCTCTTCCTGCTTCCAGGTTCCTCTGGGGTTTATAGTCCACAGTCACAGCCAACAGTAAGTTTAGCAGGGCAGGGCAGCTCTGTATTCATGGGAAGTGGGGTTTAACCGCCCCACTCTGGCTAAGACCTCAGCCAGGGTTTGCCTGGGGGCAGGCAGTCCCTGCATCCCACCAAACTTTCTCTGCTGGAGCAGACATCACAGCCCAGTCCAGGGCTGTGAAGCATGCTGGGGGGTTGTGATTTAACTTGAACCAGGAAGGGACCTGAGACAGAAGTTCCAGAAACCAGTTTGACCTAAATGAGGTAAGTCTGATACTACATTCAATCAGGTATATCTTAAACCAGTTTCAGCCATTTTAAAACTGGGTTATGCGCACTGAACTTCTGTTCTGTTACAGGTTTAAACCAGTTTCTGATTACTTGAACTGGTTTATGTGTAACTTCTGTCCCTAGCCAAAAATGAAGTTTACAAGAAGTGGAAACTTGGACAAACAACTAGGGAGGAGTGTAGGAGTACTGCTAGGGCATGCAGGGATGAAATCAGGAAGGCCGAAACACAATTAGAGGTTCAGCTAGCAAGGGATGTGAAGCGTAACAAGAAGGGTTTCTACAAGTCCATGGGGCCAGATGCAATGCATCTGAGGGTGCTGAGGGAGTTGGCTGATGTAATAGCAGAGCCTCTGGCCATTATCTTTGAAGACTCATGATGATTGGAGGAGGTCCTGGGTAATTGGAAAAGGGCAAATATAGTACCCATCTTTAAGAAAGGGAAGAAGGAGGATCCAGGGAACTACAGACTAGTCAGCCTCACCTTAGTTCCCAGAAGAATCGTGGAGCAGGTCCTAAAAAAAATCCATTTCTAAGCACCTGGAGGAGAAGAAAGTGACCAAGAACAGTCAGCATAGTTTCACTAAGGGCAAGTAATGCCTGACCAACCTGACTGACTTCTATGATGAGACAACTGGCACTGTAGTTGTGGGGAAAGCAGTAAATGTGATATACCTTAACTTAGCAAGACTTTTGACATGGTCTCCCACATCATTCTTGCAAGCAAACTGAAGGAAGTATGGATGGTTGGACTGCAAGGTGGATAGAAAGCTCGCTGGATTTTCAGGATCAGCAGGTAATGATCAATGGCTTAATGTCTAGTTGACAGCCGGTATCAAGTGAAGTGCCCCAGGGGTCAGTCCTGGTGCCAGTTTGTTCAATATCTTCATTAAAGATCTGGAAGATGGGATGGATGCCACCCTCAGCAAGTTTGTGGATGATACTATGCTGGGGGGTGTAGTAGACATGCTGGAGGATAGGGCTAGGATTCAGAGTGACCTAGACAAATTGGAGGATTGGGCCAAAAGAAATCTCATGAGGTTCAACAAGGACAAGTGCAAAGTCCTGCGCTTAGGATGGAAGAATCCTATGCACCGCTACAGGCTTGGGACAAACTGACTAAGAAGGAGCTCTGCAGAAAAAGTCCTGGGGGTTAGAGTGGACAATAAATTGGATATGAGTCAGCAGTGTGCCCTCATTGCCAGGAAGGATTAGGAGAAGCATTGCCAGAAGACTGAAGGAAGTAATTATTCTGCTCTGTTCTGCACTAGTGAGGCCACATCTGGAGTACCATGTCCAGTTCTGGGGCCCCTACTATAAAAAGGATGTGGACAAGTTGGAGAGAGTCCAGCAGAGGGCAGTGAAAATGGTTAGGGGGCTAGGGCAATGACTTCTGAGGAGAGGCTGAGAGAACTGTGTTTATTTAGTCTGCAAAGGAGAAGACTGAGGGTGATTTCATAGATGCCTTGAACTATCTGAAGGGTGGTTACAAAGAGAATGGAGCTAGACTGTTCTCAGCAGAGACAGATGACAGTACAAGGAGCAATGGTCTCAAGTTGCAGCCAGGGAGGTTTAGGTTCGATATCAAGAAAAATTTTCTCTCTTGTAGGGTGGTGAAACACTGAAACAGGTTAATTAGAGAGCTGATAGAATTGCCATCCTCAGAGGTTTTTAAGGTCCTGATTGATGAAGCCCTGGCTGGAATGATTTAGATGGCTGGTCCTGTTTTGAGCAGGGGGTGGACTAGATGACCTTCTGAGGACCTTTCCAACCCTTATTTTCTATTCATCTATTATTCTATAGGCAGTAAATCCTTGTCCCTTTTTTTAACTCAGTAAAATCTGTTTATTTGTTCACATCCTCTGTGTTAGGTTCCTAGGCTCCTTCTGCAAAGAATGGAAGAAGCAGATGATTCAAAATGGGAACCAAAACAACCACCAAACTGAACTTTGAGCTGGCCAATAGGAAAAGTTGACTATACAAGAGTTAAAATATGCTCCTCTCCAAAGATTATGTTCTTTACTCCACTTGGAATCCACAACCTAGCATGGACTGCTTTTCTGTACAGTTAAACAGCTTTAACAGTGTTAATAGTACTCCTCATTCATACTCCAGAACATCCTGATGGTTTGGGCAGGCTCTTGGCAAGTGGAAATGGGGGCTTGAATCTTTAGGCAGAGGAAGATATGATTTTTTTCCTCCCTCACCCTTACATCTGAAGCCAATGCTCTAAAAAACTATAATATTTATAAAAGGGAAGGCAATGGCTCTTCCTATGGTTGAATTTTAAAAGAAGCTGAAGTTGCTACTGCATTTTGTCAGGACCCTGATTCTGGAAGTGTGTGTTAAATCCTACTATGCTGAACTTTTTGGGCAGCTTAGGTGAGGAATTCTGGATTCTGTATGAGATCATCACTAAGCCACTCAACTTGCTCAAGACTGAAGCACATCCAGCATTAGGTGGCGAATGAGCAGGGATTTTAAGGATTGCAGTTTTGAACTTGGGCTCCTAAATTCCATCTATGTTCCTTCTTTGGATCTGTCCATTAACCTCTCTGTGCCTAAGTTTCCCATTTGTAAAATGGGGGTAATTGCATTTCCCAATGCAGTTATGAAGGCAACTCTGTAGACTACCACTTTACCCCTCAAATGATCCAGAGCAGCTCTGTGGTTTCCAGCACAAAACAGGAAGGATACAACTAAAGACCCATCAACTTCTTCATTGTGCAGCTCATAACAACATACACATATGCCTACTTCTCCAATGGTTCATGAAACTACCATATTTACTTGAATCTAAGTCTATGCTGAATTTTAAAAGACCCCCAAATAATTCGTTTCTATATACAGAAAGTGTAGCAATTTGTTACAATTTTCCAAGTATGGAGTCTAATTATTGGATGGTTGTCTTAAATTCTTCCCCTCCCACTTCAACAGGAGGGAAATCTGTGGTTGGGGTGTGGCTGATCAATTTTCTTCTGGCCTCGCCCACATATCTTCCCCCTGCAGCTTTCCTTGCCTCTACCACCCCCACCTGCAGCTCCCCACAGCCTCTGCCCCTCCCCTCTGAGTGGAATAGACTACCTAGGAAAGATGTGGCCTCTTCATCACTGTTTAAGGATCGGTTAGACAGCTACGGGTCAGAGATGATCTAGGTGTAGCTATGCCTATGTTCTACCATAGGTATTTCTCATGCTTCTGGCTTTGCTGGTTGCCCCCTCCCCACCTTTTCTGCTATATATATCAGGTGTTTTTAAGCCTTGCCAAAGGCATTAGGTGCTTGCTGCAGCCAAGGCTGGGAGCTTTGATTGTGATGTGCCAGTGTTCCTGCTGGAACCAAAGACAGAGGTTCCTGACTAAAGGGTCTTTCCCCTCTGCTCAGGGTCAGACCAATCACCATATTTGGGGTCAGGAAGGAATTTTACAATATGGTCAGTTTGGTATGGACTGTGGGGGTGTTTGCCTTCCTCTGTAGCAGGGAGCTTAGACCTCTTCCCTGGACCTCTTAAGCATATATTGTCAATGTTTCATAGAAACAAGAACTTTGGTTGCTATGCTTCCCCTGCTTTACCTGTGGTGGGTTAGGGTGTAAGGTCTATGTTGTGTCAGGGTTAACAGCAATCTTAGGTAGAGTTTAGATTATGGTTTGTACGAGATGGTTTGGATAGAGATGATCCTGCCTCCAGCTGGGGGTTGGATTAGATCACCTCTGGAAATCCCTTCCAGCCCTACTTCTCTATGAATCTATGTCACTCTCCACAGTCTCTGCCTCTTCTCTGCTGCTCCCTGCAGTCTCTGTCCTTTTTCTCCTGCTCCTCACAGCCTCTGACTCTGTCCCTCCCCCTACCTCTTACTGTCAGACACTGCTTGGGCTCTGTTCCCTCCCAGAGCACATGATGTACAAGCACAGCCTGTGCTGGCCATGCATCAGTCTCAGTGCTGCTGATTGGCTGGGCAGAGGACAGTTTCCATGTGCTCCATGCCCGGGAGGGAATCCAGCCAGAGGTGGAGCTGAGTTGTGCCTGCCAGTAAGTGCAGGGAGAAGGGGTCAGGGTGTGGGGCACAGGAACTGCAGAGGGCAAGTGGAAGTGGAAGTGGAAGCAGACGGCTGCTGTGGGTCTGACTCTGGCCTCAACTGGGGCTCAGGGCCAGAGCTGCAGCACCTGCCTCTCCCACCCCTCCGCTTTGTATGCACATCTGAGATGAAGGGCTTTTCTCCCCATACTAACTGAGGGGAGGGCGGGGTGCTCATCTGAAATTCAGTAAATATGGTACTTGCTCAATAGCAATAGAATACTGTTGAACAGGATTCATCAAGTTTATCCTTACCCAAAAGAGAGGAATAACGTGTGCTGATTATAACGGGCAAGATAGCTATAGAGATCAATTTGGTGCATTAATTCTGACAGACACAGTGACTGAGATATACTTAGAGCTGTCATATTATATTGTTCCAGGAATGACTTTGTGTATCCTTTGTTTGTTTGTTTGTAAAATGAAAGATATTTTATTTTCTCCTATTCTAAGATAGGAGTACTTGGTCCAAATTAACAGCAAACATTTTTTAGGGAAGAAAAATACAAATAACAGGCATGGAAAAGGCAAATTTAGAATTCTGGTCTCCTAGCTCAGTATACCCTCCCATAATCCCAAAGATAGCTTGGAGAAAGTTTCTCTCTCTTTCTTGTGTCTCTTCCACATTAGTGAAACATAACCTGACTAGGCAATAGTGAAGAAGGGAGAGGCGATTTTATCTGAAATGCAGTAGTCCGCAACAGTTGAGAAGTAGGAATATTAAGCATGACTGAGTCACCTCTAAGACAGATGTAAGGGTATTTGCAAGAGAGCTTTAGACAGCCAGGCTTCCAGAACAGAGAGGCTAAATGCAGACAGTCAAAAAGCCTGAGGTTGAATACTTTTAATCTTTGCAGGTTAGTCTAAGCTGTGTAGATTGAACTGATAAGCAAGTGAACAGACATTCATTTTTGATTTGGGAAATGCAGCCACATGCCTGCAGTGACCCATACCAGAAGGCGAGGGAGATGACAGCACACCTCCCTGCTTGGCTGGAGCAGACAGCTGTGCCAAGACTAGCCCACCCATCCTGCAAAGTGGGGTTTGCAGGGGAGGTGCAAAGCATCCTGGGATGCTGGAGGACTGTGAGTTAACTTGAATCTGTAGGGGATCTGGGACAGAAATTCAATAAACTGATTTAACCTAAATCAGTTAAGTCTGATACTACATTCATCCAGGTTTATCTTAAAATGGTTTCAGACAGTGGTTTGAAAGTGGTTTATGTGCACTGAACCTCTGTTGTGTTACAGATTTGAACCAGTTTCCAATCACTTATAACATTTTGTGTGTAATTTCTTTCCCTAGCCAGAGTGTTTTTGGTCAAAATAGAAGTTATGGGTGGTACAGCAATTGGGGAAAGTAGACCAGCTCTTTACCTGCACATTGGCTGCATCTACACAAGACACTGACCTCACAGTTGTTACTTCACAGTCATTTAGTATTTGTATAAACAAGTTATTCTTCATGATGCTTTTTTGTGATGCTGACTGTTCAGTAGCATGAGACCACTGCGCAGTAGTGTTGCATTAAGCTTTCTGCCACACAATGCTACTGCACAGTAGTCATGGGCTACTCAGTCAGCATCTTATGTAGATGCAGCCATTGATGGCTACTTATTTCCATGGAAGGAATTGTCCCATGCTAATTCTGATACCCAAAGTATATTGAAATTCCATCTGACCTTGAAAAATTAAATTCTGCTCTTAAAATGTAAAGCACAGGAGCTGTAAAGACAATTGGCAAACCAGCTGTCTGAGTTTCTCTGAGATTAGACACAGTCATTTATCAGAAATTATATTTATTTATATAGCTTTTATATATTCACAGCTATTGTCTGTATATCAGAGCATCTCAATGCATTTGAGAGTTGATTATCATCCATAGCACAATACTCTACAAAGAAACAAAGAAGCAAAGTACAATAGAAATCTACTTCATTGTATCATCTCATATGCTAGATTTACACATTGTTAGGCCAAGCAAGGGCAAGTCCACAGACATCCCTTTATACACCTAAGGAAAGAAAATGAAAGAGCTAGGCAAGTGAGAAAAACCTGATAGGAATAAAACACAAATACTGTTTGCTGCACAGTTTCTAAATAAAATTCCTTATTTAAACATACAGTTTAATTTTATTTCTTTCACTGAAGTTTATAATAAATGTGTCTCATTCTCCCTGCTGACATCATCTTGCCCTTTGAAGAACAGTTTAAAACAGACCAAAGAGAACACCTTAAAATAATCATGCAAATGTGATGACAAGAACATAACAGTAGTTCTGAAATATTTAGTACAGCTGATTTGCATTCAAACTGCATTTCCACTGTATATAAAACATTGCAGACAGTTGCTTGGAAATGACTGTTTGTATGCACTAAACATAAACAATAAAAATAAAATTCTTCTTTAAATAAATCTGCTTACAGAATAGTTTTAAAGCAGATGGAAAGAAAAACTTGCACCTTTTTGACAAAATAAGGAGTTCAAGTAGTAATTGCCAGACTGTTCTTTCTAAAAGAAGAGAAGACTTAGGGTTCTGAAGAACCAGCCCTTGCTGAATTCGCTTTAATCTCTGACAAAGATCCTTGCTAAAAATTTGTCAGTAACTCCTTCCATTCTCCCCACAAAATAATAGAAATAAAGACTTAATTTGGCACTCAGTGAGAGCTTCAGGGGCACAAGGAACACAGGATAGAAATCCAGGGCCACCTGGGACGAGCAATTATACTAATAACATACGACAATGAGGGAAGAGATGAGTATAAGCTTGTTTGCTACATGGACTATTTTAACTAATAGTTCATTTCACATATCTGGGGAAGTTTTAAGATATGGCAAGGGCACCTTTGAAGAAGGAGGTTTTCTTCAGCATGATTTTCTTGTTGACTGGTTAGCTTAAAAAGGCAAGGGATTAGGTGACTCCACAATTAGCAGGTAATGAGCAGTCTTTGCAGGCAAGGAACATTTTGATGGTGAGTAGGAAGAGAAACTTCCTATCCTCCTCATGGAAAAAAGGCCTTACAAGAGTTTTTGTGTAGGAATAAAAGCATTTTGACTCAAAACTAGCTGCACCCCATGCTCAGTTTTCTACCCCCTTAGCAGGGCAGATCCAGAGGGGGTTCACTGGAATGGACACATGCCCCTTTGATTCTTGCTTCACTCACTCAGCAGCTGCACTGAGGGATCCTGACCTGCCAGTGCTCCATGGCACTGGGCTGGAAGTCTCCTTTTCAGGAGGAGGCTAGAGGAGCAAAACAGTAAAAAGAAGACACAAGGAAAAAGGCAGGTGAGCAGACAAAAAGGGGATGGAGAAAGGTAAACAGTGCAGAACAATAAGCCAGACTCCCTAGAGCCAAGGTCTGCTGCTTGTTGCTCTGGGTAATGTCTCTTCCCTTTCTGGCCCTCCCTTCCACATGGACCAGCTAGTGCCTCTGCTGCCTTAGGCAGAAAACTGTCTGTAGCAAAGCCATCAGGAAATGGGAGGTATCTGGGCTCCTGGGAACATGCTGCTTCAGGGAAAGTCCTATCTCCCCGGTTGCCTCCGCCTCCTCCCCACTGCCACAGCTAGCACAGCTGCTGTGATTCTGGTACCAGCATCAGCAAGGACTGGGTAAGTGGTGTGGAGCCCTGGGCTGGGCTTCCAGGAGCTAGAGCAAGCGGGAAAAGTCCCTTCCCATCCACATGGCCAAAAAGGCTGCTACCAGCCAGTAGAGAAAGGGGTAAGCTGGGTGAGCCCTAAGATAGGATCCTGGGAGCCAGGGCACTGAACCATACCTGGGGAGTGTCCCATTTTCTCTTCCCCTCCTCCCCTCCACGTGACCAACCTATACAGCTGCTGCCATAAGCAGGGCATATGCTGCTCTCGGGGAAAGTCCGATTCCTTCTTCCCTTGACCTGGCCAGCCCATCTGCTTTAATGAAGGAGCAAATTTTTGGCACCAGAGAAGCTCAAAATGTGTTAAGTGGCCTGGAGCTCTAAGCACAGCTCCTGGGAGTTAGGGTAGGTGGGGAAAATCCTACCCTTCCCCCCCGCCCTGTGGCTAACAAGGCTGCTGAAATAAGGGAGCAAACTGCCCAGCAGAGAATGGGTTAGGAAGCACCTTGTCCTAAGCCATGCTCTTCTAAGTGCAGCCCTTCTATATGCATGGCCAGCTGCGCTCTACACCTAACCTCCCAAAGCCCAGCCCACATTGCAGGAGCACAAAGAACAGCATCAGCAAAATACCTGTCTTGTCTTTAGTGGCTAGCTTTAAGGTTTCCCAGAACCATGTGCCTCAGCAGCCCTTTTCACTGTGCTCCTGCCGTGCTTCTTGCAGTCCCACACTTACAGACTCAGTCATGTTGCTACTTACTGTTCATGAGACAAGGACCATCTTCACCCCCTGTCCTTTCAAAAAGCCTGGATCTGCCCATGCCCATAAGAAACATAACTGTAGCTCTTCTGGATGCGTGCAGCTTTTCAGCTATGAATACTTACAATGAGATTTATAGATATATAGAAAATATATAGATCTAGAATATATACAATGAGATTTGAGCTATAAAATGGTGAAACCTAGAGTAAGCTTTCATGTTTACTCCTTGACGTCTACCTTAACTCAAACATGTTTTTTTATGTTTGCTGTTATTTTTCTCTCTTCTGTCAGGATTGTAGAAAAATGTATCATAATTAGGACCCCCTGATATTTGGATTTTTTTTTAGCTTATAAATACTTGCTGTCTCAGCATGGTGCATTTTTCTAGAAAGCTTAATAAGGATGTTCATCACTTCTACAGATTTATGTTATCATCTTTAACACACCCTCTTTCAATCCTCTACAAAATGACTCCACTGTCTATCAAGCATTCAAATCTTGGGCCAAACAATATATCTGAGAGGCTGCTGATTTACATCTACATTTTAGAAATTACCTCTTTTTTTTTTTACATCCTCTCAAAAAATACCCCCACACCTTTTATTTTTTTTTGTTTTGAAATATACTTCACATTGTCCACTGTTCTATTTCGTGATCCTTTCCTAGCTGCATTCCCTAATTATATCCAGGTTCAGTTAAATTAAGAGAGAAAAATGATCTGTTTTAATTTTAAAAGTAGTTAATATTTAACGGGCGTCACTTGCCAACTGCCACGAGCACTCCTTTTCAAGTTCCCTCTACAATGATATGGAATAACATATCATTGAGTGAAGCACATTCCCCCCTCCTCACTCCCTCTTTGAATTCTCTCTCCAAATCATTCCTGCCTCTGCATGAGTTTACTGATAAAGAGGTCAGCTCAGAAAGTTTCTTTCCCATACACATCTATCTGCACAGGATCAAGGCACTATGCTGCCTAAGAATCATAGAATCATAAAAAGTTAGAGTTGGACAGGATCGCTGAGTGGCCAAGAAACAAAAACCATGGCATTAATTGCCTTCCAGCCACTTACTGGCAAGTTAGAGAGAATGCAGCAAAAAGAGTGAGATTAAAGACACTGCTGCGACTGCAATTTAGGTAGATCCCTGCCTATTAACATTCCAAAAAGAACCAGGAATACATACAAAAATATTCTGCATACACAATAGGGTACAACCAAGCTGGAAAAATTCTCATTTGTTTATGGGCCAGAGGACTGTTTATGGATTACCAGCATAACACCCGCCTTCAAAAAGAGGTGATCCTGAGAGCTGCAAACCAATGAATCTCACCTCCACCCTTGCAAGTTGGTAGAATCTATAATAAAGAATAAAATCAGCAGTTGCATAGACAAATATGATCTGCCAAGGAAGAGTTGACCTGGTTTTTGTAAAGGAAAATCCTACCTCAGATCTGATGGAGTTCTTTGAGGGTGTTAACAAGCATGACAAGGGAGATTCAGTTGACATAATATATTGGGACTTTCAAAAAGCATTCAACAAGGTCCCTCATCAAAGGCTTTTAAAAAAACTGTGTTGCGCTGGGATTGGAGGAAATGTTTTTTTGTGGACTAAGAACTGGTTAAAAAATAAAAAGCAAAGGGTAGGGCAAAACGGTCACTTTTCTGGATGGAGGTCAAAAGTAGAGCCCCACAGGGATCTGTGCTGGGCCCAATTTTATTCAACACTTTTATCAGTTACCTGAAAATAGAGGTACACAGTGAAATCTCCAAGTTTGCAGATGATACCAAATTATTCCACATTGTCCTCCCAAGCTGCTGGAGAGAAGCAAGCTACCCACCAAATTTCTGTTATTCCAATCATGTCATAGTCCCATGGCTGTGCAAGGACTTCCAATTCTTCCGCCTTGTTTCCTGGCTCTATGCATTCATGTACAGGCACCTATGGTAAACAGTTGATTCCGGTAAACTGAAATGATGCTGACCATCCTTCATGAACTATATTTTAGCAGGTGTTCTCCTACTGACCTCTATCTAGATTGTGATTGTAATTTGTTCTGCTTTCAGAATGGGAACAGGCATTCACTTCACTGCAACCAGTGCAGGTTTAGGCAGCTTACTTTAAGCTGCTTAAACCTAGACCAAGAGTGGTGCATAAAGCTGTTTGCCACTGTCAAGAGAAGAACATGCAGCCAATCCTACACTTCTAAACGCAGTGCGGGTACCCCAAGGTAGGTAACTTGATGTGCAAGGAGGGGCTGGCAGGTCCATGGTGGGAACTGGTGGTGCCTGGGGGAGTTGACAGGTCTGGGGAGGCTGATAGGTTTGTGAGGGTGGAGGTTTTGGTGAGTCTGCAGCACGTGGCTGACCTGCTGGGGGTGGAGAATCAGAAGGCTAAAAAATAGCCCATCCAGGGTCAGGGGGGTAAGAATATCACAGAGGGCTTGGGTGAGTGGCTGGGCTTTCCCAGCCTTGGAGCTCTGCTGCAAATGTGTGCAGGCATTTGCGAGATCAGGTTAACCTAGTTTGAACCTTTTCACAATCTAAGTTTATGTACCTACTGAGGTGAATTAAGATCAAGTGTACCATTGTTTGGCCCAATTAAATCCTGTGAATGCCTAGATGAGTGAGTGTTTAGATCCACCTAACCCTGGTAGCTTGATCTAAAAGTAGCACCTGTACATACCTAACTGAGATTAACGCCAAATGGTGCTATGCACCTTATATAACATATAGCAAGAAACTGTGCCTGAAGCTGAATAACTTACAATCTTAATAAGTAAGATAGAACCAGATTCAGAGAACAAATGGAGATTGGATGCCAAAGTGATTTGCCCCAGGCCACTCAGCAGAGCAATGGCAGCCTTGGGAACAGTGGGTGGTGCTTCCATTTTGAGAAATTTTGTCTACCTGAACATGATGTTTGCATGCCATTCCCCCTTTATTTCTATCCTACCTAACTTCACTTATTTCCCCCTGAAAAACTGTTCTTTAGCTTGAACAGATCGCACCTTCTGTGTGTATGAAAACATAAGACACAAATTATGAAAACAGTCTCCACTTTCTTATCACCTAACATGCTCTCTGACATAATTGAAAGCACTGTGTTACAGTTAGGCTACTTAGTCTCCGTAGCATGTGTAGTTCTAAATGTCATTCTCATTTGAAGTGACTTCTGCAGTTAAAAAAGACATAGGCTAGGGCTAAAGCTGGAAGGAAAATAGATTTTTCTCTTCTGCCAAACTACTGAGTCCATGATTGTGGCTGAGAAATAAATCCCACCCACTCACTTCCCAAGTATGTGCTCCAGCTGGCATTTAGGCAGTCCTAGATGGCTTAGAGGGGTCAAGAGCATGGCCCAGTCCCAAGTATAGAAGAGATGGGCCCAGTCTTTGTTCTCAGTCCCAAGTGTAGAAGAGATACAGTATGGACAGGGCCTTAGAGTAGTAGTCCTCAACCTTTTTAGATGCAAGTCACCCCTCATTAGACCAAAGGTGCCTCTTGTTGGACTCAAAACACTCTTTAGAAAATGCCAGCTCTTAGTTTACTCTTAGTTTTTGACTACAGAAAAATAGTAGAACAATTCTTTTGTTTCAAAGACCTCAGAAAGACCACAACAGGTCAGAATATTTTTAACACTATGGATTCCTGTTTGAAATCTCTGGGTTTATCTTGTGAATTATGTTTGCAAACCTAACAGGACCATGGCACTCTGATTGGAAATCACTGCTTCAGAGTACTCAGAAGAGCTGCACCAACGGCTGATTATCATAAAGGACCGCTTTAGGTGTAATACTCCAAGACTGTCCTTAAAATGGCAGAAGCATCCCTAAGTGAAGCAAAAAAGGTGCAGAAGCTGGGAACCAGCCACGTAGAGGCATGACATGGTTAAGATGAAACAACAGCTATTTTAAGTGGGTAGATCAGGGAGCATTTTAAAATGGGTTTTGTTTTGATACTTAATGAAGCAAGGCTTTCAGGACACATTTCCCTCCCCATTGGAAGAAGAAAAGTAAATCAATAGCTAAAGGAAATGCCTACAGAAGATTAAGTTGCATGAGTCAGTGGGTTCTAGGTGAAAAAACACTCACACTCAAATAGGGGCACCCCTGTATTCTGTCCTCCCTACTAGCAACATTTTGATACATTAATGCATTTTAGCAGACAAGAAAATGTCATTAAAATGTCTCAGCTAGGAAAATATTAGAACACTGGGGAAAAAGCAACAAATACCCACAAGACAAATGTAACAATGCGTTTGTTCCACCACCCCCCCAAAAAAAAAACCAAGAACAAAACCCAGCCATTTAAACATACACATTTCACCACAGTCTCATACTTTTTGTGCAGTGAAAGTGAAGGTCACTGAGAGAATCATTGCATAGCAAACTCTTGGTAATTGTTGACTACACAGAAACCACTGTAAAGGCATGACACTGAAGGAAGCTGGCTGGTAACAAGTAGTTTTAAATGCAGTTGTTCACCCGATGTTGTCAGTGAGGAGGAATAATTTGACTACCTTTCTTTTTAGGAAGAAATCTGGTATAGTGCATGTGACATGGAGGCTCCATTGTTTCAATCAATGGTTTCAGAAAATCGGAATTTTTCAATTCAGAGCCTTGCTTTTTAGTATTACTTTAAAGGTATATTAGTCATTTGATTAATTACAAGACATGCGTGCTTTCCCTTTCTCTCTCTCAGTCACTTTACTTCTGACGCTTGTATTTTGTATGCTTTTCAGGTACAGATAACTAGACTTTGAATGTCATGTGCTCTGTCTGTAATGTCTAGGTGCATTTTTTTTTCTTTCTCAGAGTGCAATAATTCAGTATTTGACATTACAGGGATTCAGGTTAACATAGAAGGTAGTGAAAGTTTTTAAAGATATCTTACTGTCAATTCCTTTTTCCTGCTCTGTCATCTTATTGCAACCCACCATTAATATTTAAAAAGGGTGTTCTTGTTTAGCATAGAAAGGTGAAACATTTGTACAATGATGATGATATCTTAAGCTCAGTGTAAATCTTTAGAAATAGGTTATGGGAATAAAAGGCATAAAATAAAAGGGTAAAAATAATCTTTTAACTACTTTTTAATAGTGTGCTTCATGTGGAGGGGTTACTGCTTTTGAATTGTTCCTAAACGTGCTGAATTCTTCTAGGTAATCTCTGTGATGTATGTAAATATTACAAACTGTTTATGGCAGGTAACAGGCGCAATTGCTAAACAATTTTTCATGTATTCAAAATGGAATGAGTCATAAAACACATTAAAAAAATGAGATAAAAGATTTCTCTGTCTATTCCATAAAATAATTTTACTTGCAAAATTATCCTATTCTGCTGTCTAAGTATAACACCATCATCCTTGTATTCATCAAAACTCAGCTCTACATAATTATTTTAAAACTTTCTAAATGTTTCTGGCCAAGTATGTTTCTGGCAACAAAATCAGTTACAAATAAAATACCTAGGGCAGTTCTTTGCTGTTTTGCCCAACAAATTGTTTCTTATAAAATATTATTTATAGGCTTAACTTCTTTTCTCTGAACTGATTGCCACCACATTTCCCCCACTTTATACACCTATGTCTGGCATAATACTAGAAATTGGTATACACCTAATAAAGAGGATTCCCCTCTTCTCTCCACCCAGTCAAACAATCCATTTGCCTCTTTGAATTTTTCAGAAACAGCAAACTGATCAAGTACTCCTGGAATGTGCCCTTCACTCTACCAAGATAATTAGTTTCAGTTACTTAAACTGAGCAACTATTTCCCTTCAAAGAGGATATTATATTTGCCTAATTGCATTTAAGTGCTAAACACTGTAAAGGATAATGTTTCCTGAGAATGGCATTTTTTTTCTCTCTGCTAGCAAAAGGCTAGGTGCTCCTAACAGAGGTCAATAGAAAGCTGCAGACAGTTTGAGTAAACCATGAAAATTCACAGATCACTGAACACAGGCACATTTTTCCCAAACCACTCACAAAGAATCTTCTCCATACAGTTCATATCCTTATCACATGCATTAAGTAAAGATGAATGGTAAACTGTTGACTCTTCTGTTATGTCATGAAACCATCGAGACGAGCCTGAGCTAAGCAAAAAAAAGCCTAGGCTGCAGATTTTTGCAGAGGACCGACTGGGACATCAGCCACCCAAACCATTTTCACATTATCTCAGTCTTAATTAAAGAACCATTTCAACTGGCTTGTTTCAGCAAGATTTTCACATTACAAATGCTGTAGTTTCATTAGAGAGTCAGAATAGAGACGCTACACAACTTTGCCTTTAATTTTTGGCTAGACAAACAGGCAAACAAACAGTAGAAGAATCTGATGGAAAGCTTAATTATATCAATCCATCAGCCCTTAAATTTTCTTCCTTTCAGAATATCAGGCTCTGCCTTTAAATCCAGAAGGAGAGAAGGCAAGATACCAAGTTTAAAATTCTCCAACTGTCAAAGGCTGTTTTACTAATTATCCAGATTCCAAGGCAATCATACAGCCGGTAATCATTCACCTCACGCCTGGAAACATAAGTCTTGTTCTTTTGATGAATATTTATAAGACAGTGTAAAGCAGTCTACTTTCTTTTCCCTTCAGGCAAGACAATTTGGAGTTCATCAATATGTATTACCAAGGACTTTTATAAAAGGCACTTCAAAGGAAATTCATCAGGCATTCCTTTTGTCTTGATTTCTGTTAGACTGATACTTCCTTTTGACAAGTATCAATAAATTATCCTCTGATGGCTAGAAACTTGATGTCTTATTCAGAAACTTCCTCACACAGCAAAATCTAGGCTTTACATTTCCAGTGAAATTATTAACATCTTGCTCCTAATTTAAAGATGGGGGAGGATGTACTATGCAGTATGAAGAACAAAATAGTCAATGTATTTATACAGTGGTTCCATGACATACGTTACTTTCAGAGGCAGGATTTTTCTATAACTGTGCATCTCAGTGACCTACATTCCTTGCCAATTTTCCCATTTGACATTTGACCATATTTGGAATTCCTCAAAAAGAAATATTACAACTCCCAGACCCATGTGCTCAGAATGAACAATAAGCAAATTAAAACCAGATTAGTCCAGATATGTGGGATTGAATGACAGATTGCTTGTGTCCCAAAAGACTATTGCTTTTCTTTCTTTGGACACTAGCACTAGGATTCGTGTTTCTCAGAAAGGAGGGTAGGGATCTTTAAAAGGGAAGGGGAAAAAGAATCTCTTCTAATTGATATTCAATGACAAAATACTTAAATGTCTCGAACAGCTTCCTTTTGTTATTTAGAAATTAATATCATCCACTTTTCATATTTTTTAAGAAAATTGCCAAATGTTCACACATGAAAAAATTATCATGGAGCAGATGAGTAAAAATGATATGTACTCCTCCCAGGGACTATGAATAAAGTAATTATTATCCTACATGGTACTGGAGTATTTTGTGGTTTAAGTGAATATTTATATTTTTTAAGAAATGTGATCATTGTAAAAATATTTTTGCAATAAGAAATATTCTGTAATATATCAAGATATAAAAAGAAGTAAAAAAATGTCACAGAGTAAGTGCAAACCCACCAGCATTTAAGTTACTAACCATCATGTGCAGGATAATTTGTTGCCATGTCCCTCTAATCTGGGAAAGTTTGTATGCATTTTTTAATTATTTTTAATGATCTGACAACGTTTAGAAGTGATGGCTAAGTTTTTGTCATAACAAATACCACACAGACAATATTTATTCAGACTACTTTATTTCTGGCATCCCCCAAAAAATAAATGACATTTCACCCATTCAGAAAGCAATTAAGATCTAACTCTATAACCATGATAGTTTTAGGGGATCCAGAGTCCTTAAGGAGATTATTAGGTAGTCTAATTTAGCATGTTAATGGGATATTTAAAGTCCATTTTTTTAAATTTTAGTCTTGGTTCTCTGATGTGTTGCTCCACAACCTTGGGAAGCAAGGAAAACATATCTTTAGCTTCAGTATACTTTAGATCAGTCTCTTTCTGAATTTCTATTTGGTAGTCTTCTCCCTGGTCCACACCCTGAAGTATGGAGAGGATCATGAAGTATACAGCATCAGGGGCCCATGTACACCTGGTCTTTGTTACTGCGCCATTAACAGCCTGTACTGCAGTGTACCAGCCATGCACGGTTATTTTTGGCTGAAGTGTTGCCATGTCAATGGGAGCTACAGCAACACAGTGGTGGCATCACAGTTTTTGCCAACGGATGCTACAGCATTGTAACAAATCGCTACAGCACTGTAGTGTCTTGTGTAGACGTGCCCTAGCAGTTTAATTCTTTTTTTTTTTAAATGTGGCTTCTTGAGAGACAAAGTACTACATAAAGGTTTTTGATCCTCTGAGGTGTTGCACATTCTGGTTCTGATCTGGGAAAGCACTGAAACTCATGGTTAATGATAAACATATTCATAGCCCCACTGAGGTCAAAGTGACTTCTCACATGTTTAAAGGCAAGCATAGGATTCAGCCATGCAACATTTTCAAATATTACACTGTGAGTAAGGTATTACCATATGACTCTTAATTTATTTCCCTCTAACACTTACACACGATAATAAAAACTGAGAAAGCAAGAAAAAACAAGAAAACAAGAAAAAATTCAAAATAACCAAAAGGAAAACTTAATTACTTGTGTACAGAAATTGATCAGAAACATTTAGTAGAATTTACCTTGGCTGGCAGAAGACTGAAGCGTGTCATACTTTTTAAAAAATTAATTCATTTAGATTGTAATATCACCAAAATGTACCTAGTGCCTACTAAACACAGGAACCAAGGCCCATCCGTGATCAGTCAAAGATAGATGAAGCATTGGGAAAGGAGCTATGCAGACCAGCCAGTATGTGGGGATGCCCTACAAATGAACCAACACACCTTTCATCACTAGATTTGAGTTATCTTTATCACTTTCTTTTTATCTTTCAAATGCACAGAAAGACCTTGTAAGCAACTTTTCAGAGGTAACAGGCACATGAAGCAATTTAATATAGAAAAAATATTCAGTTCATCCTGGAATAATAGGAATAAGATTATATATATACACACATGCAGGCATACACATATATATTACAGTAGGAATAATATATAACTTATAACCAGCATTAGTATATCTAGAAGGTAAAGTAACTTGATAAAAGCAAGTAATCAAAACTCTGCAGGCTGACACCTATCAATTACACAGTACTTAAAAGAAAATGGTATGCCAGGACACATTAGCAAGTTTCACCATTCTGAATTGCCAAGCTGCTGTGCTTTGATCTCAGCTAAGCTGGATCATTTGCTGATTGAAATAGGGCCAATTAATTTTCTCAGTTGGTCCATGAAAAAAAAATGTTATTTTTCTTCTAACCCTTTCCATTGCTTTGTACCATAGGAAGTGCTTAATGTTTAGATTTGAAAAGTTGGTTATTATGGACACCTAATTAGAATAACTCACTGTCTGAATTATGGTGCTTAATGTATTACTCTGAATAAATATTTAATATCCTACCTCAGGTGTCCATGTCTTAGGATTTCAATATCTGTTACCTAATTACAGTTGAACAGGTTTACTAAACTGAGTTATACTTACTTTGTAATGCTAAAGCTATGACCAGTAGAATATAAAAGGAGAAGATCAAGATGCGTTATAAAGTATTCATGAATACTTGGAATGAAAACAGGGGGTGCTGGCTCACAGTTCTGCTAATTCATAATTAAAGAATCAGCTAAGTTTCAAGGTATGACAACATTTACCTCAAGGTCAAGCCTTAAAAATATAGAACAAAAATACACAGAGCAAAACTTTAAAAAGCCAACTAGGACATTATCTTCAGGAACACTGGAGACATCTATCTGCCTTTTATTAGTCAATATTGTACACAGTCTTAGGTTAATTTTAATATTAGACTCATCCCTTCTTTTCTATACCCAACAGTCAGTGAGAGAAGTATCCATTTCTCTTTTACAAAGACTAAGCCAGGAAAGGATTAAACTATCCGTCCTCATTTCCAAGATGAAGACTCAAAAGGAAGAAGCATGTACAAAACTGTTATAATCAACTCTAAGAGTGGGACGGGAGGGGATGCCACCTGGCCTTAACAACTACACACTCAATTACAGTGGGTTTCAGCCTTAAAAGAGATTCTCCACATCCACAAGAAAGGCTAATGGACAGAAACCAACTATTGTCACAGTTCCATACATTTATATGTAACTTCTCTAATGTGTGTATAGCGATACGTTATAGCATTGTGCCTTCATCAGAATGGTTAAGAAAGGATGGCAGGATGGCACCTTAGGACTAATTTAGAGGCATATGCTTTCATAGGCAACAGCCTACTTTGTCAGATGCTTTGAAAGGACTTGCAGAGAGCAGGGGAACTTCATCTTTCCGTTATCCTCTCTGCTGAATCAAAGTACATCTTAAAAGTTATGCTCATGATTGTGCCTTAGAAGCCTAAGGAAAGTAATAGTTTATCCAAGTTAAAAGAACACACCAGCTTTTATACCCAATAGTACAATGTAATTAGAATCACAGTCATTTGCCTTTCACCCCAAGTCTGAATAGTTAGGTACCCAGTTTCCAAAAGGGTAGGTCAACTGGAAACAGCTTGCAACAGAAATTTGATATGAGGCTCAATCTTATGCTTCTGGAGAGTTGGCAAGACACATGGACCAATCTACTACCATACCTTGGGCTTCAGAGATCACAAGTAAACAGATATCTTGATTTCAATGTTCAGAACAAATAACTTGACAAGCACTATAACATTGCATCAAAAATACTCAGTTGCTCAAATTACATATGTACAAAAGGCATACAAGGTTCTTTGCGTGATCCTGATATCTTTTATTAGACCAACTTAAATCGTTGGAAAACAATTATTAAGCAAGCTTTCGGGTTGTCCTTAGACCAACGCAGCTACAACCTACACCCTTGTAACACGGAATATATACAAAAGAAATCACATTTATGCAAGGAACAAATAGGAAAAAATAGCATTGCTATTTCTTTCAGAATTGGTGGGAAATGTAATATAACTTGAAATTATAGCAAGGCTAGGTACAGACATTCAAAAAGCCTGAGTTGAATTTGAACCAGCTTGCACAGGTTTCTCTAAGTGGGGTAGGTTAGTCTGGGAGTGAACAGAATACAAATCAGCCCATTGGTGAGGGGGACACACAAGCTGCCTGCACTGGCTGAAGCCAGGAAGTTGGGATGCTCCAGCATGCCAAGAGAATGCCAAGTGCAGCCAGCAGCTGGTCACTTCTGATTGGTCAGTGTGGCCCTGCATCTCAACCCTGCCTCCTGTCAGT
Organism: Alligator sinensis; assembly: GCF_000455745.1. NCBI lineage: Eukaryota > Metazoa > Chordata > Crocodylia > Alligatoridae > Alligator > Alligator sinensis. Next base: position 2,001,804 of record NW_005841942.1, read on the forward strand.
GGCCGGTTGTCAGCAGCAGTGGGGTGGAGGAGGAAACAGAGCTGGCCCCTCCCAGCTGTGCTGGCTCAGGCCATGCCAGCTGTCAGTGGCAGCCAGAGTGGAAGGGAATAAGACCCTTGCCACATGGCCCAGGCCCCAGTCCCCCAGACACAGACATAAGCATTCCCTGCTCCCCACTGCTTGGGTGCAGCACAGGGAGGGGGGATGCTTCTCCCCTTCCCTTGCTGATCTGCCATTCAGGGATACAGAGACCATGGTTTCCCCTCCCTCCCCCACAGATGCTGCTGACAGCTGGCTAGAGGCAGAAGGTGGGGCTGGGGGAGGTAGGGCTGGGGACAGTGCGAGAGAGTTCTAGTGCACTGTCCTGCAAGGGGTGGGAGCATTAGTGAGGACCAAAAAAGCAGCGTGGGATGCCAATGGACAGCGACCTAATTTGAGTTGAGAGGGTAGCTGGTACAGAAGTTCAATAGACTGGTCTAACCTAAATTGTTTAAGTCTGATACCACATCAATCCAAGTCTCAGATTGGTTTCTGCCATTTTTAAATCAATCAATGTGCAGTGATCTTCTGTTGTTACAGATTTAGACCAAGTGCCAATCACTTGTACTGTTTTATGTGTAATGTCTTTACATGACCTAGGGTTTGAGAGTCCTTGTAGCCATGATGGTACAGGAAATGTCTGAGAAGCAAGGACTTTTGTGATACCTTTCATTAGACCACTTTTGTGATATCTTTCATTAGACCAGCTGTATGTATAGAGTGCAGTTATAGAATAGCTCTCCTGACTATACAGTTGATTCAGGAAAAGATAGAACAAAACATACGTGGCCCTGAGAATGATAAGTTTTCTTTTCTCATCCACAGCTACATTTTAGAGGGGAGCACATGCTGTTCCAAGTGAACAGGCATAGCAGTTCACATTTGTTTTGCAACAAGTTTTGAGGTCCCCATATTTTATTTTGTTCCATATTAGAAAAACAAAAAACCCTCTTTTGAAAGTTTCCATACTGTGGAGTTGTGTTATATCATCCATTTTTAGATTGAAGAGAGCGGGTGTGGGGGGTTGTTTGTTTTTGGTTTTTCAAGTCAAGACAAAGAGGTAGGCAGACAGTCCACTCTGATTTTCAGAAACTGGTCCTTTAAATTTTTTTTTCAAAAACCATTATGTTTATGCAAAATATGTTGGCTTCAACAAAACAGCATATTTAAAAAAAAAATGAAATAAAAAAATTGCTGATCACCTCTAGTTCCTCTTTCCC
>NW_005841942.1:2003093-2030894 GCF_000455745.1 Alligator sinensis
GTGCTGACATAGTCTTCCTTTTAGCCTGTTCCAGCTGCTTGACAGTCATGTCATTATCTAGACCTACATGAAAAATTTAAAAATTATTATTAATGAAGTGTTACATCTTCTATGCAAGATGCCAGTACAGACAATGTCATGTTTGTACCTGAAGGCATTTTATTCAGTAGCAAAGGTTAATTGTGAATTTTATCTTTTAAAAAGTATGCAAAATACATAGGTATATCACAGTAATGTTGTCAATATAGACAAATATTTGTGTATATTTATCAGCACATTAAAAGATTAATAATACAGTTGTGTCACACAAGGAGTATACATTTGAAGACAGTATTTTAAGGCATCAACAGCTTGCATTATTCTTTTATATACTTGTGACCCAATGTGATCAACTCATCACATATAGGAAATGAAAAAATTTGAAATTTATTGAACCAATTTTTTTTTCACAGATGAACAAAAAGTGTTATTCAGTACAGTGAGAAAATGCATTGTGTTCAATGTCCCTCATACTTTCATTTCCAGCTGTGTTAGTGTACCACTATGATAGAAAACACATGGGATTATTGGCTGACTCAGCAGTTCTAGAAGGTCTTTTTTGTCTTTCATTAACTGGTCTGTGTTTACTCTGGTATGTGGTTTTGCATACTTATTGAGTTTACTTAAGTGAGAGAGAGATTTTAAAGATGTTACTGATATAATCACTGAGCCCTACAGAAGCTATGTAAAGACTGCAGGAAAATATCTCTTATAAGCAAATAAGAAAGCAAGGACAGCTTTGAATGTTGCATTCTCTTTATTGTATTTAAATTGGTTGCTGAATGGCCACAGAAATATTGATGCATCACAGAAGCAAATCACAATGTATACTTTATACAAATCAAGGTGCATTTATATATTTGATTCTGAAGTATTTTGTCAATAATTACATCATACAAATTTGTTTTTTAGATATCCTAAAATGTAAAATATACAATGGAATGATCTCTAAAATCAAACATGGCAAGTGCCAGAAGTAGTATGAGCTCGAAACCTCTGTATAGGGAATTCCCTGTATAGGGAATTCACTGCTTCTATCAGGGATTTGTATGTCTCTAAGTAATGGAGATAATCTTAGATTGCTGTTTCAGATATTCTATTCTACTGCGTCCTATTCAGGGTATTATACTGCAAGCATCATTGAGATAAGCATTTTCCAAGGGTGAATGGGAGAATGTGCTATTGAGACTATATAGGCATCTTTATACATTACCTGGGGTGGGGAAGGGGGTCATTTAATTAAAGTTGCTCTAATGAAAGCACCTGCAGCTTTTCTTGTATTCAGCATCCCACACTTCAAAATGGTGGCGGGGGTGCTTCAACTAAAGCTTGTTCGAGTTAAAGCACCCCAGTTGCCATTTTGAAACACAGGGGCCCTGAATACATGTGACATCAAGGCTGCTGGAGCACTTATGAACAGTTTGCAATTCTATTACATGTCCAGTGTGTAAGAGCAAGTGCGTACAGGTTTACTGTTCATCCTCAGAAGGCTATGCATTGCCTCAACAGCTACCCGATTATGTGTGTGTACACCATGGTATAAGTACCCCCTTTCCCTTCCCCTTCCCATGTTTGAGTCCTAATAAGTGAATAATCAGAGTCCTTTCAAGGAAGCATGAGATTCATATTCTAGCACACCACCCTCAGCCAGAGAGGTTTTGAACCTCCATCTCTCCTGCTTACTAGCGCAGTGATCTTACTACTACCACAGGTCGAGCATTATTCAATACCTTTTCTAGTGCTCCTTTGAAATTTGAGCCTCTACACTTTGTACTTAATATTCACTAGCTAAAATGTACAAAAAGCAACAGGGAAGTTTCTGCTCCACCGGGACCAAGGAACTGGTCTAGAAGCCAGGAGCTGCTTCTTTCCAGTACAGCATCCGTGTTGCATAGCCATACATCCTCTAGTGTGTTTCCTTCCTTTTGCCTCTACATATCTTGGCTGGCCCACTGACAGCTTTAAAAAGGGCACTGAAGAATGCAGTGTGCTAGGAAGCTCACAGTTCAAACTCATCCTGGGTGAGGAGGGGCCTATATACAGCATGGGTCTCATGATTCCTAGTGAATGCCTCAACCACTCACATACTGGGTCTATCAAAGTGTCCTCCTCTCACATCTGCTAGTCATACATTCTTCCCCAGCTACAAATTTGTGACTTAAGCACATGCACTGAGCATACATAGCTGCATGGTAAGTGCTTGGTAAGTGCATGGTTAACCTACACTTACCCTTCCACACGGCTTAAGTAACAGAATCACAAACTGTGTGCAAGTGCCAAAAGGGCTACTTATACAGCTGGAAAACTGCCAGGTGCACAAAGAGTAATAGAATTCCACCCTTAATGTGTAGCTGATGAGAGCATCCACACGTAGACAAGCAGAATCAGAAAGACCACTTGCTTTTAATATGTGGATGTGTAGTTCTCCTATATTTTCAATCAGCACAACTACTCAGCTCACGGAAAGAAATCCTGCTTTGCCCTGCAGGGAGACACATCTCTCCCATACATTTCAATGGAACATTCTGATGTCTTCCAGAGACTAATCCTCAGTTAAGCAGAAGGCAAGTAGCTCTATTCATTCCAGTGGAGAATTTTAATTTGTACTAAGATGTATCCATTTGCTTGGAACCTTACTTTCATCTGACTGCATAAGGCACATGAGTCTTAAAAAGGATTTTTTGTCCTAGCAGATAGAAGTTTACAAGGTCAGCAAAAGCAGCTGTGTCCTTCACAAATAGCCCCCTATTTAGAACACTTGCCCAGGACATGGACTTCACCTACTTCATGTAGTTTGAAACTATACTGCTTATGTTCTAACTAAGCAGCGTAGCTCCCATCCCTATAAAGCAGACATGGTTGTAAGCATCTTTCACCCCACTACTTTTGAACCTGGCCCACTGGATAACCGAAAGAGAAAGATTAATGGGGTTAGAAGGCGATCGAGCAAGAAAATCTCAGTCTGTAGCCCAAAGATGTAGGCCCTGCCCTAAAAAGTGAGAAACCCTTGGGTCTAGCCCCATTTATCTGTTTTATTCAATAGCTCTTTAATACTAAGACTGATATACATCTTGAGTTCTAAGTTATGGCATTATTCTGAACTTCATTAGTTGTCAGGATCTGGTCCAGTGGGATCAGTGGGGTCAGTGCAAGTCAGAGGGGTCTCTGGGCTGTAGTGCACAAAGTGATCTGAGATCACCAATCAGTATCATACCTATTTTCCCATTATCTCTAATGTTAAGTGAACAAACATCAATGGAAGCAAGGTCTCACTCTACCATCCACCTGTTTGACTCAAATAGTTTCATAGTTTCATAGTTGGTAGAGCTGGAAGGGACCTGAACAGATCATCTTAAAGACTCCTCTTAAAGACCCCCAGGATAGGAGCCAGCACCACTTCTCTTGGAAGTTGTTTCCAGATCCTAGCTGCCCTGACAGTGAAGTAGCGCCTCCTGATATCTAGCCTGAATCTACCCTCTGCCAGCTTGTGACCATTATTTCTTGTCACTCCTGTTAGTGCTCGGGGGAACAGGGACTCCCCCAATGCCTGCTGGTCCCCCCCTGACTAGTTTGTAAATGGCCACTAGATCCGCCCTCAGCCTTCTTTTGTGGAAGCTGAACAGGTTCAGGTCCCTTAGCCTCTCCTCATAGGGCCGGCCGTGCTGAAGCCTGATCATGCGGGTGGCCCTCCTCTGGACCCTCTCCATGTTGTCCACATCCCTCCTGAAGTGGGGTGCCCAGAACTGGACACAGTACTCCAACTGTGGCCTGACCAGTGTTGCATAGAGGGGGAGGATCACCTCCTTGGACCTGTTTGAGATGCATTTGTGGATGCATGACAAGGTACGGTTGGCCTTCCTGACCACGTCCCCACACTGTAGGCCCATGTTCATTTTGGCATCAATAATGACTCCAAGATCCTTTTTCTGCCTCTGCACTGACGAGAAGGGAGTTCCCCAGCTTGTAGGTCTGCTGCTGGTTCTTCCCCCCAGGTGCAGTACCCTGCACTTGTCAGTGTTGAAACCCATCCTGTTCTCATCTGCCCACCCCTGTAACCTGTCTAGGTCCAATTGCAGCCTATTCCTCCCTTCTAGTGTGCCCACTTCTCCCCACATCTTAGTGTCATCTGCGAATTTGAACAGGGTGCTTTTTACCCCCTCATCCAAGTCGCTGATGAAGATGTTGAACAGTGCAGGCCCAAGGACCAAGCCCTGCAGAACCCCACTGCCCACATCCCTTCAGGCTGAATAAGACCCATCCACCACAACTCTCTGGGTGTGGCTCTCCAGCCAACTAGTGACCCATTTGACTGTGTAGGTGTCAATGACAATCCCCTAGTTTTTTAATGAGAATGGGGTGAGAGACAGTGTCAGAAGCCTTCCTAAAGTCCAGAAAGACTACACCCACTGCTACACCTGCATCTAAGGATTTTGTGACCTGGTCATAGAAGGCCACCAGGTTGGTCTGACAGGACCTGCCTCTAATGAACCCATGTTGGTTGCCCCTAAGCATAATCTCCCCTGCTGGCCCCTCGCGGACATGCACAAGGATAATTCTCTCAATAAGCCGACCCCGGATTGAGGTAAGACCGACTGGCCTATAGTTTCCTGGGTCCTCCTACCTCCCTTTTTTGAAAATGGGAACCACGTCGGCCCTTTTCCAGTCCTCTGGCACCACACCAGAGCACTGTCATAATCATGTCATGTTCCTTCTTGCATGTTCCTTCTTGCATCATTTCTTTACAACTCCAAGTTTACTTTCCTCTTGGCTAACCAGTTGCCAAGCATTACCATAATAGTGCTCTCAGTCATAGATTCATAGATTTGTAGACTGTAAGGCCAAAAGGGACCTCAGAAGATCATCGGTTCCAGCCCACTGCACCAGGCAGGAAATACAACTGGGGTCAGGTGATCCCAGAAAGGTGACCGTCCAGTCTCCTCTTGAAGATTTCCAGAGTTGGCATTTGCACCACCTCTGGATGGAGCTTATTCCACAGTCTGGACACCCTGACTGTGAAGAAGTTTTTCCTAAAGTTGAGCCTGAAATGGTCTTCCAGGAGTTTGCAGCCATTACTCCTAGTTTTTCCCTCGGGTGCCCTGGTGAACAGTTGCTCACTAAGCCCTTGATGTATCCCCCTGATATAGTGGTAAGCTGCTACCAAGTCTCCTCTCAGCCTTATCTTTTTCAGTCTTGCCTATGCCTTATGATTATGATGTTGTCCTGATTCTACAAGGTCCTTGGGGAGCAAGTGAGCTTAGACCCTACATCCTCCAGGTATGGAGTCTCTAATCAGTAGGGTTCTGGGCAAATAGGGTGGGCACATACATTAAACAGCCACTAGGTATGAGTTTGGATCAACTACAATTCTAGTCATTTATCCAGGACTTGCGTGCATCCATGGTGAAGTTGAATTACAACAGAGTACAGATAGATTTAGATGCCTCCTGGGCAGCACTGAATCATTTCCAGGAAGACTTAGTTACATAGGGCGAAACTAGCCATGTAAGGCATTTAGGCATGAGCATGAGCTTTGGGGTTTTTTGCAAGTTGAAGCAGAATGTTAGGTGACTTAGATACCCTAAAAACTGTACAACTGTCACTTATGCATCTTAGCTGTGAAACAGTTCTCCTCCAAGCCTCCTTGTGTTTTACATACATCTCTCTTTATTCAAATAAAAGGTTCCAATGTAATATTTCTCTGCATTCTCATATACACACATAAATACATTCCCCTCTAATATTCATTCAGAGATGCTTTATAAGTCTTTATACTGTAATTAAAATATGTCATGTGTGGCACCTGGATTCTTCAGAGCTTGAGTAGGAAGGCAGCATCACAGGCTTTTCTGAACACTTCAGAATCTTTTCATTACACAGTTTGCAGTCTCCACAGGTAGCAATGTTGTAACCTTTGGGCTAATAGCTGACTGGTCTTCAGGTGCTGCTGAAAAAAATCTGTAGCATACAACCAAAGTGATAGAGGTGTTGTAACCCAGCATGGATCAGCTGCTGACTCAACAGGCCTTTCTTTAATGCCTGTATTTATAACTTCTTGTCTCTTCCCCATGCTCTGATTGGCTCAGCTCAGAGGGAGACTGGTTGTGAAATGCTAGGCAAATTGTCCACAATACAAACTTGCATACTGCTTGAGAAACAGCTGCTGTGAACTTCAATTAGTCACCACACCTTAATTCTGAATGCTTCTATATGATCTTTGTAGCATTTTACCCATGTTCGGAGTTACAATATTCTATCTAAAATTCATGTCTCCTCATCAGTACTTCCATCCCTTTTCTTAGGCCTGAAGAGTCAAATGCTATGGTATGGAATATGTGAGTTCCATGGACACCTGTAACAAAGTGAAAAGTTCTAATTACCTAGGACAAGGAATGCATTTCTTCTCTTTTATTCTCTTCTATATTATAGGGCTATCAGGTAGATACTAGGAATGCTGAGCTACCTTAAAATTATGGTTAAGCCTTATGTAAGGGAAAATTACTGTGTGAGATCTCAGTCTATTTATTATATGCCAGTGAGAATGTCCAGTGATTGATTACACCGTAGAGTGGGAGCTACTCTTGCCCCTTTCCCCTTTGGGATTCTGCCACCAAGTTATCATTATAGCACCTGCATCCTTGTCCTTCCTAGTACAGACATTCGATGATACCATCTCTGTTTTTAATTGTCCTGTAATTTTGGGAGCCTTTTGGATGCTTTCCAAGGTGAGAGAAGGACATGTTGTACCCATTAACCTTTTCATGAAGAAAATGTAAAGGTAAGTTAATAACACCAAGGAATCTGATAGAATCCCCATCAACTATTACTTATACCCCTGCAATAAAATACATGCACGCTGGATAGCACAAACCATTAGCTAACAACTCGAGTTCTTCTCCAACGTGGGATTACTGAGTGAACAAATTAAACCCTTTTATAGTAAATAAATCATGGTGATACTTCTGTTTGTGTTTACTAACAGAATATGGGAGGTTGGGAAAGTAAAACATTAAGATTTTAATGGCTGGGGCCATGCCAAATTGTATGAAGTAGACAGGTATACAGAAAATATCTTGTACTGGTGAATTTTTCATTAGAAGTCAATAGACTCTGTAAAGCTGTCAAATGTTAACTAGCTTACCTTCTGCTCTTTGCAAAAAGGTTAATGGATACAGCACATTTGCCACTGTGACTCTGAAAAACAAAGCATGACAAATGGTGTGTTCTTGTATTTGTTTTGCCCTTACTTTTTTCCCTTTATTTTTTAGGCCACTAGTATGAAAAAAAGTTGCAAGAGTTTGAAATGTTATAGTGCTGCTAGGAAAGTTGTACCTAGGCACAGACCCATCACAAAGAATAAACACTAGGTTTTCTCAAGGGGGCCTACGATAGCATACTGGTCTAGCAGCCAGTATATCTAGCTTATAATGCCAGTTCTGTGATTCACCTGCTGTAACAAGGGTAAATTTAGTTTGCACCTCTGCTTCTCCTTTGTCTTGTCTCTCTAAACTGTAAGCCCTTCAGGGCAGAGAAACTCTTTCATACTGTTTCTACAGCACATAGCACAATAAAGCTTTGATCTTAGCTGGGCCCTCTAGGCAATACTTTAATATAAATAATTAATAATAATCATGAGTGTTATAAGGACTGTGTGTGTGCATGGTTTGCATATATCATCTCTTCTGTGGAGAGAACATGAAAGATTCTAGTAGTTCCCTGATTTTTAATCACATAAATTTCTATGTACTATGTTGATCATTTGTTTGCACTGTCAGGGTCAGATTCTGTGAATGCATAATTATCCACTAAGAGAGAGGTTCTAATTTGCACAATTCCCATGAAATGTCAATTGAAATTTTGCATCTAAATCCCTTGTGTGCTCTTAGAAATCTCCCTTATCATATTTACCCGTACTTTGTGAGTAGCTCCATACAAAGTCACTGGTACCACTCACAGCAATAAGCAATATTTCCAAATGTATTTCCAGGAGAATACGTTTAGTACAAATCCATGCTTGACAAAAAAAAAACCCATACCACTTCTGTGTATACATAGTATACATATTTTATATACAGTGCAAAACACAGGGATTCACAATGGAGTCCAATTAATAATGCTAGGATCAGTGTATATTTCTTGTAGGTGGTCTCAGTAAAAGCTTTCTGAATGGCATCCAGTTTTAAAAAGTCTTTGAGTAAGGATTTAAAGCTTTGATGTTGTAAGAAGAATGCTTTTCTTAGATGCCTGGGGGATATGACTTGGTCACATGCTCCGAGTCAAATTGGTCACTGGATTTCAGGTTGGAAAGAATTTTTCTCCCAGGACAGACCGACAGATTATTCATTTATTTTTGCGTCTTTCTGATGCGGTATGGCTGATATCACCTAGATAGATCTCATTTCAAATCCCTGAGCCTTAGTCTCTTCTGTGCTCTGTCTGTGGAACATGGTGCAGTCTCCTAAAGACTGAAGTCCTTTGGTTAGCTTAAGTCTTCGGGTATATCATATGGCAGGGCTGTTCAACTGCAGAGTAGATAGCAGCTGCATGGATCATGGGCCCTGTACTGCACACCACATTGGCAGTATACCATGGGGGCTGCACAGGCTCCCTGGGACCCCTGCTGCATGCAGCCCTCTCCTCCCCCTGACACACACACAAGCAGGTCAATCCTTCTTGCTGCCACCACTGTGCAGACAAGCCTCCTCACCACTGCTACTACCACCACACGATTTGTGCAGCACAAGCCCTGCCACACCCTTGTGTGAGCCCACTGTCCACTGCCATCACTATTCTAGCAATCACCACACCCTCCAAACTGACATGACCAGCTCAAGCCCCTCTGCCCAAGCCCCCAAACTGCTGCTGCTGCATGGGCAGCAAGTTCACTAGGCTTCCCATCATACTGTCCTGCCCCAGAGACGCCAACTGCCCCTGTCACAACAGTAGGAGCAATGTAAGGAGTAGGCAGGATCCTGCAGGCTTCACCTTAACACCTCATGGGCCAGAGAAGAGCCACCTGTGTGATCAGAGACTTGCAAAGCAAGCCATATGAGGAAAGGCTGAGGGACTTCCATCTCTTCAGCCTAAAAAAGAGAAGGCTGAGAGGGGACTTGGTAGCAGTTTACCACTATATCAGGGGAATGCATCAAGGGCTCGGAGATCAACTCTTCACCAAGGCACCCTTGGGGAAAACCAGGAATAATGTCCATAAAATCCTGGAAGACTGTTTCAGGCTTAACACTAGGAAAAACTTCTTCACAGTTATGGTGTCCAGACTGTGGAATAAACTCCTTCCAGAGGTGGTGCAATAACTTACCCTGGAAATCTTCAAGAGGAGACTGGATGGTCACCTCTCTGGGGTTACCTGACCCCAGTTGTCTTTCCTGCCTAGTACAGGGGGATGAACCCGATGATCTTACAAGGTCCCTTCCAATCTATGGATCTACAATCTATGGATGCAGCCCATAGGTGACCAGTTGGACAGACTTGTTATAGAGAAAACTAGGTGAAACATAATAGCATACAGAGGGTGAGACTAAATGATAGAATAGTCCATTCTGATCTTAAACTCTATGAAACTATGAATAAGTCCACTTACCTTATTGCATCTTTCAATGTAGAAGTTTCAGAATTAGATGTAAACACTTACAGAATTTCTTGACTCAAATTCTCCTGGCATAAACAATAGAAGTCACACAGTATCAGAGACTTACAACCATGAAAAATCAGTATTTTTTCCACTTCAAAGCAAAAGAATCACCATTACATAGGCAACTGTTAAGAAAGATTAGTCAGGCTTCATTTTATTTTTTTTTAAATGTCCTGAAGTTGTGCAAGCTTCAGAAATGTCCATAGAGGGTGTATCATCCATGACATAAATGTGCAAATTTGTTCTTAGTTACAAATGTCCATAAGAGTTTTTAATAGAAACCAGAAACTACTTGTTAGAAAAGTTTGGAAACCCAGTAAATAGGTGACTGAATTTGATTAAATATATTTAGCTTTTGCTGTTGCTATGTAGCATCATCATGGAACCTAATTTACTATCCTTGTAATTATTTAAATCTTAATTTCTGTGAAAAAGATAGCATTTTATTTTCGCATTTATACACTAGTATAGGGTTTAAAGCAAAGCAACGTAGAAAAGAATTCCTAGATTTTAAAATCTAAATCTAGCTATGAATCCTTCCATGTCTGAGTTGATTTTTAGCTGCTTCAGGAAGTAATAATGTGTCTGTGAATTATTTATACTTAATTCAAGAAATAGAGGATCTGATAATTTTCTATTATAGTAAATCTATTGCACAAACACTGGTTATAGTTAAATGCTGGCCTGAGGATACTTGAGAAACCCATCCTAATCATAAAGGCATTTTGCTGGTTTCTGTAAATCGTCTATTCATCAAGCAGAAGGAATTCCATATTGGAAAGACTGGAAAATTAAACCCATGAATTGCAGAGGCAAAGAAATCAGGGTGGGAGGCTAGAGATATCTTTACTGCTTGTTAGCTCTTATAAAGGCAGGCATTGAGTTTTGAGTACATGAGTCTATTAACAAGTTTGCATAATACTAATAGGGCAGTGAACTACAATGCTCTATGTCTACCCTGCGTCATTGATGGGACCAGTAGAGAGAAACAAGCCCTGTCCCATGCACACCTAAACCCAGAAGCTAGGCATCACAGATGACTTAAGGCAGTCCTGAAAATGTGACCTAGTCTGAACAAATGAATCTACTGACAGCTACTTAATGTTTTAATGTTTAAAGTCCCAATTCTACTGGCAGGCATACCAGCACAGCCCAAAGATCCATTCCAGCTAATCAAAGGCTCCAAATAATACCATTATTTGATTAACTTCAAAGCTTCCTTCATTCAGAACTGAAATATGGGCCCTTATCATTTGAGCTAATGAAGATTTCCCTTACCTGATGGTATGTCTTAGAGTCTCCCTTATGTCTTGGACTAGATGACCTATTGAGGTCCCTTACAGCCCTACTTATCTACGATTCTCAGACAATTGCTGCAGGTCTGCAATACCTCAAATGCCTTCCCTGACAGCCCAGTTGAGCTCTGAGAGGAGCCCAGTGCCCCAGTATCTAAGCTGGGTGCTGTGATGTCATAATGAAAAGCAGGAGGCACCACTGTCATAGCAACTAGGGACAGTTTTGCCTGTTGTGTGTGTGCCTGAATCCCTCTCCTTAGCCCAAAGAAAACACCCTGTTCAAATTTAAACAAATAAAAACAAAACCCACACCCTGCTCCCTATCTCCATCTCTGCCAAAGGGGAGGCTTTATCTGAATGCAAGAGAAGACTTCTCACTGCATTTCAGCCTTCTTTAAAAACAAGTGACAGTGACCATATGATTCCTAAGTCACATAGGTCAAAAGGCTCAGTAATACAAACAGATGTTTTGGGGAGGCTTCCAACATGAGCCCAATGGGAAGGTCATTGAGATGGAGGAAAGAAAGGTGGGGTGAAAACTCAAACATCAGAGGTATTGTATTTTTTTCATGGAACAAGGACCAGGCAGGAGGATGTGACCAAGGTGTCAATGGTGGGAGCAGTGCACAAAGAAGAAAAGGAAAGGCCCCTGGCTGTCCAGCTGTCGGCATCAGGGGTTGGATCAGCACCCGGGATCTCTGGAGAGTGCTGATGACCTGAACAAGACAATGGGCAGCACCCACTCACTCTGGGGACTCCTGCTGGAGATGCTGCAACTTGTGTGACCCAGGCTCCATCACAAGAGCCTACTGGGATCAAGATCCACCAAGGCACTGTTGCTCCCTCTGCTGCTGGTCCCTTCTGCAGATGCAGTGTGTGGATACTTTGCTTCTTTTCTGGAATACACTTGCCTTGCTGGCAGGCTCTAATCACCAGGGCACCACAGTGTTACTCTGAGGTGCCCAGGATTGAAGTGCTAAGCAGACCACACCTTCTTTGACAAACTTAACATGTGCTTTAGGCTACTATCAAACACTAAGTGTCCATCCTCAGATCTGGGAAAGAATCAGGTCCAGATAGAGGAGTGAGTTATAGGGCTGTGCAAAGTTTCAGTAGCCAATTCGATTCAAAGGAGATTTGGCCTGATTCAGCAGCCAAATCTCCAAATCTGAATCGAATCAGGACACCCATTAAAAGGTCCGAATCAAACTGGAAGCCTCCAAATCAATTCGGAATAGATTTAGGACTGATTTAGAGATTTGGCCATAGACTAAACAGGCAGCAGTCCTCACCAGATCAACGCCCCCACAGTGAAGGAGGGATTGGGGCTGGGGCTGGGGCTGGGACCCGGTCAGGGGCAAGCGCTGCCCAGGGAGGGGGTGGAGTGGCTTACACTGCTGAGCACCACCAGTCTGGGAGCTGCTCATGTGGTAGCTTGTCCAGTGGTTCTTGCCGCTGCTCTTGCCACTGGTCCAGGAGGACATGGGATGCAGGATCTGCGCGGGGCAGGCAGGGGCGGGGCTGTACCGGGTGGAAGGTGAAAGGTGCTGGGAGCAGGGGTTATCCCCCCCACTGCTCACCCAACCAGTGCAGGGCCAGTGCAAGACTGAACCACTGCCTTGCCTCCAGACAAGCGACATACAGCTGGGGGAGCCTGGCCTCCCAGACAAGCAGCAGCTTCACCCCAGCTGGGCAAGTGGTGGCAGGACATGTGGGGGTGAGGGGGCATGTGCCTCCAGATCAGGGTGGGCGGTGGAGTGGGGGCTTTAAGGAGGCTGCAGCAAGTGGTCGGGTGGCACATGCCCAACCCATGCCCTACTACCACTCATCCAGCTGAGGCGAAGCTGCTGCTTGTCCAGAAGGTACAGGGAGGCTGGACTGGTTCCTGCCATTGTGCACCGCTTGCCCCTAGGCAGCACAGGGGCTCAGTTTCACGCCACCCCCCCATTGGCTAGGCTAGTGGTGGCGGGGCATGGCCCCCACTCCTAGCACCTTCCACTTTTTGCCCAGCACAGCCTGGCCCTGCCCACCCTGTGCAGATCCTGGGGCACATGCCCCTGCCCATGTCCTCGTGGACCAGTGGCAGGAACAATGGTGAAAGCCACCAGACAAGCTGCCACATGAGCAGCTCTCCAATGGACGGCACGCAGCAGCGTGACCCACCCCAACCCCTCCCTGGCCATGGCTGCACTGCAGGTGGTAAGGCCCTCCTGCCAGGCTGTGCTTTGTGGGGCAGGTGGAGCCAGGTGGAGCCAAACTCCATCTGGGCAGCTTGTCCCAGCCTCAACCCCAATCCCTCCCTCACTGTGGGGGCATTGATCTGCTCCCTGCTCATGCCCCTTCCCTCTCACCTCTGCCCATCACAAGAGACTTACCAGCTGGAGGCAGCTGTGTCCAATGTTGAGGACTGCTGCCTGCTTAGTCTATAGCTGAATCTCCAAAGTGGCACTGAATCTTTGGACCTGATTCAGCCAAATTGAATCAGGGCACTGATTCAAATCACCAAATCGAATCACTGTCCCTCTGAATTGGCCAAATCCGAATCAAATACTTGCTGCTTTGCACAGGCCTAATGATTTGTGTTTAACCCCTCATTTCAGTCACTGACAGGACTAGAGGAGGGTTGTAAACCTAGGGGGAAAGAGACATTATGAACTGGCTTCAAAACAAAAGAAGTGCAGATGAATCAAGCACATAGGTACGAAAAAGAACAAGACAATTCAGAAAGCTTGTGGCCCATTTGATTCCCTACAGAGTTCTCTCAAAACTCTCTGATGGCTTCTCCACATATTGACATTTTTTCCTATGGGTATTCCCCATGCTTCTGGGCTGTGCTGGTTGCCAAATGGGGCTGAAAAGGATTTTTTTTTTCTCTTCCTGCTGCTATGTGTGGCTTTTTGTTTTCTGCCTTCCTCAGAGGCATTTGGTATTGACTGCAGCCAGTGCTGGGGATTTTGCTTGGGGTAAGATAGTGCTCCTGTTGGGACTTAAACCTGGAACTTCTGGCTAAAGGGTTTTGTCCCTCAGATCAGGATCTGACTAATTTCCGTTTCTGAAGTCAGAAAGGAATATTACCACATGGTTAGGTTGGTATGGCTTGTGAAGGGTTTTGCCTTCCTCCATAACAGGAGTGTGGATCTCAAGATAATTTTAACAACCTTTGCAACAGCAGGACACTGTCCCACTTTTCCACCTGTGGCAGCTTAGGGTGCTCTGGAAGTCAGATCGTGCTAGAGAGCCATGGGATCCTCTTTTCTCCCTTCCCATAGATATCTGTATGGCTTTCCTTTCAGTCAATGGAAAAATGACAAGAACAGAAAGCTTGAACAAGACCCACCTAAGGTGCTTGTGAAATTGCTACAAGTTTTCTGTTTTGGTTGATTGATTTATGGGGCAGGAGGGGTTCTTCCCTTGACTTGAATTTCATCCAAGTAGCATCTTCCCTACACCAAAAATGACTACAAAAGAACTTTAAAAGCATTATATGTCCCTCAGTAGCTGTCTTTCTTGATTGTAGAAATCTGTACAAATAGACTGCCAACATCTGACTGTTTTCTATTACTTCATTTCCTAAACACTGTTCCAGTAATAACAGTGCTACTGTGGGGAGCATAAATGGATCCATGATGTATATAGATAGTTACAAATTTGTAATGGGTATATCTAATATTGTATAAAGTACTTCGGCACTTTATAGAGATCTACTGGTAAATCATGGGACCTTTTCCTAGACTCTATAGGGAAGCTGCTTGTAGAGGTGTCTGTAGTCTTAATAGTGTGGAGACACTTAAAGAAGTTCTGTACTAGACTTTTTAATCAGTTCTTAAGGCTATAAAAAATGTAATAAATGATCTCTTCTGAGTATCTGCACTTCAGGGCTCCAAGTGTCTAGAGAGAGCCTAAAGGCAGCAACAGCTAGATTCTCCTCACTTGAAGAAGTTTCTGTGCATGTACATTAGATTCTTACATGCTATTGAACACATCTCATTATAAGAGCAGCACAGGAGAGATCAGTGGAAAGAAATTCTTGCAGAAATAGGCATTATCCCAGGAGCTAGTTTTAAGCTGAGAGTAATAGAAAGATAAAATAGAAAGGTTATGACCTTCATTCTTCATCTCCCTACAATGTGATAGCATATTCTCAAGTTAAATCCTTCTGGCTAAAATGTACAGATGACAAAAAAAAAAACCAAAAAAAAAACCCACCACAACACAAAACAGATTTTTTTAAACCTGCCTGTAGAGCAGGCCTCAGAGTTATACATAGGATATCAGCTCTTTCTTCTGAAGTGAATTTGTTTTGTTTGATTTACTCTCAGAAGCCCTCAGCTCATATCAACTCACCATACCAGTTCATCAAACAGTTCAAAACATATTGGAATCAGAGAGGAAATTGCAACCTAAGCAACTGGCTAACAAAAAGGTATTAGCTATTCATGTCTGCATCTTTTTACTATTCTGTATTTTCTGACTGACATCAGATGCCTGTTCTGAAATGAAAGGCTAAGTACATGGGCCAAAATAAATACACCATTAGGAAAAAGATGATATTAAAGAGGTAAAGCAATCTTTATAGAATAGAATCCTAATTTTAAATAAAAGATTTCATCACTTCTCATGTCCCATATTAGAACCTGAATTTCAGGAGGGGGCATTCATTTATTTTTTTCCCTCTAAAGAAAGCAACCACTCTGAAGAGAAAGTAAACAGAAAAAAAAATCACATGAATATTCCCTTCTGAGCAATCTGTACTGCAGTGACAAACTGCAAGCCTGCCTTATAATAAAACACAATTTGACAGGCACGGACACAGCATGAAAAAAGGCTAGTTTCTTTTACTTTTTCTTTGCAAGAGGGTTTTAAACTGGCCATCATTTGAGTTAATTAGGTAAAGCCATTGGGGTACTCAAGCGTCATTTGAACCTATATCTTTCTTCTACATCTCTACCTACTGAGTTTTTCTCATATACACTTTTTGGCACAATTCATAAATGCTATATTGCTTTGAAATCAAATAATACTCTTTGATTTTTCTTTTCTGAACCAAGAAAGGAAAGAACTTTTTTTGGTTTCAGTATTATTTTATTCTTTGTCCTGCTTCCTGGTTTAAAGTTTTATATTTTATCATAGTTTTAAGAAACAGAACATTGCATGTTTAAAAAATCTTAATCTTCCCTCAGGAAAGACATTTTCTAGCATGTTTTTAATTGTTTATGTTATTAAGATGCCTGGACTCTTCTGGAGATAGGTTGATGAGGAATAAAAAATCTCATTATTTTCTCAGATTAATAAAATAATTATTAGATATTATATTTAGAATGGGGATTATAAAAAGGTGTTCTTGCCTGATCCTTGAAATATTCTGATCACTCTCTAGCCTCCTATCCTATCATTTGTTCTGCTGTGATTCATGACTGAGAGGCTGCCTTGCAAACTCCAGCCAATCCTTTTGCTTTCTGGTTGCTGCCATTGCTAAAGATACCAAAACACTATAGCCCTGATTTTCAGTGGCATTTCCACCAGCCACACTTGAGCATACACACTTTTTCATGCTCTTCATGTACTATACATGCTCAAAACTCTAGCCAGTCTTGCCTGAACACATGAAAAACTTGGTACTCTCAATATGTGCAGAAGTTCATGGGGGTGGCAGAAAGAACCTTCTTGATGCAAAGTTCAGTCCCTGTTAAATTTAAGGTCCCTGCTTCAAATCATGAGGATAAGTACAGCCTTTCAGATAAACGGTTTCCTGAATATCTTAACACAGGCAAAGCATTTTTTTTGCCCCTAACATCATTTCTGGTAATGGCTGAGCTGTTTTAGTTGATACTTTTCAGAAATAATCAGCCTGAGGAAAAAAACAGAACTTGCAAAATTTCAGCCAAAACAGTTGAAGTATCATAAAATAATCATATCATCATAGATATTATTATACATAATTGAAAACAAGAATCATGAAGCAAGAAGTGTTGAGCCATCTTAATAATAGTCAGTACTACCAGTCCCACCTATATTACAGCGATTAAAATGACACTGAAATATTATCGTTTGCTGAATAGAAAAATTCAAATGAATATTGTTCATTAGGGAAATTTGGACTAGTAAAAAACACAAAGGTTGGTATGGTAATAATGTAAGTTCATTACTATCCATTTTTAATGTTAACTCCAGTCAATCTATGATTGACTTGTTAACAGTTGATCTTTAATTCATGAAGAGAACTCCCTTTGATGAACACTGCCCTTCATGTTTTGCTAACTTGTTCATTCCATGTTGAGGAATTAAAGTTGAAACTATGAAGCAGGGGTCTCATATAATTTCTGCCCAGAATTAATTCAGATTCATTATGAAGGCAAACCTAGTAGAATGAAGACTGCAAATATATAGTGCTCAGTACATTCATTTCTCTTTTTTAATTTAGTGTGTTTTATTCTTAACTATTGTCTCATAATTTTTTCAATTAGCATAAATGATTTAAGTCAAAGCATTTCCTTTTGGCTGGGTGAAAGAAATGAGTTCTACATAGTCCTAGAGTCATTTGTTGTATGATTCACTACAAATCATTTCAATTTATTTATTTATTGCACAAAAATGCTAATTTGCTTTTGATTAATACAGGACAAAAGCAATGTTCTGTCCAGTAATAGATACCATATTGAAAAAGTAACATGGTAATTTTAACTGATAGTTAAATGTATGCTTTAGCTATATATTAAAACAAATTAGTTTTGGTGAAGAGCTATCAATTTACATATATTTAGACAGTGAGATAGATATGAATGGAAAATAACTTATTTGCTACTATATGGTGATATTTGTTTACCAGTGAAATGTAACATTGACAAAAATGGACTTGTTTAAATGAGTGGAATTACTGTGGGCCCAATCTTCTGATACCTACTTGTGCTAGCTCATGCAGCAGTCCATAAACTAAGGGCTCTAGCATATCGTTCGTAGCTATCAGCATTCATTTAGCAATTTGATTTTAAAATATAGGCTGCAAATAGCTTTCATTTCACATATATTACCCTCTGGCTGCTGCTGCGATTGCTCAGTCAGGGTCCAGCTGTGGAAATGTTAAAACTATTCATCAGGTATGAATATTCATGAGACTGGTATTGTTTTCATGTCACTGGTGTGGCAGAGGTCTCCTGAGTGAAATATCTGGGTGAAATCCTCCAGCCTTAAAAACAGTTTTCCAAATTTACATGTTATACGGTGCTGTATGACTTTTAATCCAGGGAACACCATGAGTGACCCTTCCTAGGTCACACTGATAGCAACCACTAACAGCATTTTAAGCTTCAAACAAACATCACATTTGTCCTGGGATAAACCATTTTATCTCAGGGCAAAGTGCAGTCATTAAGCATTCTTGTCCATTGTCCAGGGACAAATCCTAAAAAGATTTACAGGATAAAATATAACAACAGTTTATCCTGGGACATCACCAGATGCATCTGAATGGTTATCTTGGGACTGCATCATTGAATCAATGACAGTAAATTCAGTGGCTCACTAAACTCCGATTGGAAGAGCGATATGGGTACACGCCAATCCCAGGACATTTCTGTTCCAGGAAAAACACAAGAACAACTTGTTCAGGAACAATATGTTCCTAGCCCTGTTTATTTAGTGACACCATTCTGCTACCATTGGAGTTAATAGTAAACAATAATGATAATCCCAAGTATTCCAAAATTATGGTTCTGACTCCAAAATCATGAGATCAGCTCAAAATCATGACCTATTTTAGATCATACATATGGGATTCTATTTATTTGTCTTCTAGGTTTTGAGTGTTCAAGCATCTCATTTTCTGTTGACAATAATAAAGGCAATTTTTTTAATGATGGCCACATTGCCAAGTAATCATTCCATTTTTTTTTTAAAGCCCACTGAATATTGAAATACTTATAATGAAAATGTGAATTGGCAACATTGCAAATCACCTTTAAGTTCAACAAGAACATGTTCTGTTCGTACATGGAGATAAGGTATACTATCTGAAAGACAAATGCTGCAATCCATATTGACTATTCACGCAAGATGTCCCTTTGAGTTATATACAGTGTTATTTATATGAGAAAATACAATAGCATTCAGTAAGCATAGGGAGTTCAAAAAAAGAGGAACAGACTCATTGCTTTCAAGAGCACAACTTCCAGGAGCTATATCCTCCATGACACCCTTTGGATAGGGACCTGGAGCCAAATCCATTGCTGGTATAAATCAGTATAAGAACATTTATTTTTTGTGGAGCTATACCAATTTCACGTTAGCTAGGAATAAACTGCATTCAGAATAGTCCCATATGCACCAAATTAGGACTTCTGTATTATTTAGGCACCTAAGTTCCAAAGAGTTACTCAGTATGGGCTTGCAGTAGCAGCCACAAAACTCATTAGGAACCTATGTTTATTAGATGTCCATTTTGGACTTTAGTTGTCTGGCAGGAAGGCAACCCTGCCCCTAAAACTGCCTAAGAACCAGCAGAGCAGAGATTGAGAAGCAATCTCCTACTGAGCTTGTAGATCACCCTAATCCCTAAAACCTTGCCTTGACTGGTCCCTAATCTTGACCTCTATTCCTCCATTCTTGGTATTTTTCTCTGGTTTACGACTCTTGTCTTGCTCCTTCCTATGTCTCTCAGCTCCTAACCATAAAATGAGCTAGAGCTCCTAACCTGGTTTGCTTTGCAACTTCCTGATTCTGGTTCCTTGACCTTGACTCCTGACTGTGGCCTGTTCTTAACCATGTCTTTGGCATCTGGACTCTAGCTTGACCACTGGCTCAAAATCCTAGATGTCTTGACTCTGGCTTTGGACTCAAATTCCAGACCCTGGGCTTAACCACTAGACCTGACTATCCATGGCCTGATCATGACACCACCAGCCTATATTATAGGTTAGGGGAAGGCACTGTCCACCCTTCCTGTTGAAACTAGCCCACTGGGATGTTAAGAGAGAATGTGACATGGGTTCAGAAGAACAGTAAGAAGTAGTCTTCCTCCATGGCCAAGAGTTTGGGGTACTGCTGCCCATCTCTGCTACCATAATTATTTCTATTTTTTAACCAGTGACCATTTAACATGACCTGCATAAACAGGTTTGGATTGAAGCAAGAGATAGCGTGCTTCTGTCGGTTAATGGCTGGACTATTACCTTAGGAGATGGGAATCTTGGGTTTCAGTCCTTTCTTATTTTTGTTTTTAACCAATGGCTGTCTAATAAAAAATAGACTGGTATTCTCAGTTAAGAATAGAATCAAGCCTGTCCCCTCTCCCAGAAGTATTCAAAGGTCCCAAACAAGGCCTATATACCACTAAAGGTTCACATAAGTTCAAGAGTCTTCTGGCACTTAAATACTGCATGAGCCCCTCATGTAGGCATGAGTATAACCCCACTGAAAATGTACTCCATCCTCTTCATTCTCTAGAGTAACTGGCACTAATTCAACTAAAAATATTAACGTAACATAAATGTATTTAATTTATATCCTTGTCACTTGCATGTTTTTGTTTAGATGGATGGAGCTGATCCTGGTGGAAAAATTATGGGATTTCCTCCATTAGCATAAATTGAATTGGATTTTAAAAATAAAATATTGGTTTCAATTAACAGTCATCTACTATGTCACTTTTTCAAAGAATAATGATGGGGAAAGGCCTAAGAAATCATACACAGCATATCTTCTCTTGTTGTCAGAGCTTCATTTCATGTGATCTCTGAAGTATTTTCAGACCACTTTACGTGACTATAACTTTACAGTTGACATTGTAGTTGATACTGTAGACATTTATCTTTCAGAACATTTTACTTTTCTTTATTTTAAGTGCTTAGTTTCAAATGGTTCAACCCCACATCAATACGGCACTGCATGGTCAGCAACAAATAATAGTGCACATACTTAAGTTACCTTTACATCTGGAATAAACTGGCAATCCTGCTGTTAGCTGAACAAAACTGAAAGCAACATAGGTTAATCATTTAAATATGTAGAATTTTTTTTTTTAACCCGAGGTAAAATTTTGATCAGTTCCCCTACCCTTAACACTACCTTTCCCAGGTCATTGCACCATTTTATTCTTAGCATAAGTCAGAAGCTACTAGAAAATAGTAGAAAATAACTGGTTCCGCAGCTGAGCCAAAACATTAGGTGGAAAAAGGGCTCAAGCAAAAAAACCCATCTTTTGTTACTAATGAAATGGGGAAAAGCACAAATAAGATTTGGCTTCTTAGAAAGTGCAGTCCATTGCTTTTTTTTTTTTTCAAACCATAGTTAGTGGCAATGCTATTATCCATCTTTAATATAATAAAAAAGTGATTAGGGCGTTCACTCAGAAAGTGAAGGGGCTCTAGACCTTCCTCATCCTGAAGATGTATAAACTCGTAAGTTTTTATTTCCTAAGAGAATGCCCTAATTGTCAGATAAGAGGCTAGGTGATGAAGAGAGTAATAGAAATAGCATGACTTCTTAGCTTAGTATTCAGGTTACATATCTAGGACAGGGGAGTCCTTGGTCCTGATAACTGCTTCTAACACTGTTTATGCATTTTAGATTAAGCACTCACTGGATAATTAAGATAAAGTACAAGGACCAGAACACAGTGCTTACCCTCCCATCGGAGTGCCCCCACCAGTAGGCTACAGAGTCAGGTTCCTTCTCATTGTCTCCCTTGGTATTTGCATTCTTTTTTGCATGGCTGCAGAGCTTGAACAGGAAGAGAGGAAGATCCCATCACCCAACTTAGCTGATTGCCTGGTGGTTTAGGCATTTCCTATTAGGTAGGTTGGAGAGGGTGGTAAAACCAAAGTATTATATAAAATGTGGGCCTCACCAACACTTCCTTCTACTGTGGATGTAGTTTAGAAAAGAAAAGAGCAAATCCTATTTTTTTTTAAAGTATACTTGTTGACACCTTCTTTAGAAGAAGAATCTACACTCTGAGTATTGAGGGGACATAGGCTCCCAAGCTTTGCTGCCATGGCATAACAGCCTGCTTTGCCTCCAGTACTCTGGGTCAGCTGGGTAGTGCAGGTGGCACAGGGAAGCTGATGGAACCAGGAGCCAGGAGTCAGGCTGGGGAAAGCCTCCACATGCCTAGCTCCCAGCCCCTCCAGCTTCCCCCCTCGCTCCCTGCCCCCACCCCAAACTCAGTGTGGGGGCAAGAGTTTAAAAGCCAGAGGGGCTGAAAATTGGGCATATGGGGGCTTTCCTTAGCCTTGCTCCTAACACCTTTCTCCCTCTGGCTGCCTTGTCACCCAGCTGAGTGTCAGGGCAGCACATTAAAAGATGGCATCTGGAAGTGGGTTGCCTGAGCAGGGGGCATGGGGGACCTGATCCTCATTGCTGGCATGTGCATCTCTGGGTGGACAGTAGGGGAGGGGCCAGGATTGCACACCAAGTCAAGGTGTCGGTTGTTTCTGGGGTGCTTTTAGCACTCTGGCCAAAAACATTGCCGACCCCTTGTCTAAGTTCAGCCACATGCCTGTGCTTACCATTTGCTGTTGATCAGCTATAAATAGCTCCCTGTTCGGTGTCTGTTTTTTTGGACCTTAGATAGCAAAATAGCCGTGTGCACCATATAAGGATCCTGAGTGCATATTTCTGCACAAGGGATTCTACTCTAGGGGAACTGTATGCCTAAAAGTTAGGCTTTACACCACCTAACTTGGAAGCACCAATGTTCTTAATAACCCTTAGGTGCCTTTACAAACCTTGTTGTTAGGCTCCTTTGAACAGTTTAGCCACTGTCAGAGTAGACCCTAAATACAGGGTTGGTAAAAAATAAGGTTTTACAAAATATAGCCAGTAGAAATATTTCTATCATGTTTTAATTTAAATTTGCAATGCAAGTAGCATTTCATTTAAATAATCCTTTTCATTCTTTGCAAACCAAACATTGGAGCACTATAGCAATGCAGAAGAGGCAGAAAATAATCATGCTGTCACTAGACAAGCAAAAAAACTCAATAGTAGTATGCTTTGCCATCAGCTGACATATGTAATGGCTCAGAAGCACGGTGCAAATCCAACAAACGATGGCTATAATGGCTCAAAAGCAGCATGCAGTGCCATCATATGACATGTAGAGCAGCTCAAAGCAATATGCTGTTACTGCCATGCAGTTATTGCCATATTTATTGAAACTTCTCTTCATTCAAAATTGAAGGGAAAAGGGGGAACAAAAGCGTGGGTAGGTGCAGTGTTTGAAAATAACCCTAATTTGTGATGCAAAGCTTGTATCTGAGCTGATCATTCAAGAGCTGCAACATGTAGGGAGAGTTTTGGATTGCTTGTTTTTGCTGCTTCTGTAAGGATTTATTTTTAATGTAGGATTTCTGTGAAACACTTTACAGTCTCCTCAGTTTCTTTTGGAAAATAATAGCTGGATTGAACTGAACACTTTATAAGATATTTGATTTCTGGGCTTTTAAAATCAATATTTTTCACAATGTCATAAATATTTTTTGTAGCCTTGGCCGCTGTTTTTGTTCGTTGCAATCTTGGCCATAGGTGAAGATGAAGTACCTTTCTCTCATTATTAAGAGCTTAGTAGCCCTCGGCTAAAGGCTGCAATTCTTCATGTCACCACTGTGATGGCAAATAAGATTTTCCATTTAGTTTCTAGTAACCTCATTTGTCAAGGAGACTGTATTTCAAGTTTATATAGATTTAAAACAAACAAAACTGGACAGTTAAATGCAACTTTTGTCATAAATTGAATTAATCCATTAGCAAAAAAGTTAAACTAATGGGATATTAAAATTGCTGATACATTGTCCTATTTCATACTCTGCGTAAAGAAGATTTGTGATGTTCATTTAATTACTAAATCGTCTTTCATTAATGATGGGTCTAGCATGCTGCCAATGTAGCCCTGACATGAGTTACATCACAAATTGAGAGAATATTTTCCTCCCTGGAACTTTAACCTTTTCTGTGAAACAATCAAGAATATGGAGTGTATAAAATTCTACGTGGCAGTCTAAGAAGAAAGTTAAAAGGAAATTGGGGATGAATCTGTTCTCAGTTCCTTTTTCCTTTAATACTTTTAGTTTTAGTTTGTGATAGTCAAGATAAAAAGGTCATGTTAACAGATACAAAATGTTAAATCTCTCTCAGCCGTTACATGACATGCCTTCTAAGCTCAGGGACTAAAACTCACTAAGAAGGAAAATGCTCACCAAGTGTCAGTGACTGAATGAACTCAAGCTTCTAATCAGTGCAACTGTATAAATCTGACTTATGCAGTTTCATATGCACTATCTTAGCCAGGACCATTTTTCAGCTGTTTCGGATTATCATGGCTGAAACCCATAACTGCTAGGCTTTAGCTGCAGATTTCTGATTTGACACAATTTAAAATTCAGGGAAAGCATGAAATTGCAAATGACTCAAAAAATGAAGTTAACATAGCCTGCATATTATACAGTGCACTGGGCTTTCCTCTTCCCTCGTTAAGTTATATTTCTTTTGCTCTAAAGTTGTTGAAAGGTATTTGAAAACTTTGGGTAAGGCAGAAGGTTTCAAATTGTGGTCTAGAGATCATCAGCATGCAGGGGGCTACATAAGGTATTTCACAGAATTAAATATTATAAACACTAAAAGCTACGTGGAGTTTTTGGATGTCAGAAAGGCTGATGGAATTATATGAGGCTCTTTGTCACATTGACTGATCTACTGAATGAGACAAGTTAAAAAAACACATTGCTATAGCAGATATAACCATGGGCAACATTGGATGTGAACAAACGTTCGCCACATTTGGTCTAGGTGTAGGCAATTTTAAAGTCAAGAGCTGACCTTAAGTCAGGAGCTGATCCTAGGGATGGCACATGTATTTACCACTTCTGGTAATCATGTGGGGAAACCAGTGTAAGTAACCCATGGTAGGGGGAAGAGGACAATGGGATCAGGGGGTCTGGCAGGTCCATGGGGGAGAACAGGTTGTTGGGTCTGGGAGTGGGGAGGGTGGCAGAATCCAAGGGTGGGGGTGGGGGAGGATGGAGCGTCCAAGGAGGTTGTTGGTGAGTCTGTGGAAGATGGAGTTGTGGGGCTAAATATAGCCCAGTCAGGCCTGGGGAAAGGGTGGGAGGGGGTTAGCATAACCCCAGGCTGGAATAAGCAGCTGGGATTTTCCAGCTCTGGTGCTGCACTGTGAATGGGTACAAGAGTTCACAAGATTGGGTTAAGCCCTTTCCCAGATTGGGTTAACACAATCTTTATCTAATTTACTGCAGCTACTCAAGTGAAGTAACTTAGATCGAGTGCACCACATTTAGCCTGAATTAACTTCTCTGGATGGGTATTAGAACAACCTAACCCTGGTTAGGTCAATCTAAATGTAATGGCTATACATACCCACTGAGTCATATCACCTTATTGAAATGGCCATAGTAAGCTGTATTTCACCTTGGCTCTTCAACGTAGTGAATTCCATAAACATTTTTGTTTTCCTAGCCTTTATTAGCTGTCACTTTCTAACTAATTTTTCATCAATATCGCATCAGTACTTAAAGTAATCACATTAGTTTTCAAATTTGGGGAAAGAAACTAAAATTTTGTAAAACTTTTCCAATTGCATATAGCATCTTTATTCACTTTTGCTTCTGATATCTGAAGCAGACAGAACTAAGTTCCCAGAGCAAATAATTGTATTTTGCATTACATTTCAGTTGGATGTATTTTTCCACAATAACATCTATTGTATAGTCTCTGTAATATAAAAGAGATGATATTTTTATACCATCAATTTAATTTTTCTCATTAACTGTCATCTTAGTGACTGTGAAAACCTACTTTTGTCATTTTTCCGCAATTTAAAACCTGATTTCTACACTCTTAGATTAACATAACACTGTGGATTTACATAACAAGAGTAGTATTTGACATTAGCCACTATTATTAAAAATGCCACTTCATTGACTGCAAGAAATTTAAAAATGAATTTGAAATCCATTCTTCTATATGAACAAAAAGCTTTGGTTTCTAGGGTTGATTGAGTTCTGATTCTTAAACGCATCTATCACAGTGTCATTTTTGTAGTCTGTTTAACTATAGAGGGAAGGACATTTCTTCTCCCTTTACTTAAAGAATAAAACAAAATAAAATAATCCAGTCTACCACATCCAAGCAGAAATCCGTTACATTTTATAGCAACATTAGACATTCTCCCCCTTTCAATATTCCAAACCCAAGACAAAAACATAATTTAGAATTACAGTTAATGTCATTAAGGGACATCATTACAGCTTCCTATATATTATTTATAATCACAAATACTTAAAAACAGGAAAATTATACAGCTAAACGTATAATGTCTGTATTAAAAGCATATTGGAAAAGGTTCTATTCCCCCTATTAGGCACCCCACTCAAGTCCCTAAAAATATTATATAAAAATGTGGGTGGGTCCTCCTCCTCCTCTCTGATTTTTTATGATTCAATTTTAAAGTCAGGTGATAGTGGAAAAGACACACTTAGGCACTTACATGCCCTTAGGTACCTAATAGCTGAAATAGAATCTATCCCATTGTTGCCAAGTATGAAGTAATGTGTTTGCTTCACAAAATAACATGATTAACACTGACCCATACTGATGCTTTACAAGAATGAAAACATGATGACACACACATGGATGCACATGCAAATATAAAGTAACAAGTCAGACAGATATGCAACTGATATATTTTATGGTGTTCTTTAAGGCTTTAATCTTGCAAAGGGATCCGCAGTGATAGATTATTTTGACACAGGGGATTCCACTGACTTCATTGTTTCTGTGTGCAAAAATTGAAACTATTCAGAAAGCATTGACTGCATGCAAAGCTTGATGATCAGCTTACAGTCTAAACCAGGGGTGTCAAACTAGATCCAGGATTTTGAAAAGGGAGGTGCAGATGGTGTGGCTCATCATTGCATATAGCACAATATATATTTTTCTCCAGGTAAAAAGAAAGTAGAAGCTTTACTAATACCCCAGGAGCCTAGAGTTTTATTATTCAATTTAAAAGATCAGAGAAAAAACAAATATAACTTTATTGGAATGTGCGTTCCTTTGCTATGTAGAATCATATACAATTAGGTTTGGAAGGGACCTCAGGAGGTCATCTAGTCCAACCCCCTGCTCAAAGCAGGACCATCTCCAACTAGAACATCCCAGCCAAGGCTTTGTCTAGCCAGGTCTTAAAAACCTCCACGGATGGAGAGTTCACAACCTCTTTGGGTCACCTGTTCTAGTGCTTTACAACCCTCCTAGTGAGAAAATTCTTCCTAATATCTAACTTAAATTTCTCTTGCTGCAGCTTCAGAACATTGCTGCTTGTTCTGTCTTCTGCCAGCACTGAGAACAGTCTAGCTCCATCCTCTTTGGGATCCCCCTTCAGGTAGTTGAAGGCAGCTATTAAATCCCCTCTCAGTCTCCTCGTCTGTAGACTAAGTAAGTCCAGTTCCCTCAGCCTTTCCTCACAAGTCATGTGCCCCAGCCCCTGAACCATTTTCATTGCCCTCCTCTGGACTCTCTCTTATTCATCCACATCTTTTCTCTAGTGGGGGGCCCTAAATGGACTCCAGATGTGGCCTTACCAGCACTGAATAAAGGGGAATAATCACTTGCCTTGACCTGATGGCAACACACCTACCAATGAAACCTAGTATGCTGTTAGCCTTCTTGGCAACGAGGGCATGGTGCTGGCTCATCTTCAGCGTATTGTCCACTGTAATCCCCAGGTCCCTTTCTGCAGAGTTGCTGCCCAGCCAGTCAGTCCTCAGCCTGTATTGGTGCATGGGGTTGTTCCATCCTAAGTGCAGGCTTCTT
>NW_005841942.1:2030904-2040274 GCF_000455745.1 Alligator sinensis
GAACCGCATGAGATTTCTTTTGGCCCAATCCTCCAATTTGTCTAGGTCACACTGAATCCTAGCCCTACCCTCCCCCCAGCTTGTTAGCATCTGCAGATTTGCTGAGGGTGCAATCTATGCCATCTTCCAGTCATTGATGAAGATATTGAACAAAACCAGCCCCAGGACTGACCCCTGGGGCACTCCAATTGATACCAGCTGCCAACTAGACATTGAGCCATTGATTAGTACCCTCTGAGCCTGATGCTCCAGCCAGATTTCCATCCACCTATATAATCCATTCATCCAACCTGTATTTCCTTAGTTTGCCTGCAAGAATGTTTTGGGAGACTATCAAAAACCTCGCTAAAATAAAAGGTATACCACATCCACTGATCTCCAAGATTTTCCAAGATTGATTCCATCTTGGGCTTTTTGACTCAAAAAGTTCATAGATTCATAGATTCATAGATGTTAGGGTCAGAAGGGACCTCAACAGATCATCGAGTCTGACCCCCTGCATAGGCAGGAAAGAGGGCTGGGGTTAGATGACCCCAGCTAGATGCCTATCTAACCTCCTCTTGAAGACCCCCAGGGTAGGGGAGAGCACCACCTCCCTTGGGAGCCCATTCCAGACCTTGGCCACTCTAACTGTGAAGAAGTTCTTCCTAATGTCTAGTCTAAAGTTGTACTTAGTCTAAGTTGTACTTAGCCCAATTCTTCACGGAAAGTTATCTCCACACCTGAGTTAACTTTTTTAGCTATAGCTAAAAACAGTCACAGGGCTGTGAAATAGGATCTACATTACCAGGAGGAACTAAGAGACAACAGAATTGCAGAGGAAATTAGTTTAATTGATTGGTGGAACATAAGAACCATTAAAAAGGAAAGAGGGTTTTTAACTCCTGTGGAATGAAGAGTTTAGAAGAAAACAGGGAGTTGATAATGATCCATGAAGTCAAGTGATGCCTTCACTGCTGCCTGAATAAAAATGCTGAAGCCTCTGCAAAGCATACTTTGGGTGGAGTAGGAACCAAAGGGAAGCGCAACTCTACTACTGCACTTCCCATGGATCTGCCCTTGGCTCTGTACATCAAATTTCAGTGGATCCTGCTCACCCTGCCCCTGATTTCCTGACCCCTCCAAGAGACTCATGGGTCAGATGACATGACTCTGGAGACTGGATCCGGGACATGGATCTTATGCTTGACATCCCTGGTTTAAACAAACAAACAAAAAAAGGCTTGATTCACCACTGCATATACTGTGTAGCTCTACTCAAAGTATTCTTTAATGTACCCTAGAAAATGCCTCTGTCATGTCAGGGGGGACACCAATTCAATTCAATTTCCAAAACTCTTAACTGGAGGACAAATCTATTTCCCCCCCCCCCCCCCCCTGCCACTATACATGGTTTTCACATTTTTTTTTATCAAATTCTATACCTCTGGCTTCACAAGCTATCTTCCTAATAGAACTGGTCTCAATTGTCTACTGAATTACAAAAAGACATTTAACTTATAACTGAAAAAATGAAAATGTTCTTCCTGGATTTGTGGTTGTATAGCTTTATATTTCACTGTGAAGAATCTAAATAAGATACTTGAAGAGGCCTACGCCAGATCAAAGACTTATTCTAATCGGGGTACTAGTAAAAAAATGTTCTAGTACTTTTCCCCATAACTACTCTTGTCCTTTATCCCTGTTCAGCAGTCTTTATTGAGGCAAAATTCCCTGAGTGATAATTGGTGACCTTGTCTGAGGAAGGCAAGAGCAATGTGTTATTTAAAAAGGCTTTGTAAATTTAGGGCAACAGAATAAGCCTTTATTTAGCCAAACAATCATTAACTTTAGCATATGAGTAACCCTATTCCTGTGTCAGAGAACTTTAGTGCATGCTTAATTTTCAGGTGTATTTTACTTTAGTTGGGACTGCTCACATGCTTAAAGTTAAATAAGTGCTGGAATGTGGTCTGAATTATAACCTCTTTTCTTGAAGATTTTTCTTATGATTCAAAATAATTTGAATTGTGCTTTTTGCTTAAATTGTTAGTCAGAATATTCCATTAGTTTACATTTCCTTCAGAACATTGACCTACTATTAGCTATATTTTGCACTCTTTCATCCAAAAAGGAAAATTCTTAAGCTTGTCTGGTGTCTTTTGTTTGTATATTTGTTTTATTTTAATTCACTGGTGCACTTTAATTTTTTGTCCATTCTAGTTTTCTATTTATATACACTAAGTAAGGGACATGATGACTTTTTCTGTTGTGTTGACACATTTGTTCATGGTCAGTTTCATTAAGCAGAAATTGGTTGGCTTGACTAGAAGTGAACTGATAGTAATAAGTTATTATTATAACATGGCATTTGTATTTCCACGACTTTGAAAGACTAGATCCATTATCTATTCTGTATGCTGAATAATTTAAAGAAGTGCTGTATATAAAATATTTAATCTATTCAGAATTATACAATCTTAATATATATCTGTTAAATGCATACATTTATGTAAGCCCACTTTTATTAAACAAAATTAAATATTAAATCAAATTTAATAATTAAACTAGATTACTTATTGAAGCAATTTAACACATAAGAAGTAGAGTTTACATCAGCATATGTGAAACAAAGGGATAAATATTGAATGGGTTAAAATAACTATATTTATCTACTTAAACTATCTACTTAATAATTTCTTTTAAACTAATGATTTAAGAGATACATGTGTGTTTGCATGTCAGTGCTACATTGAAGTACCCGGCTGCAGCCTCTCTTTGCCGCCCTGGAGACGCTGCTTCGGGGGCTGGGCCGAGACTTCTCCGAGGACGTCTACATCCACTCCTTTCCGTACCGGGCGGCCGAGCGGGCCATGGTCAGCCTGGCCAACTTCCTGCTGGGCCAGGCCAAGATGGCCACGTTGAAGAGCCGGCGGAACCGGCTCACCGGCACCGGCATGGTCGACGCCTTGCAGCTCTTCCGCCTGCTGGTGCGGGGCCGCTTCTCGCTCGAGGTTGAGCACGGCGGGCTGTCCTCCGGTGGACGGTGCCCGCCTTTGAGGAGCGCTGGGCCCTCGAGGGGGCGCTGTGCCGAGTCGAGGCGGGACGCCTGGTCCTCATGCTGTGAGACCACCGGCTGCTCAAGCTGCAGGGACGCCTCAAGAGGGGCCGAGGCCTTGGACTTTGGTTCATGCGGGGCGACCCCTGAGGCCTCATGGGTGTCCCCCGCTGGCAGGACTGTAAAAAAGTGAATATAGTCCGAATGTTCGTTTGTGGTTTTTTGTGGGGGTGTGTGTGTGTGTGTGTTGTTTTGTTAGTTTAGAGTGTACGGGCAGGCCTTGCAGGCCTTGAGCCCAGGCCTTGTCCATGAGGCCCAGATATCCAGGCGTACCTGTACATGCTCATTACTAGCTCCGAGTGATCACCCACCCGGGAATAAATGTCTCTTAAAAGTCAAAAAGCTACATTGAAGTATAATCTTTCTTTCTTTCTTTCTTTCTTTCTTTGCGGGGTCACCTCTCACTTCAATTTGAGCATGCGGTTCTCCAACAGATGGTGCCCACCTTTGAAGAGTGCTGAGTCTTCAAGGGGTGCTGTGCCAGGTCGAGGGGGAACACCTGCTCCTTGTGCTCTGACACCGTCACCTGCTGAGAGTGTGGGGGTGGGTTCAGCGGACCAAGTCATTGGGCTTTGTCCATGTGGGCCAGCCCCTGATGTCCTGAGGTCCCCTTGGGTATCCCTACTTTAGAACTGTATATATGTATATATGTATGTATCTATATATTTATTTTTCTTTTGTCTAGATTGTGAGGGCAGGCCCTGTGGGTCATAGGTCCAGGTCTCATTGCTCATGGCTGGCCTCATAGGCCCACTTCCCTGTCTCACTGCCCCCCATCCTTATTTATTTGCTTTGTTGCAATGTATACTGTTTAAAAAGACCATGAAATATACTGTGCGGGCAGGCCTTGCAGGCCATGAGCCCAGGCTTTGTCCTTGAGGCCCAGACCTTCGGGCTACCCTGTAGGGTCTTTACTGCCCCGCATTTGTCACCCTCTCTGGAAAAAAATGTTTCTAAAAAGTCTGTCTTCCTTTTTTTCTTTCTTTCTTTCAAGATGGTCACGGACAGGTGAAGCCCTTCTGAGCTCCTCTAGCTCAGGTCCCTTTTCATAGAATCATAGAATCATAGAAGTAGGGTCAGAAGGGACCTTGTAGATCTTCAAGTCTGACCCCCTGCCTGGGCAGGAGAGAAACTGGGCTCAAGTGACCCCAGCCATGCAGGCATCGAGCTGCTTCTTAAAGACCCCCAGAGTAGAAGCCAGCACCACTTCACTTGGAAGTTGGTTCCAGATCCTAGCTGCCCTAACTGTGAAGTAGTTCCTATGGATGTCTAATCTGAACCTACTTTCCAACAACTTGTGGCTGTTATTCCTTGTTATCCCGGGGAGCGCTGGGGGAAACAAGGTCTCCCACAAACCCTTCTGGTCCCCCCCTAGTGAGTTTATAGATGGTCACAAGGTCCCCCCTCATCCTTCTCTTGTGAAAGCTGAACAAGTTCAGGTCCCGTAGCCTCTCATTGTAGGGTCTGCCCTGCTGTCCCCGGATCATGCGGGTGGCCCTCCTCTGGACCCTCTCAATGTTGTCCACATTCCTCTTGAAGTGGGGCGCCCAGAACTGGACACAGTGCTCCAGCTGTGGCCTGACCAGTGTCGCGTAGAGGGTGAGGATCACCTCCTTGGCCCTACTTGAGATGCACCTGTGGATGCACGATAGGGTCCGGTTAGCCCTGTCGACCGTGACCTCGCGTTGTCGGCCCGTGTTCATCTTGGAGTCAGTGATGACTCCAAGATCCCTTTCTGCCTCCATGTTCTCAAGAAGGGAGTTTCCCCTCTTATAAGTGTGTTGCCAGTTACTACTGCCCAAGTCCAGCACCCTGCACTTGTCAGTATTGAAACGCATCCTGTTTTTGTCAGCCCACCCTTGCAACCTATCCAAGTCTTTCTACAGTCTTTCCCTCCCTGCTAGCATGCCCACCTTGCCCCAAATTTTGGTATCATCAGAGAATTTGAACAGGTTGCTTTTCACCCCGTCGTCCAAATTGCTGATAAAGAAATTGAACAGTGTGGGCCCAAGAACCGAGCCCTGGGGGACCCCGCTGCCCACTTCCGCCCAGGTCCAATATGACCCGTCCACCACCACCCTCTGAATATGACCCTTCAGCCAATTAGCTATCCATCTGACCGTGTAGGCATCGATGCCACAGTTACCTATTTTTTTATGAGGATGGGGTGGTCAACAGTGTCAAAGGCCTTGCTGAAGTCCAGAAAGACTACATCCACGGCGACACCTGCATCCAATGCTTTTGTGACCTGATCGTAAAAAGCAATCTGGTTGGTGTGACATGACCTGCCCCTAATGAAACCGTGCTGGTTGCCCTTGAGCATCATCCCCGATGCCGGCCCATCACAGATGTGCTCCTTGATGATCTTCTCAAAGAGTTTCCCCAGGCTCCCTCAACACCCTGGGGTGGAGAGCATCTGGACCTGCTGACTTGAACATGTCCAGCCCCTCCAGAAGCACTCTAACCCGGTCCTCCTCAACCTTAAGTCTTGGGGCGTTCCCCTCGAGTCCATCTTGAATCACAGTGGGGGAGTCCCAGTCCCTGCCCAAGAAAACAGAGGTGAAGAATTTGTTAAAGATGTCTGCCTTCTCTTCTGGCGCAACCACCAGATTGCCCAGCGTACCTTGCAGGGGCCCCATATTTCCCAGCGCCTTCATCATCCCCCTATATATTTGAAAAAGGACTTTTTATTATCCTTGATCTTGAACGCTAGTCCTAGCTCTATGTCCGCCTTAGCTTTCCTAACAGCCCCCATACAGGCCCGAGCAGTGGAGGTATACTCTTCTTTTGCAAGTTCCCCCCTGTTCCTCTCCTCACCCCACTAAACCTTGCCTCTCCTCAGCCTGTGCTTGGGGACCTCCTCTCTGCCCCTTTTCTTCACTTTCTGAGCTTTTTTCCCTGGGCTCTGTCACCATTGCTTGCCTCTGCCCCTCCCCCACCCCTGCCTGTGTTCTCACTTTGATTTCTACTGCTTACCTCCTCCAGAGCCTCCTTCCCCTGGTCTCTGCCACCTCCTTCTGCCTTAATACTTGCCTTCAGCCCCTGCAGGGCTTTTCTGCCCACCCTGGGACCGATTTGGGGGCTGTTTTAGCACCCTCCCAATCCCCAGATTCAGTCTGAGGCTTTTTTTTTTCTCTCTCCTGTAGCAGCCCCTGTGGAAGAGTTAACCCTCTCCTGCCCAGGATGGCTGCCAGCAGTCAGGGCACTTGGCATGGGGATGTCTCTGCAGACCTCCCCCATCAGCCATGGCCTGTTGGTGCACACCCCTCTCCACGTCAGGGTGGAGGGCTGCACCGGTGCTCTGGAAAACCTGCTGGAATGCCAGAATGTCCGGTATGCCTTCTGGGTAAACTCAGTGCCTGTCATCTACCTGAGCTCTCCCAGCCTGGTGAGGATGGTGTGTGCAGCGGGGCTGGTGATCTCAGGTCTCCACTACTTGGTCACACCCCTGGAGACCCTAGAAGTGTGGGTGGTGGCCTCCAACATCCCCCCACACCTGCCAGACCATGACCTCACCAAAGCACTCAAGCACTATGGTGTCCTCACCAGCCCCTGGCACAGACTGACCATGGGGACCAGGGACCCCAGGCTCAGGCATGTCCCATCCTTTTGGAGGCAAGTGTTCATGCTCCTCAAGGGGGGCTCCCAGATCCTGTCTCTCTCCATGGCCTTTGTGGTGGATGGGACGCCCCATGTATTCTACTTCTCCCAGGGTGGGACTGCATGCTGCCACTGTGGAAGCAGCTCCCACCTGACTACCCAGTGTCCCCTGGGGCAGTTGGCTGGGACACCAACTGCTAAAACCACACAGGGAGATGGCACGTCCACCTCTGGTGTGGGAGCGTCATCAAAGGGTGGGGCTGGGGGATCCTCCCAGCTCCCCTCCACCCCTGCTCCATCTGGGGGGATTTACGCCTCTGGCATGAGCATGCCACCTGGTGGGGAGGCCTGGGATGTCCTCCCAGGCTCCTCCTGCCCCAGTGAAGGGACTTGGACTCCTCCCTGCCTCCTCCTGCCCCGGTCCCCTCTGGGGCGGCTGGTGCCCCAGACATTGACACCCCACAGGGTGAAGCAACTGTGGCCTCCTCTCAGCCTCCCTCCACCCTCCACCTGCCTGATGGGGCTGCACCACCCAGACTGGTGGAGGGGCTGGGACATCCTCCCAGTCCTTCCCATCCCAGTTCCCTGTCCCAGGTCCACCCAGGGCAGCTAGTGTCTTGGGCACTGGGGCCCCATTGGATGGAACAACTAAGACCCCCTCTCCATCTCCCTCCACCCCAGCCTCAGTTGAAGTGGTGGGCCCGGAGGTGGCAAACCCCAAGCAGCCCGGCCTGCCTCCTTCGGGGGAGACGCCACCTACTCCTAAGAAAGCAAAGAACAAGAGGCAGAAGGGAGCTTCCCATGGAACCCCAGCCCCTTTGAGGCCCACCTCCGCCAGCGCCTGACCCGACCCTGCCTGCCCCCACCCAGCAACCCCACCACCTCAGGCCACAACAGGGTGTCCCAGCAGTGGCCAGGATGCTTCCTTCTTTCCACTTCAGATGCACCAGACCAGGCTCACTTGGAGCTGCATGGGGTGATCCTGAGCATAAGACTCCCCGGCTACCTATCTCTTTTCTTTTCTGACTCCCACCTGTCTAAAGGTCTCTAGCTTCTGTTTATCTCACTTTCTGATTCTTTTCTTACATTTTTGTACATGTTTTTCCCTTTTTCTCTCCTCTTTGTCCCCTCCCCACTCTACTTCCAATTTCTTTGTCTGTGAGTTGCTTCTTTACAGCCTTCTTTCTTACTGTCTATTTTCCTTTCTTTCTTTCTTTCTTTTCTGTTTGCCTAGTGCGGGGAGTTATCTTTTCCATTAGCTTGTCCCCAGCCGCTTGCTGATTTTCCATATCACCCTTGCACAACAGCACCTGCTACTCATCAATGTTTATGCACCTACTGATGGCCAGGAGAGGGTCACTTTCTTCGAGACCTTGGTCACCCTTTTGTGCGATGTTAGTGAGAATGATGACCTGCTCCTTTTAGGTGGGGACTTTAATTGTACCTCTGACACCCCGCTCAACCGTATGAGGCCTGAGCCTCACCTGCTCTTAACCCACAAGCTGCAGTCCATCTTGGAGACTGCAGGACTCGTTGATGTCTGGAGAGCCCTGCACCCCAACACATGCCAGTACACCTGGGCCAGGATGAGTGCTGGTGGTTTCACTATGACCCGCTTCGACCGCATTTATGTCACAAGGCACCACCTGCCACTCCTACACAGTGGCCTCATCATTCCCTCAGGCCTGTCAGATCATGGCCTGGCTTGCTGTGAATTGAGCCTGCCAGGGGGAACCTGCATGTGAGCACCCTATTGGTGCTTCAACGTCAGCCTGCTTCAAGACTCTTACTTCCGGGCCTGCTTTGCCAACTTTTGGCAAGGCTGGGAGGCCACAAGACTGAATTACTCCTCCTGGAAGCTATGGTGGGATGTGGGCAAGGTACAGATCCAGGCTTTTTGCCAGCAGTACACTCAGCTGGCCACAAATGAACTGCGCTGCTGTATCAGAGAAATGGAGGAAGATGTGGTAGAGCTCGAGGCTGCCCTGCTGGCTGTCGGCAGTGATGCAGTGCTGCGCAAGAGCCTCCGGTTCCGTAGGAAGTGCCTGCGTGACTTGACAGAGAGTGCAGCCCATGGAGCGAGGATCTGCACCCACTGCCAAGAGCTGGCCAAAACAGATGCCCCAACCCACCTCGTCTTCAACCTGAAGCAATGGCGGGCAGCGAGCAAAGTTTTAGATCACCTCAACACCCCTGAGGGCCAGGTAATCACTGACCCAGGTGAAATATGTGAGCATGCCTTTGCCTTCTATCGTGACCTGTTTGCAGCTGAGCCATCCTGCCCTGAAGCCACGTGGGAACTCCATGGAGGCCTGCCACACCTTTGTGCCCTGGAGGCCAATGAGCTTGAGCAGGAATTGTCTTTGGTGAAGTTGGCAGCTGCTGCAGCAAGCCTCACCTCTGGCAAAGCCCCAGGCCTTGATGGGTTACCTGCTGAGTTCTACAAGACTTTCTGGCCTCTTCTCGGCCCCTGTCTTCAGTGTGTTTTTCCAAGAGAGTCTTGCTGACAAGGTCTTGCCAATCAGTTGCTGCCGTGCAGTGCTCACACTGCACAGCAGAAAGGAGACCGTGGCTGCATTAAGAACTGGTGGCCTGTCTGCCTGCTGTGTGCGGACTACAAGATTCTGGCCAAAGTGCTGGCCACCCGCCTCCCAGCAGTCATGGCCTCCGTCA
>NW_005841942.1:2040918-2043558 GCF_000455745.1 Alligator sinensis
TGACCATCTTCCTTAACACCCAGGAAGATGTGGAGGCCCTGACAGACTGCCAGCAAGCCTACAAACGCACCTCTTCAGCCCGTATCAACTGGGCCAAGAGTGATACTCTGTTGCTTGGTGCGTGGATCACCATGACCCCCCCAGATTTGTCAGGGGGCTTCACCTCATGCCATGAGGTCCTTAAGGTCCTGGGCATGTTCCTAGGGCCATCGACCTTAATGGTGCGAAACTGGGAGGCCTCGAGGAAGGAGTGGAGGCCCGCCTACAAAGGTGGCACTGGCGCCTACCCAGCCTCTCCTACCATGGATGTGTCCTTATCACGAACAACCTAGAGGCGGCGAACTTGTGGCACCAGTGCACCATACTCAATCTGTCACAGAACGTACTTTAGAGACTCCAGCACCTCTTGGTCAATTTTTTCTTGGATGGGCGCCACTGGCTCCCACAAGCTGTCTTTTACCTACCTGTAGCTGAGAGGGGCAAGAAAGGTGGTCTTCTTCCGCCTGCAGGCCCTTCAATGACTCCTGTACAAAGAGGAGTACCTACCTTGGCAACAACTGGCGTGCCAGTTTCTGCACAGGGTGGGGGCCCTTGGCTTTGACCAGGAGCTCTTTCCTATTGGACCTCACACTTTTGAACTGGGCGGTGCTTCTGGCTTTCTACTGTGGCATGGTACGAGCCTGGCAAACCATTTTCCACCTCCAGCTCCAGGCCCATCACCTGCAGTTCCCGCAGTTGCTGAGGGAACCCCTGGTGCACAACCCAGCTCTGAGGCTCCCTGTGCCAAGCCTGGCCTCTGCCAGTCTCATGGCCATTCTCATCCAGGTGCATGTCCTACACCTGAGCCACTTCCTTGACCCCCGTTCAGTCAGCCTGTCTCTCGCCCAGGCCTTGACCACCTGGCTGGGCATGTGTTCCATCTGCAGTGTAGGCCATCTCCTGTGTGTCATCTGGGCTGCCCTCCCAGTGAAGGCAGCAGCCACCCTGGACAATCATCTCCAGGCGGGCCAGCTCCCCTGTGCTGAGGATGTCCCGAGTGAGGTTTTTTCCTGCATTACCAGTCACCCCAGCCGTGGCTGACAAGCTGGCTGGTGGCCCTGGCACCCTGCTGTCGCTCCCTGTGCCTCCTGACAGTGACACTGGTTGCCCCTTTGCTTTTTTCTGTCGCATAGAAGCCTATATGCCTGGGTGGTTCATGTCCGCCACTCCCAAGTGCTGGCGGGCTGCTCCGATACATCGTGGCGACAGCACCTGGGGCTGCCAGATTCCCCACCAGCCCACCCGATGTGGCACACATTGTATAAGCTGCCAACCACCAAGAAGACTGGTGACCTGCAGTGGTGGTTGCTGCACGGCATCCTAACAACTGGCATGTTTGCGTCCCACTTTTGACCCAGCCGCCTCGACAGCCTGTCCTTTCTGCCCAGGGGGTGTTGAAAAGATCCTGTTTTCATGCTTTCCTCGACTATCTCCAACTGTGGCTGCTCTTTTTCACCCTTGAGCTGCTGCTGCGAGCACTGGGCAGGAGCTTCTTGGAGACCACCTACGTGTGCTCCTACCCATACCAGGCAGCTGAGAAGGGCCCCATCTGCCTGGCCAACTTTTTTACTTGGTCAGGCCAAGATGGTTGTCCTCAAGAGTCACCACAACCGGCATGCCAGAACCAACTCAGACAATGCCCTTTGGCTTTTTCGGCCTCCTGGTGCGCGCGCACCTCTCACTGGAGTTTAAGCACGCTGTGTTTCTGGCAGGCAGTGCCTGTCTTTGAGGCATGCTGGGCCTTTTGAGGGAGTGCTGTGACATGTGGAGGATGGCTGTCTTCAATACATGTTCTGATGTCATGACCGGTCTTGGCGACTGGGAAGGTTTGGTGTCAGACTATGACACCCAGCTCATGCCATGCCCTGGGCCCTCACCATGCTGCATTTTTTTGCTTTTTGCTTTGTGTGGAAAGTTGAAGGTGTTGTCACATGTATGATTGGATAGAGCAGGGTAGGAAACATGTTTATAGAGGGCTTTTGGTCTGCACAACCGTGTGACCAGTGTCCCAACTGCATAATGGCACGTTAGGCACAATGTGTAATATGGTGAAGGTGTCTGTCACGGTGTAATGTTATGAATGTAATGACATGGTGCTCTTGGTTTGATGGTAATGTGTTTGTCTTTACTTTTGTTATCCTGAAGCTCTGAATAAAATAGTTAAAAAGTCAAAGACCTTCTTTCCTTCTTTCCCCGCGGCGCGAGGGTGCGCGCCCGCTGCCAGGAGCTGGTGGAAGCTGACGCCCCGACCCGCTTCTTTTTCGACCTGGAGTGGCGGAGGGCAGCGAGCAAAGTCTTGGACCATCTCAAGACTCCCGAGGGCCGGGTCATTACAGAGGCGGGCGAAATACGCGAACATGCCGTCGCCTTCTATCGCGACCTGTTCACGGCTGAGCCGTCGTGCCCCGAGGCCACGCGAGAACTCCACGAGGGCCTACCACGTCTCGATGCCCTGGAGGCCGGCAAGCTTGAGCGGGACTTGTCCCTGGAAGAGCTGGCGGCTGCCATGGCCAGACTCGCCTCCGGCAAAGCCCCGGGCCTCGATGGGTTGCCTGCTGAGTTTTACAAGACCTTATGGCCTCTCCTCGGCCCCAGGCTCCT